>NC_052165.1:58125583-58437542 GCF_902713615.1 Scyliorhinus canicula | reverse complement strand
GGAATTTCCTCGGCCCCACACTCGCTTCCATCTCGCCATCTAGACTCCATTGCGTACTTGTTCAAGGTCAGAAGTGGGGTTTACCAGATTCTTTTGGCTGTGATCATTGCCAGAAGGAGCCGAGAAATGCTGTCATTCAGCATCTCACGACTAGGCTCGGACTTTGGAAGGCTGCTAGTCACACACATCCTCCAAAGTAGTTAGATCAAATTTTCAGCTCATCTTCTATTTTCTGGACTTGAATTGGTTTTTTAACTAAAAGAATATAGTAAAAATGTGCTTTACATAGAAACTTACATAAAAATTAGAAGCAGGAGGAGGCCAACCAGCCCTTCAAGCCTGCTCCACCATTCATTATGATCAGGGATGAACATCCAGTTCAATACTCTGATCCCGCCTTCCCCCATATCCCTTGATCCCTTTAGTCCCAAAAGTTATATCAAATTCTTCTTGTAATTACACAATGTTTTGGCCTCAACTACTTTCTGTGGTAGTGAATTCCACAGATTCACGACTCTCAAGGTGAAGAAATTTCTCCTCACCTCAGTCCTAAAAGGTTTACCCTTTATCCTCAAACTATGACCGCTAGTTCTGGACTCTCCCATGATCAGGAACATTTTTCCTGAATCTACCCTACCTAATCCTGTTAGAATTTCATAAGTTTCTGCGATCCCCTCTCACTCTTCTAAACTGCAATGAATGTAATCCTAAGCGACTTAGTCTTTTCTCCGAAGGGCCTGTTTTGTGCTGTACTATTCTATGTTCTATATGACAGTCCCAACATCCCAGGAATCAGCCTGATAAACCTTATATGCACTCCCTCCATCATCTAGATTTTAACCTTTTTTCACCACTGTTTCTCCTCTTATCCTTTTTTAAAATAGTATTTTATTCCTAACATGTATTTTTTTTAAAACAGTATACAACAACACACCCCACAACCTCACAGTCCACAGTTTGTACAATTTTCCCCTATTACCTCCCACAGCAACAAATTGTTCCTCTAATATTACCATGAACAACCTCCACCGTGTCTCGAAGCCCTCTGCTAACCACCTCAACACAAATTTGATCTTTTACACCCGAAGAAAATCGTACAGGTTCCCCCAACTGGCGGAGTATCCGACCTCCAATTTAACAAGATCCTTCGCCGGGCAATTAGAGCCACGACATGCCACCCTGATCCCCAAACCACCAATCTTGCCCTCTTCCTACTCATCCTGGAGCAGCAGTTGCTCCAATAGGGTGTATCCCGGCAACCTGGGAATCGTCCTCCACTACTTTCGTGCAAAGTCCCTCGCCTGCATGTATCTAAATTCACTCCCCCTTGGCAACTAAAACCTCTCCCGCAACTCATCCAGATCTGCAAATTTCCCTTCCAGTCTCTCACCAGCCGCCCTCCACTTTCCATACATCCCATCCATCTCCCCCGGCTTAAACCTGGGTTTCTGCACAGTGGTGTCAACACCAAAATCCCCTCCAATTTAAAGTGGCACCGTATCTGATTCCACACCCTAACCATCGACTGTACCTCTGGGCTCCTGCAACCTCTTCCTCTCCGCCAGCAATTCTTTAGTGAGGGCCTCCAAGTATCTCTTGTCAATAGTGACTATCGCATCCAACAGCCATCCATGTCCCACCCTCCTCCTCCTGTCCCTGTGCACCTTGAATGAGATAATTTTGGCTCAGATTAACGCCTTCAACGCCTCCCAGAACGTGGCCGCCGACACCTTCCCGTTCTGATTAATTTCCACGTACTCCCCAATCGCTGATCTCACCTTTTCACAAAACCCCTTATCCACCAACAGATTCAAATTTAGTCTCCATCCCAGCATCAGCTCTTGCCCCAAACTAAGCCTCACTTATCCAAGCCATCCCTTCCTCAACCTAACATGGTCCTTCACCCGGAGGTGCGTCTCCTTTAAAAAGATCACCTCCGTCCTCGGGTGCGCAAAAAAACCCAGGACTTCTTAACCAGCCCGTTTCAACCCAGCACGACCCACATTACAATTCTTACTGGAGGCTAACGCCATCATTCCCCTCCGGTTCTGCCTCCTCTAACAGCACCCTGAATCAGGCCCACCCAAGATGCCCCCCACCTCTCCATCCATGACCATGCTCAGTCTCCAACTCTGCCATATCGCAATCCCCCCCTCCGAGCCCCCTTACAAATTTATAGCTCCCCCAAAAAAAAGACACCCTCCGGCAACACACAATGAACATAACCAACAACGGTTGCAGATCCAGCTCCTCCATCTCACACCAACTCTCAGTTCTCCCTAGTTTATGGTCCCTTATAAAATCATTGGCCTCTTCTAGCTTTTCAAAATAGTACTCCCGGTCTTCAAAAACGACCCACAGTTTCGGCGGGTACAGATACCAAACTGAATCTTCCTTCGGTAGCGCCTTGGCCCTGTTGAAACCTGCATGCCTCTTCTCCAGCTCCACACTATTCTTGATATATTTGGACATGATTCCCCTCCCATTCATACTCTTGCTTCTCCCTGGCCCATCGTAGAATCTTCTCCTTGTCAACAAATTTGTGCAACCGCACAATCACTGCCTGCGGCGGTTCTCTCGCTCTCGGCCTCTGCTTTAAAGACCTGTGGGACCTGGCCACCTTTGGGGCCTTGTCCAGCACTCCCTGCTCCACCAACCCAGCCAACATCCTTGACACATAATTAGTGGTGCTCGTTCATTCCACACCCTCTGGCAGTCCCACAATCCACAGGTTCTGCTGCCTGGACCTGCTTTCCTGCTCCTCCACCTTCACCCTCAATGACTTCCATAGGTCCCCCAGAACCTCCACCTCCAAGATCATAATCGGATTGCTCTGGTCGGACATCACCTTCTCCACCTCTTGTATCATCGCCCATGTGCCTCAAGGCACTGTCCATTGATCCTCGCAGGGTGCTACTGCTCCTTCAATAGCCTTCAATTAGTCGCCGGGCATCTCCTTCCTTTACTGACAAAATTCGGCTTTGATGAAAGCCATCAACTGTTCCATCTGAGCCTTTCCCATTAGCTACAGCACTTGCCCGACCACCATTTTTGCAGTTGTTACTGCACCACAGATCCCTTCCAGTTCCTTAGCCTGGTCTTTAACTGTTTTTTGATGGGTCTGGTAGCCAATAGACATACCAATCTTGGAGAGAACTTTCCCTCTACCTTCTGCACCACTTCCTTGCCGGAGCCACCCCACTAACTGGTATAAAGTGCCCAAACTGATGCCTTTGAGCTGGAGTGTGTGATCCCTCACCCCATGGCTGCCACTGGAACATCGAACATTACAGCACAGTACAGGCATTTCGGCCCTCGATGGTTTCATCTAAAGCCCATCTACACTATTCCATTATCATCCATATGTTTATCCAATGACCATTTAAATGCCCTTAATTAATGTTGGCGAGTCCACTACTGTTGCAGGCAGGTTATTCCACGCCCTTACTACTCTGAGTAAAGAACCTACGGTTTCAGTAGTTTCTCCTCCCTCCCCCTTTCTCTACCCTCCCCCTTTATCCTCCATCCCCCTTTCTCCTCCCTCCCCCTTCTCCTCCCTCCCCCTTTCTCCTCCCTCCCCCTTTCTCCTCCCTCCCCCTTTCTCGTCTCTCCCCCTTTCTCGTCTCTCTCTCTCTCTCACATTCTCTTCATCCTGCCCTTTGTTCCAGAGCTATTTGATCCCCCTGTGCACTGGCACAGATTTACAGTGCGGTTTAGGTTTTGCGTTTACCCGAGGTGTGGGGGCGGGGAAAAGAGGGAGGGTTCGGCATTCCTCAGGGGCACTGCATTGAACCACCCCCACCCCCCTCCCAAATCATCCTCCATCTAACCTCATCCATCCCTCTTTTCTGCTTATTCCTGCTTATTTCCTCAGACTCTTCAAAAGGTTGTTTCTCCCCAGGATTAGAAAAGGTGCCTTGATAATTCACAGCGCAGAACCCTTTCTGCGCTGTGAATTATAAAGGCAGAACCCAGAAACTTTGCCAAGGTTTTTCCAACTCTCTCCGTGCGTTTTTCCTGTTGTTATGAAACTGACCTGAAATCGCAGAGGATGAAGCTGAAATAGACAAATCCAGACACATCTCCCACCCCGGGATCCCAGCATTTCCCTCTGCATTCTAACCAGGAAATATTCCTGGGTTTAGGCAGATTGCAATATACTCACCAGAGCCCTGCTCTCAGCCAGACGACGGACGGAACTCCCTCTCTCTGTCTCTCTCTCTCTGTCCCCACAATCTCCCTCTCTCTCAAACAAAGACAAGGCAGCTGGGAGGAAGGGGAGCCTTGAGGAAGATCTGTTGATGCCCCCATCCAATGGATGCCCGGGGCCAACGCACCGTCGCGCCCCCCTCCCCACCTGTATGCCACTTCCCCCCTACCCCAACCCCCTACCCCCCCACCCCTACCCCTACCCACGCCCCCCACCCCACACCCCCCCACCCCTACCCCACCACATCCCCCCACACCCCTAACTCCCACCCCTACCCCCCACCCCTATCCCCCACCCCTACCCCCCCACCCCGTCCCCCCACCCCTACCCCCCCCACCACCCCCACCCTCCCAACCCCCCCACCCCTACCCCCCACCCCCACTCACCCCCCCACCCCTACTCACCCCCCCACCCCCACTCACCCCCCCCGTCCCACCCAATCACACAAACGCCGGGACTCTCTCTCCCCCCCCCCAAACGCCGGGTCTCTCTCTCTCTCCCCCCCCCCCCCCCCCCAAACGCTGGGTCTCTCTCTCCCTTCCCCCCCAAACGCCGGGTCTCTCTCCCCCCCCAAACGCCGGGTCTCTCTCTCCCCCCCCAAACGCCGGGTCTCTCTCACTCCCCACCCCCCAATTCGCTCGGGTCTCTCTCACCCCCCCCCCCCCCCCCAAACGCCGGCTCTCTCTCCCCCCCCCCTCCAAACGCCGGGACTCTCTCTCTCTCTCCCCCCCAAACGCCGAGACTCTCTTTCCCCCCCCAAAACACCGGGTCTCTCTCTCCTCTCTCCCCCCCCCCCCCCCCCCCCAAACGCCAGAATCTCTCTCTTCCCCCCCCCCCCCCCCAAATGCCGGGTCTCTCTCTTTCCCCCCCCCCAAACACCGGGGTCTCTCTCCACCCCCCCCCCCCCCCAAATGCCGGGTCTCTCTCTTTCCCCCCCCCCCAAAACGCCGGGTCTCTCTCTCCCCACCACACAAACGCCGGGACTCGCCACTTCCGCAGCGGGTGAAAGTGACGCGTATTGTGTCAGTCCGCTGCTGGCCCTTTCGGGAACGGAGATTAACGGCTTAAAAGAAGGCCCCGACGCCGGAGTCATCCGCACCGCTTTTGGCCGCCGGAAATGGGCGTCACGTCGGTCAGCGGAGAATTTCGCCTCTGGTCTCCTTGTTCAAGAAGGGGAGTAGAGACAACTCCGGTAACTATAGACCAGTGAGCCTCACTTCTGCTGTGGGCAAAGTCTTGAAAAGGATTATTAGAGAAAGGATTTATAATCATCAAGAAAGGAATAATTTGATTAGGGATAGTCAACATGGATTTGTGAAGGGTAGGTCGTGCCTCGCAAACCTTATTGAGTTCTTTGAGAAGGTGACCAAACAGGTGGACGAGGGTAAAGCAGTTGATGTGGCGTATATGGATTTCAGTATAGCATTTGATAAGGTTCCCCACGGTAGGCTATTGTAGAAAATACAGAGGCATGGGATTGAGGATGATTTAGCGGTTTGGATCAGAAATTGGCTAGCTGGAAGAAAACAGAGGGTGGTGGTTGATGGGAAATGTTCAGCCTGGAGTTCAGTTACTAGTGATGTACCACAAGGATCTGTTTTGGGGCCACTGCTGTTATTTTTATAAATGACCTGGAGGAGGACATAGAAGGATAGGTGAGTAAATTTGCGGATGACACTAAAGTAGGTGGAGTTGTTGACAGTGCAGAAGGATGTTGCAGGTTACAGAGGGACATAGCTCAGAGCTGGGCTGAGAGGTGGCAAATGGAGTTTAATGCAGAAAAGTGTGAGGTGATTCATTTTGGAAGGAGTAACTGGAATACAGTGTACTGGGCTAATGGTAAGATTCTTGGTAGTGAGGTTGAGCAGAAATCTCGGTGTCCATGTACATAGATCCCTGAAAGTTGCCGCCCAGGTTGATAGGGTTGTTAAGAAGGCATACGGTGTGTTAGCTTTTATTGATAGAGGGATTGATTTTCGGAGCCATGAGGTCATGTTGCAGCTGTACAAAACCCTGGTGCGATTGCATTTGGAGTATTGCATGCAATTCTGGTCGCCGCATTATAGGAATGATGTAGAAGCATTGGAAAGGGTGCAGAGGAGATTTACCATGATGTTGCCTGGTATGGAGGGAAGATCTTACGAGGAAAGGCTGAAGGACTTGAGGCTGTTTTCGTTAGAGAGAAGAAGGTTAAGAGGTGACTTAATAGAGGCATACAAGATGATCAGAGGATTAGATAGGGTGGACAGTGAGAGCCTTTTTTCCTCGGACGGTGATGGCTAGCACGAGGGGACATAGCTTTAAATTGAGGGGAGATAGATATAGGACAGATGTTAGAGTCGGTTCATTACTCAGAGAGTAGTAAGGGTGTGGAATGCCCTGCCTGCAACAGTGGTGGACTCGCCAACATTAAGGGCATTTAAATGGTCATTGGATAAACATATGGATGATAATGGAATAGTATAGATGGGATTTAGATTGGTTTCACAGGTAGGGACAACATCGTGAGCCAAAGGGCCTGTACTATTCATGTTCTATTCTATAGATTATGGAATTACGGGGATAGGGAGAGGTAGACACATGTAAATGGGCAGAGTACTCATTTGAAGGGTCGGTGCAGTCTCAATGGGCCGAATGCACTGTAGGGAGTCTATGATTCTAAGAGAAGCTCATCGCAGTTACCTTGTGAGTAACAGTAACATACTCCCAACTCCTATGAATAATGAGGAGAAAATGCAGGAATAAAAGAGGGAATTATTAGTGATACAGGATTTACAAGTTAGCTTCAGCTGTTAATGGAGCAGAATCAATTAAATTGGATCCACCAAGCCAAGAAGCTCACTGTTTAAATAGAATTTCAGATTGTTTCCATTGGCACAGTGGTAACCAGAAGAGTTAAACTCCCAAACTGAGACTTCCTTTTGCAATGCATGTAAGATGTGACAGGCTGTACTTGGTGTATCCCTTGGCCCCTTGCCACAAGAATCTTGAACTATGTTTGATACGGGTCAGCTGTACATTTTTAAATACTGCCCGAGCAGTATCCTGGCCTCTGTACAGCCAGTTGCCGGCTCCATCAAGCCCACCTGCCAGAGTGCCGGTGTAAACCACAACCATACATTTCTTTAAAAAATGCTCCAGACCTTGAGAGTAAACTGGTCTGAGCAACTGGAGAGTCACATGCCAGTTTTCAGTCTGAACTCGACACTTTGCTAAATTCTGGTAAACTTCCTCCTATCGAGTGTCAACAGGCTTCGTCTGACGTGTGCCCCCTACACTAAAGATGAAATAATTCACGAGCAATCACCGTCTAATTGCGAACAAGAAGAATGAGTCATTTAGTGACTAAATGCAAGACTCTAGAGGGAGTGAAGGGAGATATTTGACAAGGGACGTTGTGTAAATAAAAAACCTTTTAAAAAGATGAAAATGCAGGGCATATTTGCAGTAAGGAAATTTTTTAGTTGCACAAGTTAATATGGCTCTATTAGCTAGATATAACCAATGACAGAGCTTTGAATTTATATGCAGAATGCGAATGATTCTTTGCTCTATTGTGATCGCACGAGTTAGAAAGTGGAAGGGGAAATAAGAGGGTTGTTATTCTGCATCGTCAGCAGTTTGGGAATCTGCTCCAAACTTTTTCCACGAAAAGTGCTAGCTTATGCTCTTTCGACAAACAATTCTATTTCTAACTTAATTGAAATTGCTGTTATTTTTATTTTATTTGGGGCGTCCAACATTACTAAATTCTGATTAACCCAAATTTTAACTATTATTTTGCAACATTAAAATGGCTTTCTTTTACTTTTTTTTGTTCACCTACTGTGCCTTTTCCAATAATCAGAGATTCTATATAAATAACATAAATTCTCCCTTTCTGTGATCTGCTGTAGAACATAGAACGATACAGCGCAGTACAGGCCCTTCGGCCCTCGATGTTGCACCGACATGGAAAAAACTAAAGGCCATCTAACCTACACTATGCCCTTATCATCCATATGCTTATCCAATAAACTTTTAAATGCCCTCAATGTTGGCGAGTTCACTACTGTTGCAGGTAGGGCATTCCACGGCCTCACCACTCTTTGCGTAAAAAACCCACCTCTGACCTCTGTCCTATATCTATTACATAACTATATCTATAACATATCTATTACATGTGTTGGCTCTTAGAATGATAATCAATGACTAGAACCACACATTCAATGAGCTTAAGACTAATAAGCCATTTTCTACCTCTACTGTATAATTAAAGATGAAATACTTGAATAATCTTTTAATTGGAAGAAAATACATTATGGTATCTTAATTTAGTAGCACATATATCAGCCGTATGGCTTCAACACTTTGCATTTTCTCCCTGTGTTTCCGAGAGGTTCCTCCGGGTGCTTTGGTTTCCTCCCACATTCCAAAGATGTACGGGTTAGGTTGATTGGAAATACTAAATTGCCCCTTAGTGTCCAAAGATATGCGGTTACAGGGATATGGCAGGGGAGTGCTCTTTTGGAGGGTTGGTGCAGACATGATGTGCTGAATGGCCTGGTACTGCGCTGTAGGAATTTTAACACAAAACTTGGTCAGTTAATTTGGGCGCGATTTAAAGTGATAAAAACAGAGTCCCATTTTGGGCACGTACAGCGGGTGTTTCTTGGTGCCTGTAGCTATCTCAGGCAAGCTGTGCAGGAAGTGATCAGGGTGCCATGGAAAAGGTCAAGCTGCTCGAAGAGGGAGGAAGGAGAAAGGGAGATGGACTCTCAGCAGGAGACAAAATCCACCAAGGTCTTCAGGATGCAGAGTTCTCCTACCTCAATCTCAGCAAGGAACTTTGCCTCAGACATCTCTGCTTCACTACCCGGGTGGTACTTTGGGCTGGGTGGGGCAGTGCCAGGCTGGCAGTACCACTAAGGAGGTCCTTACTGAATCAACTATCTGCTGCAGGCAGAAATGCAGCCTCAAGCAGGGCAAGGATGTCATTTCCTGTGGTTTGACAGTGACACGGGCATGACATTTAATATGTCTGTTACATTCCAGGTTGGAGTTGGCGATATTCACAGCATCTTCCAGTTTCTTGTCCACTGAAATTGCTGTCTGGTTTGCTCTGCTATTCCCCCAGCTACTGTGGTATCATTGGACCCCCCTCTGAATCCCCACATGTCCTCCCAACACCCCACAGCCCCAGCTTACCTCTTAGGGGGTCCTTGAGCCCCTCCCTTACTCCATCTTTTAAGGCCAGACCACCCCTGGCCTGATCCCTGGCATGGGCAACTTTGCACCTGGGCACTTTGGTACTGCCAGCCTGGAACCCTGGCAGTGCCCTTGCCAGTATGACTGCCCCACCCAACCCAGAAGTACCTCTCGGGTTGTGCCAATGTGCCTGGGTGCCAGCAGGGGTGCCCAGAGCCCAGCCACCGGGAACCTCCGATAGCCCGGGAGATCTCCCCCAGGTAGATTGGGTAGCATGGTGGTTAGCATAAATGCTTCACAGCTCCAGGGTCCCAGGTTCGGTTCCTGGCTGGATCACTGTCTGTGCGGAGTCCGCACGTCCTCCCCATGTGTGCGTGGGTTTCCTCCGGGTGCTCCGGTTTCCTCCCACAGTCCAAAGATGTGCTGGTTAGGTGGATTGGCCATGCTAAATTGCCCGTAGTGTCCTAAAAAGTAAGGTTAGGGGGGGTTGTTGGGTTACGGGTATAGGGTGGATACGTGGGTTTGAGTAGGGTAATCATTGCTCGGCACAACATTGAGGGCCGAAGGGCCTGTTCTGTGCTGTACTGTTCTATGTTCTATGTACCATTACGCCTGGTCCACGTTTGTGTGGACCAGTGCTAAACAGCGCCATGATGCGATCTCCCTGGTGCAGGTATTAGCTCCCGGGCCTCGTGAGAATCGGGCGCAGACATATTTAAATGAACCATTCGGCTCATTTAGATATGTTAATCAGAATCTCATGAGGCCGAGATCCACATTGCGACGTCTCACAAGATCTAATGTGTTCTCGCGAGGTGTTCTGAGGGTCGCAAATCCCACGAGAAGCCTCTCACAAGACTTAACGGTCTCGTCACGTCACCAAGTGAGTCACGAACAGGCCATTAAATTGTACCTTTTTTTCCCAAAAGTAACTGTCCAGTGACTAAATATACTGTAAACTCAAACCGTTATAGTTGGAGTAAGAACATAGGGCTCCAAAACACGACTGCTTTCGATGCTATCGTTCCAAAATAGGGTCTGCAGCAAGCATGCACAAATCTCTTCTAGGAACACCACATGATATCTTGGGTAGTACATTAGGATAGGCACAGGGAGAGTCCACTGAAACTATCTATATAAAAAATATATATATATATGTAGGAAAATTGTGGTGTCAACTAATGTATAGCCTGGATTAAACACCAGCTGAGCTATGTTGGAGATCAACTGTCCAGCTAAGGCTCGTTTCTAATGTTGCACAGCTCAACATGTACTGTCAAGGTGGAGGAAAGAAATGATTCTGAAGGCAGTAGGGTGCTGATAAGCGAACAAGTGGTTGATCGAAATGTCATCCCTCTCAACCGATCAAATCATCAGATGTATTTTCTGACATCAGCCTTGCAGTTCAACGTGATCAATGGCATATCTTGGCTGAAGGACATTTTACATTTTTTTAGATTTAGAGTACCCAGTTCTTTTTTTTCCCAATTAAGGTGCGATTTAGCGTGGCCAATCCACCTACCCTGCACATCTTTGGGTTGTGGGGCTAAGATCCATGCTGTCACAGGGAGAATGAGCAAACTCCACGCGGACAGTGAATCGGTGCCGGGATCTAACCCGGGATCCTTGGCGACGTGAGGCAACAGTGCTAACCATTGCGTTACAGTGCTGGCCTGCTGAAGGGTATTTTAAAAGAAGGAAGTTATTTTGCTGCAAGAACAGCATTGATAGAATAAGGAACTTGGTGCAGTCATAGCAAGGTTGTTCACAGTTATCGTCACTGTTGTGCATGCCACGAGTTTCCACTGTTTCCTGATTGTGTCATTAGGAGACGAGAGAAACAGGGAAGTTGAACTAAGGAACATCTGACACTTGTGTAGTCAAAGGATTATAATTTAAAAATTAAACTAGGTAATATCTACGAATACTCAATGAAATCTACAAAAGCTATTGTTGACTAGCTAAAGGTAATTGGTTTCAACGAAAATATATTTTTCTTTCTCTGTTTTTGTTTAAATTGATGACTTACGTTAGACTGTTGTCAAACTTGGGTTTGGCTCATTTACAGAGAAGACGCAAATGTTATCTGGCTATAATATTAGAACAATGATAGCACTTGTTTTTTTAAAGTCTGTGCTAATCTGCTGTGACTATTGTTTCCATCATATCTGATCACATGCCATTGTTACAATTTAAAATGAAAGCTGTTTATTGGAAACAATAGTACATTTATTTTACTTCAGATTGAACACTGGAATGGAAATTGCTTTTTCTTTTTAAATTGAAAGATGTAGATATCTGTGAAACCACTCCAGTACTTTGCCAGGCATGGTGGCAGAGTGTTTGGCATTGCTGCCTCACAGCACTAGGGACCTGGGTTCAATTCCAGCCTCTAGTGACTGTGGAGTTTGCACTTTCTCCCCGTGCCTGCGTGGGTTTCCTCCAGGTGCTCTGGTTTCCTCCCACAGTCCAAAGGTGTGCAGGTTAGGTTGGGTTATGGAGTTAGGGCAGGGGAGTGGTGATATGTAGGGTGCTCTTTCAAAAGGTTGGTGCAGTCTCGATGGGCCAAATGGCCTCCTTCTGCATTTATGGATTCTATAATCATGGGCCTATCCTATGGAAGTTGATAGACACTAACAATCTCTTCGCGTATGGTACCTGAAGGAAGAGCAGATGATATCTGTGGCCCAGAATTAAGGTTGATGAGTGAGTTAGACGCATATATCTGGCTGACAGCCTTAATAAAGAAATAACTGAGAATTATATTTTCTACAGAAGGTTTGTCTCAGTGGAGTTTTATGAATTCCTTTCTGAAGTGTTTGATATTTTCATGTTTGTTACTGTTATATAAATACTAAACATAAACGCAAGGAAAGCATTAATGTAACTCCCAAGTAAGCCGTCACTGTTTATGTTAACTGATCCACACTGATCTGGAAGGTCTGGGTTCAATTCTCATGCTGTCCTGAGCTCTGCTAAGATAGCATTTGGGGAATACAATTGATTACCATACCCCAACTCGGCAGACCAGGAAATATGTAAATTGATCTGAATTCGTGGACTGGACTAAATGCTTCTCCACCAATGGGTTTAAAGGTGAGGGGGCATCATAAATTCAGCAGGCAGCCTGCCTGCCACCTTGGGGGCTTTTGTCCCCACTGCAATTTTACCAGTGACAGCCGTCGTGTCAACCAGTGGGCCTGTTGAGTCCTTTAAGTGGAATTAATTCTCACTTAAGGGTCACATCCTCCACTGTCAGGGTTGAACCTGAGGCTGCCGCCAGATTTCTGTGCGCAAGCTGGTGGTGGGTAGGAATTAGACCCTCCTTAACTGGTTCCTGTTCCCCTAGGAAGGCCCCTTTCTCAATGTTTTATCTCCTCATTATCTTTAAAATCTGAGCCCCCAACCCAATCCCCCAACTCCCCAACATTTACAAAGTTTCCATCCATCATTGGTTGCCTCCTCAAGCCCTGAGTGTACTCCCGGCTGATATAGGACCCCCTGTCTCTGAGGAGTGGAAATCCTGCTTCCAGTTGAATGTTATGGGGTAACTGTCCTTCCCCTTGAAGCACTCCACTTTTTTGACAACTTAGCAGGAGCGGGTGATGGGGACGTAGCAGGGACCACATGCCTCATATAATTCAGCCCCTTAGACTATTGAGAAATACAGCACAGAACAGGCCGTTCGGCCCACGATGTTGTGCCGAACTTTTGTCCCAGGTTAATCATAGGTTATCATAGAATTTTGGACACTAAGGGCAATTTATCATGGCCAATCCACCCACCCTGCACATCTTTGGACTGTGGGAGGAAACCGGAGCACCCGGTGGAAACCCACGCACACACTGGGAGGATGTGCAGACTCCACACAGACAGTGACCCAAGCCAGAATCGAACCTGGGATCCTGGAGCTGCGAAGCAATTGTGCTATCCACAATGCTACCATGCTGCCCTTAAGATTAAATTAATCTACACTCCATTATTCTACCATAATCCATGTACCTATCCAATAGCTGCTTGAAGGTCCCTAATGTTTCAGACTCAACTACTTCCACAGGCAGTGCATTCCATGCCCCCACTACTCTCTGGGTAAAGAACCTACCTCTGACATCCCCCCTATATCTTCCACCATTCACCTTAAATTTATGTCCCCTTGTAATGGTTTGTTCCACCCGGGGAAAAATTCTCTGACTGTCTACTCTATCTATTCCCCTGATCATCTTATAAACCTCTATCAAGTCGCCCCTCATCCTTCTCCGTTCTAATGAGAAAAGGCCTAGCACCCTCAACCTTTCCTCATAAGACCTACTCTCCATTCCAGGCAACATCCTGGTAAATCTCCTTTGCACCTTTTCCAAAGCTTCCACATCCTTCCTAAAATGAGGTGACCAGAACTGCACACAGTACTCCAAATGTGGCCTTACCAAGGTTTTGGACAGCTGCATCATCACCTCACGGCTCTTAAACGCAATCCCTCTGCTAATGAACGCTAGCACACCATAGGCCTTCTTCACAGCTCTATCCACTTGGGTAGCAACTTTCAAAGATCTATGAACATAGACCCCAAGATCTCTCTGCTCCTCTACATTACCAAGAATCCTACCGTTAACCCTGTATTCCGCATTTATATTTGTCCTTCCAAAATAGACAATCTCACACTTGTCAGGGTTAAACTCCATCTGCCACTTCTCAGCCCAGCTCTGCATCCTATCTATTTTTCTTTGCAGCCGAAAACAGCCCTCCTCACTATCCACAACTCCACCAATCTTCGTATCATCTGCAAATTTACTGATCCACCCTTCAACTCCCTCATCCAAGTCATTAATGAAAATCACAAACAGCAGAGGACCCAGAACTGATCCCTGCGGTACACCACTGGTAACTGGGCTCCAGGTTGAATATTTGCCATCTACCACCACTCTCTGACTTCTATTGGTTAGCCAGTTCGTTATCCAACTGGCCAAATTTCTCACTATCCCACGCCTCCTTACTTTCTGCATAAGCCTACCATGGGGAACCTTATCAAATGCCTTACTAAAATCCATGTACACTACATCCACTGCTTTACCTTCATCCACATGCTTGGTCACCTCCTCAAATAAGTCAATTAGACTAGTAAGGCAAAACCTACCCCTCACAAATCCGTGCTGACTATCCCTAATCAAGCAGTGTCTTTCCAGATGCTCAGAAATACTATCCCTCAGTACCCTTTCCATTACTTTGCCTATCACCGAAGTAAGACTAACTGGCCTGTAATTCCCAGGGTTATCCCTATTCCCTTTTTTGAACAGGGGCACAACATTCGCCACTCTCCAATCCCCTGGTACCACCCCTGTTGACAGTGAGGATGAAAAGATCATTGCCAACGGCTCTGCAATTTCATTTCTTGCTTCCCATAGAGTCCTTGGATATATCCCGTCATGCCAAGGAGACTTGTCTATCCTCAAGTTTTTCAAAACTTTATCAAGTATCTCCTCGAGCTTACCAGTCTGTTTCACACTGTCCTCTCCAACAAGATGGCCCCTCTCGTTTGTAACTTGTTCAAGACCTCTCCTATCTCTTCAGACTCAATACACAATCACCCGCTACTGTCCTTGATCGGACCTACCCTCGCTCTAGTCATTCTCATATTTCTCAATATGTGTAAAAGGCCTTGGGGTTTTCCTTGATCCTACCTGCCAAAGATTTTTCATGCCCTCTCTTAGCTCTCCTAATTCCTTTCTTCAGTTCCCTCCTGGCTATCTTGTATCCCTCCAGCGCCCTGTCTGAATCTTGTTTCCTCAGCCTTATATAAGTCTCCTTCTTCCTCTTAACAAGACATTCAACCTCTCTTGTCAACCATGGTTCCCTCACTTGACCATCTCTTCCCTGCCTGACAGGGACATACATATCAAAGACACGTAGCACCTGGTCCTTGAACAAGTTCCACATTTCACTTGTGTCCTTCCCTGACAGCCTATGTTCCCAACTTATGCAATTCAATTCCTGTCTGACAGCATTGTATTTACCCTTCCCCCAATTGTAAACCTTACCCTGTTGCACGCACCTATCCCTCTCCATTACTAAAGTGAAAGTCACAGAATTGTGGTCACTACCTCCAAAATGCTCCCTCACTAACAAATCTATCACCTGCCCTGGTTCATTACCAAGTACCAAATCCAATATGGCCTCCCCTCTGGTCGGACAATCTACATACTATGTTAGAAAAGCTTCCTGGACACACTGCACAAACACCACCCCATCCAAACTATTTGATCTAAAGAGTTTCCACTCAATGTTTGGAAAGTTAAAGTCACCCATGACTACTACCCTGTGACTTCTGCACCTTTCCAAAATCTGTTTCCCAATCTGTTTCTCCACATCTCTGCTGCTATTGGGGGGCCTATAGAAAACTCCCAACAAGGTGACTGCTCCTTTCCTATTTCTGACTTCAACTCATACTACCTCAGTAGGCAGATCCCCCTCGAACTGCCTTTCTGCAGCTGTTATACTATCTCTAATTAACAATGCCACCCCCCCCCCCCACCTCTTTTACCATCCTCCCTAATCTTGTTGAAACATCTATAACCAAGGACCGCCAACAACCATTTCTGCCCCTCTTCTATCCAAGTTTCCGTGATGGCCACCACATCGTAGTCCCAAGTACCGATCCATGCCTTAAGTTCACCCACCTTATTCCCTTACTACTGATCGTAATTCAAGGACCCTGCTACGTTACACTATTTCAACAGTTATTGGACAAGGAAGGTATGATGTAATTCATGTCTCAACAGTCTGTCAATTCTACCTATCTTGATGGAGATTTGGAAAATGCTTAGTGGTATGAGTTTCTGAATGGCTCCTGGTATGTGAACTACATCCTCAAAAAAAGTTGGTTTCTTAATCTAATGGAAAAGAACATGTGAGAAAATGGGAGAGGAAAAAAACAAGAACAAAACAAGCTTAACAGTGGAGGAATGTAGGTTAAATTTTCTACCACGAGCTGCTTACATAACAGGAGCTTACACTGATTGTTATTAGATATCGGAGGACAGATTGCCTATCTGATTTTCCAATCATAAAGAGTAGTGATTGTACTGCCTCTTAAGGAAATAGAAGAACTATGACTCGTAACAAAGGTAAAAGGAAGTTAAATGCGGGCTCCAGCTTTTGGAAGAATACGCATTTTCTTAAGCTGTTGGTTTAATTCAAATCTTGAGATGAGTAAAATGAGGAATGGTAGTAGTGTATGGCTTGCGATTTCTGAATGAATTGTTGAGTGTACGGGAGCAGTATATTCTGCAAGAAACATACTGAGAGATGGTGCCTTGTTATTCATCTGTTTTGACATCTGTTACGAACGGGTGAGGGAGGGGAAGGATGGCTTCCCTCTTTTCCCACTCCTTGTTTGACTGTAACAGGTTTGTTTTATTTTTTTTTAAAGGATGCCCTTGCCAATTCAATGAGTGTTTAGGTGCTGTATTTGTAAAAGAGGCACGCAAACAGGGTGCCTTGAGCTTCAAAGAGAAAAAGAGAATCCTATTTGTTCTTAACACAGTCTAAATAAAAATAATAGAAAAATGCTCCATCTTTCACATACACACGTACTCAAAATTCACATACACACAAATAGATTCCATAATGGGAGGATAGGTTAAGCAATTTAAAGTTCAATATTGGGGTATACAGATCCTGGAAGTTGGTGACTTGGCGGACTTCAAATTTAACCCGATGATCATTCTAGTTCGGGCTCGAGGCAATGAAGATGTTGATGGTCAATCTGGAGACAGTAAATGCTAGGTTTATTCTTTACTCTGCCTAAAGCTCATGTCCTTTCAATCAGCAGACTGGGCTCAAAACTCAAAACTTGTTTGGAGAAAGGGAACCAACTCATGGGACGTGATTTGCCGACCAACCCGCCATGAGTTTTTTCGGCGGTGGAGGCAGCCCGGAGAAATCATTAGCAGGGTCCCTGCATAAATAGAGCTGGCCAGTTTGGAACCAGCTAAGAGGAGTGAGCAGCAAGGGAGTGCTGCTGCTGATTCGGCTGCTGCTGATTCGGCTGCTGCTGATTCGGCTGCTGCTGATTCGGCTGCTGCTGATTCGGCTGCTGCTGATTCGGCTGCTGCTGCTTCGGCTGCTGCTGCTGCTGCTGATTCGGCTGCTGCTGCTGCTGCTGCTGATTCGGCTGCTGCTGCTGCTGATTCGGCTGCTGCTGCTGCTGCTGCTGATTCGGCTGCTGCTGCTGATTTGGCTGCTGCTGATTCGGCTGCTGCTGATTCGGCTGCTGCTGCTGCTGCTGATTCGGCTGCTGCTGCTGATTCGGCTGCTGCTGATTCGGCTGCTGCTGATTCTGCTGCTGCTGCTGATTGTAAATAAAGTTATTACTTTCTATTCTACAAACTCATGCTGGATTCTTCGTGGCCCTCACAAAAGCTGGCTTCAAGTTCTCCAAGTCTAATTGATTGTCTCCATCTAGTTGAGTATCAAGAGAATTGTCTGGACGATTTGTTAATGGGTAGTAGATGGTGCCCATTCATACTCCTTGAAGGCAATTGTTCCTGATGAGACTTTGTAGACAATTTGTCTCCATTTTAATGGCTCTGGAATGTAGTAGGTGCAATGATGCAAATGTTCAGCTATCTGTGACTGATTTCAAATCGTTGGAATGTGGCTTTATTTATTTTTTAAATTCTAGTTGTGGGTTTCCAGCCAGTAGATTCATAAAGTCCTTTTTTTAACAAAGCATGGCTTTATAATCCATGAAAATGGATGGGTTTGTTTTATTCGTTCATGGGATGGGGGCATCACTGGCTGGGCAAGCATTTATTGCCCATCGCAGAGGGTATTTAAGAGTCAACCACATTGCTGTGGATCTGGAGTCACATTTAGGCCAGACCAGGTAAGTTTGGCAGATTTCCTTCCATAAAGGACATTAGTGAACCAGGTGGGTTTTTAGGACAATCGACAATAGTTTCATGGCCAGCATTAGACTTTTCATTCCAGATTTTTATTAAATTAAAATTTTACCATCTGCCATGGTGTGATTCAAACCCAGGTCCCCAGAGCATTACCCTGGGTCTCTCAATTACTAGTCCATCGACAATACCACTATGCCATTGCCGCCTCCCTCCCCCCCCCCCCCCCCCCCTCCCCCATTTGCCTTCTCTGTGACCTTAGATATCAAAATCGTTTGCTGTGAACTCTGTAAGAGGAAATATTTCAACTGTGCAAATCTGATGTGTGGTCCTTGGTGTTTTATTGACCACAGCATAACATCACAAAGTTGATCATGTAAGGAACTGGTTGGAAATGTTGCTCAGTGAGATGATCAAATTATTGGTTAGGGTCCATTTACATTGCTTGTATTCCAGGGTCACCTTTGTTAGTTGTATCTGTTTTTCCCATCATGCTACATCTGATACAGCTTCACACGCATGTGTCACGGAACTTGTGGATTGCAGTCCTGCCCCAGATTGCACATATGTAATTAATGCCTTTAACTTGGCATACTCAGGTCTTGGAGTTTTTGAATTTTAAGGGAGACACTCAGAGACACTCGGAACAAAGAGAGGAATTTGTGAAATGTTTTCTCTAGAGAATAGTCACATGACAGAGGAAAGCACAGGCACAGAAAGAGGGAGATTGTAACTCTTAGTCAACAGGGTAAGCGAAAACCAAGGGGAAATAGTTGCACAGTTCCACAGACACTGGTCTGTGAAGAAAAGGATTTAGATTGTGGGGTAGACAGCCAGGATCATGACACCTGGCATTGTGGAGCAAGGCCAGTCCAAGGTAGGGAAGAGAAGGAGGGAAACATTGTACATGTAAGGACTCCATTTAAGAGACACAATAGTGTCCTCTGCAGTTGTGATATAAAGTGTTGCGTACTTGGTGCTAAAGTTAAGGATATTTCATAGCAAATGGAGAGAAATTTGCAAATGGACAGGGGAGATCAAGTTGTCGTGGGCCATATTAGGACGAATGACATAGAAAAAAAAGGAAGAGATCTGCTGAGGAAATATCAAAAGTTAGGAGCAAAATTAGAAAATAGGACCTCTTAAATGATATTCTTGTTAATCCAACATGAGCCACAAGGTAATTGGAAGAGGAATAGTCCTATTAGGAAGATTACTGTTTTGTTATGTAGTTTTAAATTTAGGGTAAATGAAGAGGGTCATGTGACCAGTTCTGCAGCCTGCCTGACAAGCCTGGGTGGATTGATTGTTAGAGATCAATGGAAGATTTCATTGTTTTACTGTGATGAAGGCACAAGGTATTTACTTGGAGACAATGGCAGCAGTCTGAGTTTACAATCCCCAAAAGTTCCAGAAAGGTATTTTTGGTATTGGATTGTAAACTGTCCATTTATTCCTAAATTAAAAGGGAATTGGGATGAAGAAAAGCTAATAGCATTTCTACCTAATTTACAAGGTTAATGTGTTTCACGTTGCATGGGGAAGAGGGCAGAGGAAGGTATTTTTAAGATCAGGTTACAGGCTTCTCTACAAACCAATGAATAACACAAATGGACTGCAGGTGTTCTGTGTGGCTAGCAGAGAGATGAGGCTGCTTAGCTTTGCAAGCTACCAGAGCTGTAGCCACCTAAGGAATGTGGGAGATTTGTTCTGGCATGGCCAGGATACAAGGAATCATTGGAACAAACTTTACTGCTGGTGGTGGATTTAAGAAACTCTGAATACTGACGACAGCACCAGATCCATAGCAATGTGGCTGACTCTGAGGTGCTCCCACAAGGAGAATAAAGAAAGGGTAATAAATACTTTTCCTGCCAGTGATGCCCACATCCCATGAAAGAATAAGAAAAAGTATAAAAGGGGAATTTCACTTTCTGTAGTTTAAAGTATAAGCTGCTTTAGAAAACAAAAATAGTCTTTGTAATCATTTGTTACAGTCTTAAAAATTAAATCTTGTCACTCTTTCAGCAATAAACTAGAAGTTTGAATTTCTCTCGGTATTGTAACATCAAAGAATATAAAATGAATTGAAAGTATTCTACAATTTGGTAAACAGCAAAAAAAATAGGATAGGGATAGGATCACTGAGGAATGCACATAATAAACGGACAGATAATGACAGCAAAATGTCAAAGCTATTAAATAATTGCTTTAGCTCAGTACTTTTTCTTTTTTTAATTTAGAGTACCCAATTGTTTTTTCAATTAAGGGGCAATTTAGAGTGACCAATCCACCTACCTTGTACATCTTTTGGTTTTGGAACTGAGACCCCCGCAGACACTGGGAGAATGTCCAAACTCCACATAGCCAGTGACCCGGGGCCAGGATTGAACCCGGGTCATTGGCGGCATGAGGCAGCAGTGATAACCACTGTGCCCATCCTTGGGAACCAATTTGCACACAGCAAGCTCACACAAAGAGCAAATAAATAAATAATCCATTTTGGGTATTGATTGTTAGCCCAGGCACCAGGCGAACCTCCCTGCTCTTGTGTCATGGGATCATCTACGTTCTTCTGAGAGGACAGCTGAGGCCTCCTCCAACAGTGCAGCACTCCCTGCGCTGAAGTGTGAAGTGACGAGGAGAGGCAATACAAGATAGAGGGTAGAATTCTAAGCGATGCAGAGGAACCTGGGGCAGATGTGTCCAAATTATTGAAGGTGGCTGAACAGCTTGAGAGAGCAGTTAATAAAGCGTATGGGTCCTGGGCTTTATAAATAAGGATTCAGAGTACAATAACAAGAAAGTTATGATAACTCTGTATAGCATACTGATTCAGCCTGAGCTGCAATATTGCACCCAGTTCTGGAAAATATACCTTTGGAGGGATGTGAAGGCGTTAGAGAGGACACAGAAAGAAACCATGAGAATTTTTTATGGATGAGGAACTTCTGTTATGTGGGTAGATTGGAGAAACAGGGGCTGTTTTTCTTGGAGCAGAGCGGATTGATAGGAGATTTAATAGAGATGTTCAAAATGATGAGGGGTCTGGATAGAGTAAATAGAAAGAAACTGTTCTCGTTAATGGAAGAGCAAAGAACCAGGGGACACTGGTTTATGGTGATTGGCAAAAGATACAATGGCGGTATGAGGAAAACTGTTTTTACATAGCCAGTGTATAGGATCTGGAATGCACTACCTGAGAGTGTGGTTGTAGACTGACTCTTAAAAAGGAATGGAAGATTTATCTGAAGAGAGCATTTTACAGGAGAACCAGGAATGGGCAGGCCTATGGGACTAGGTATTTGCACTTGCAGAGAGATGGCATGAACATGATGGGCCAAACTGGCTCCTTATATGCTGCAACCATTCTATGACTCTATGATCTGTCAGCTTAATTCATGCTCAAGGTTCTGGATTAGGGCTTGAACACATAGTGAGAATGCTACCAACTGAGCCACTGCGGCCACTTCAGAAATGGCAATTGTTAATACCAGCAAAGGTGAATGCTGCCTTCAGTTTTAGCCACTGAGGCCCAGAATCTCCTGTGTTTTCATAGAATCACAGAATTTACAGTGCAGAAGGAAGCCATTCAGCCCATCGACCCTTGGAAAGAGCACCCTACTTAAGCCCACCCTATCCCCATAACCCCACCTTACCTTTTGGATACCAAAAGGACAATTCAGCATGGCCAATCCACCTCGCCTGCATATCTTTGGACTTGGGAGGAAATTGGAGCACCCAGAGGAAATGCATGCAGAGATGGGGAGAAAGTGCAAACTCCACAAAGACAGTCACCCGAGGCCCAGGTCCCTGGAGTTGTGAGGCAGCAGTGCTAAGCACGGTGCCCCCTTGCCGTCTGTGTGTTAGAATTCACCATAAACATAGAGGGCTGGATTTTCGTCCTCAGTTTGGGAACCGTTGATGGGCCATTTCCCGACATCATGGTCCTGACTTCTAAATGTCAGCTCATTCACTGGGTACTATGGTCTTCAGGTGTAGGCTGGAGTCAGGGCTGTCGCCTCTCGAGGCAGGCTCAAAACAGTCATAGCAGTGGCTGGATGGTCAGGCTGGCAGGTTAGAAGGCCACGTCTGTTCACTGCATCATCGATCTATTTAAATTCACTGGTAGCATGCCCTCGAGCCCTCACACATCACTTCCCCATTCAGCCCTCATGTCTCCATGCTCTCTCCAGACCCCCAATATTTTCTCTGCGAATTTCATGTTGCTCTGCCTCCTCCATGCCACCTCATATTATCCCTGTCCTCTCCTAACCCCTCCACACCTTGTACCCCTTCCATTATATCTGTGGCCCTTCCATTATTTTTCTCCCTTTCCATGTTCCTTCCATGCTCCTCAGGCATCCAGCATACCCAGTCTTCAAGTAACTACCATACACAGAACAAATGAGCCAAACCTGGCAAGTCCTTGAAATGCTCCCGACAAAATAAGGAAATATGCTTTGAAAATCTCCTTTGAACAAAAATCTGCTCATCTTGCAACCTCACAAAAGTGTTGTTCGAACACAGCCATTCATAGCCTCAGTCGCATAAAAGCTCTAACCCACTTAGCACCTCACAGGACAAAGAAGGGGCAAGCGGGTAATGGAAGGGTCATGGGGTGGTGGAGCAAAATCAGGAATGTGGGGGGAGAGGGCATTAGCAAGACGTTTTAAACTTACCTGTCAAAAGATTCCACAGCAGACCTCCCGCCCCTCCCCCAAGGTACACAAACTGACTTAGCTGACGGCATTCAGGAACCCACCCACCTCCATGAAAATACTATGGGAAGGGAAACTTTAATCTTCAGCAGGAATTTAAACTGAAAACCTAATGTTACCCTCAGTTGCAACAAGCCACGGTGCCAAACCCAATGAAAATGGCGGTGGTGGGAATCATAGGGACAACTTTAAAATGTGGACCTGCATGTGTCCAATTTTCTCCTCCCGACGCAGACTTGTTCCGCCTCGGGAGACAAAAATCCAGCCCAGTTGTGTCCATTTTTACTGAATGAAAGCTCAGCAGCTTTACAGAATATACCAGAATTTTCTAGGCTACTTTAAACAAAATAAATTGTCACCAACTTGAATAAAATTGTGTTTTTGGAAATAAATTTGTTTTAAACCGTTTCAAAAACAATAAGCATAAGAAAAAGAGTCAGCTCTCATTAGGACTCCCTGAAGCTTCACAAATGTGTTATATATGTGGGCTGTAAAAGAATTTGGAAATCATGTGATACCTGCCATAAGTAGGTCAGGATGGAATTACTGACAAATGTGCTGGAAATTATTTTCCCTCGGGCTATAATTCTTAGCTCTTATTAAAGTACTTTATTTTGTTCCTAATGGTATCGTTGGACTGTACTCACACAAAGATTTTAATCCCTTTAGAAACTCAACTCAGCATTTCAGGATTAAAGTTATAAAACAAATTAAACATATATTTTTCAAAATTAATGTTAGATTTCCTCCTTCCTTTTCTCCACTTACTGAATCAAATCCTGGGTGAGAACACAAAAGAGGTAAAATATTTAACTGTTTCCAAGCTTCCATCAATGCCAATCTATAATTAGCCTTCAAGAGAGGGATAAGAGTGGCACTGACTCTGAGGAAACATATCTGACGTGTAATGCATAGGGCTGACTAGAGTAACTAGGTGCAGTTAAGCATATCTGTTTTTGTCCAACATGTCATAATATACACCAGTATATCATGGTGCAGACACACACTGATGGACGCACACAGGGACCAATCAACATGTACAAACACCGCAGCCAATCTATAGAATACACACACTATAAAGGCAGAGGGCACCACGGTTCCCGCTCATTCTGGATGCTGCCTCTGAGTGTAACAGGAACTCATTCAGCCCAGCACGAACTCACAACACGTGCTGAGAGAATCAACTGGTTTGGACAAGGCTTAGGTCTCTAGTTTAATTGGCATTATTTAGACCCACAGTCATCATGTGTTAGTTAGTTAGAAGTAGTTAATAAAATTGAGTTGAACCTTCATCAGTGTTGGAAGTGTCTGTTCATCTCTCAAGCCTACACTAGCCAACACTTCACAACATACATAGCTTCTAGCTCTTATCACTGAAGAGTAATCATCGACAGATCCCAGTCCAAACAGGTCTATGTTCCCTGTCTAGCACCGTCTATCCCATGTCTGTCCAAGCTGTGATTAGCTAAACTTGTGGAAACTAGGTTTAAAACCTGTAAAAAACAATTCTGTCCAGTAACATAGGATGAGGTTCTCTGGCCTCCTGGTGGTGTGGTTCTTGGTGGCAGGAGGGAGCCCGCCATTGGCCAATGGCGGAATATTCTGGTCTCACCACTGTCAATGGGATTTCCCATTGAATCCTCCCCACGCCGCTAGGAGCCCCGCGGCAGGGTGCGCTGTCATTGGGACTGAGAGATCCCGCCAGGGTGAACAGCTAGAAAATCTCACCCCATGTTTACTCATTCAGCCATCAGGGAGATGTAAGTGGTAAGTGGACTCATTGTGCAAATATATACTCCATTGTGCAAATATATACTCCATTGTGCAAATATATACTCCATTAAAGGTTGAAGAATGTTTGGAATACAGTTCAAATGCAAGTATTAGTTTACGGTGAATTTTAAAAATTCTTTCATGGGGTAGCATTTTTTTTTAATAAACAATTTTATTGAGGTAGTTTTTGGCTTTATAAACAGTTACAGACATCATCAGAAAGAAAGCAAAAAAGGCAAAAATGTGCAAACATCCACGTACTTTCAATACTTCCATCGTAACATATTGCACAAGCCCGCTCCCCTCCCACCGGTACTACCCGCCATATTTTCTCTCCTTCTCTACTCTACCCCCCACCCCCCTGCTGACGCTCACTCTCCCGCAAAGAAGTCAGTAAATGGTTGCCACCTCCGGGTGAACCCCTGCACAGATCCCCTCAAGGCAAACTTAATTTTTTCCATCCCCAGGAAACTCGACATGTCCGCAAGCCACCACTCAGTCTTCAGGGGCTTTGAGTCCCTCCAAGCCAATAATATTTGTCGCCGGGCTATCAGGGAAGCAAAGGCCAAAACATCGGCCTCTTTCTCCCCCAGGATGCCCGGGTCTTCCGAAACCCCAAAAATTGCCACCCCTGGACTCATCACCACCCTTGTTTTTAGCACCTGGGACATGACCCCCGCAAATCCCTCCCAGTACCCCCTCAGCTTAGGGCATGCCCAAAACATGTGAACATGGTTCACTGGTCCTCCCGCGCACCTAGCGCATTTGTCCTCTATCCCAAAAAATTTGCTCATCCGAGCCACCGTCATATGGGCCCGGTGAACGACCTTAAATTGGATCAGCCCGAGCCTAGCACGTGTCGCGGTCGAATTTACCCTACTCAGGGCCTCTGCCCACAGCCCATCCTCCATTTCCCCGCCTAGCTCCTCCTCCCATTTAAGTTTCAGTTCCTCTGTCTGGGACCCTTCCTCCCTCATGAGCACCTTATATATACCCGAGACTCTGCCCTCCCCTTCTTCCCTCCCAGAGACTATTCTGTCGAGGATCCCCATTGGCGGGAGGCGTGGGAAAGACGGGACCTGTCTACGAACAAAGTCCCGCAACTGTAGGTATCTAAAATCATTTCCCCTTACCAACCCAAATTTCTCCTCCAAGCTCCTCAAACTCGCAAAGCTCCCTTCCAGGAACATATCACCCACCCTTCCCGCCCCCGCTCGCCGCCATACTCGGAACCCCCCATCCATACTGCCGGGGGCAAACCGATGGTTGTCGCAGATTGGCGCCCAGACAGACGCCCCCATCTCCCCCACATGCCTCCTCCACTGGCCCCATATCCTCAGGGTTGCCACCACTACCGGGCTGGTGGTGTACTTGGCCGGCGGCAGCGGTAGAGGAGCCGTGACCAGGGCTTCCAAGCTGGAGCCCCTGCATGAAGCCGCCTCCACCCGCTCCCAAATAGACCCCGTACCCACCATCCACTTCCTTATCATAGCGATGTTGTCCGCCCAGTAATAATTGATCAGACTCGGCAAAGCCAGCCCTCCCTCGCTGCGGTTCCTCTCCAATATCGCCTTCTTCACCCGCAGGGATTTTCCCGCCCAGACAAAGCTCATGATCAGCCCGTTAACTCTTTTGAAGAAGGACTGTGGGATAAAGATCGGGAGGCACTGAAAAGTAAACAAAAATCGAGGGAGGATTGTCATCTTTACAGTCTGCACCCTCCCTGCCAGCGACAACGGTAGCATTTTTATTAACCATCCCGAATTGCCCTTGAGAATGTGATGGTGGGCTGCCTTCGTGAACAGCTGCTGTCCATACGGTGTAGGTAAACCTACAGTACTGTTGGGGAGAGAGTTCGAGGATTTTGATGCAGCAACAGTGAAGGAATGGTGATATATTTCTAAGTCAGGATGGTGTGTGGCTTGGAGGGTAACTTGGGGATGGTGGTGTTCCCGTGCACCTGCTGCCATTGTCCTGCTAGATGGCAGAGGTCATGGGATTGGAAGGCGCTGTCAAAGGAGCCTCGCTGAAGTGCAGCTTGTAGATGGTACACATGGCTGCCACTGTGTGTTGTTGGTGGAGCGAGTGAATGTTGCTGATGGTAGATGTGGTGCCCATGAAGTGGGCTGTCATGTTCTGGATGGTGAGCAGCCTCATGAGTGTTGTTGGAGCCACACAAATGCAGCCAAGTGGATACTCCAATCTTCTGGCATGTAGATCTGGATGGGTTTTGGGGAGTCTCGAGGTGAGTTACTCATTGCAGAATTCCCAGACTCTGACCTGCTCTGGAGCCACAATATTTATATGGTTGGTCCAGTTCAGCTCCTGGTCAATGATAATACCCAGGATGCTGTTGCAAGGGGATTCAGCAATGGTAATGCCGTTGAATGTCAAGGAGAGATGGTTAGATTCTGTCTTGTTGGAGATGATCACTGCCTGGCACTTGTGTGGTATGAATGTTACTTGCCACTTATCAACCCAAACCTGGATTTTGTCTAGGTCCTGTTGCATATGAATACTGAGGAGTCGTGAATGATGCTGAACATTCTGCAATCATCCTATTTTATAGAAAATCATGAAAACTAAATTAACAAATTAAGAGATTTTTTAAAAAGGCAGCTCTGTAAAGGGATACGGTATCAAACAAAAACAAATTTCAAAGGACACTTAAAACATTAAGACGGTGATTAAAGGGGTAGATAAAGCACCCCAGCCCCCACGGTGCCCACTCAGCATGGAAGGGTTGTGCAATCATCAGCAAACATCTTATGATGCAGCTAAAGATAGTGGGCTGGATTCTCCGTTTCTGAGACTAGGTGTTGACGCCAGTGGAGCACGTGTGGAGTTCCATGACAGAAAAACCAGCACAAAACCCGCACCAATTCTGGTACTGGTGAGGGGCTAGCACCGGGGCCGAATGAAACTCGTGCGGATCGCGCTGAGAATGGCCGGGTCCCGGGCCGCGCATGCGCATGGCTGACGTCCTGCACCAATCGCCCTGTAAAACATGACATCAGCCGTGCATGAGCTCAACCCGCCAACCGCGACCCCACAGCCCACCCCATGGCCACCCCCCACCAGTCTCCCCAGCCCTAGCAAGCACCCCCCCCCCCCCCCCCCCCCCCCCCCCACCGGGCAGCGGCACGGCTGAGTGTGGCGGCGCTGACACTGTCCGCAGCCAGCACGCTGGGACCACATGTGACCTTCGTCGTTGGGAACTTGGCCCAACGGGGCCGAGCATCACAGGTGGGCCAGCCGATGACACACCAACGGCATTGAAAGGGCGCGTGGTGCTCATCACAATTACACCTTTTCGGAGGGGGCGGAGCATAGGGACTGCCGTCAAACCGTCGCCGGCCCCGATTCCAGCATCTGAATCCATTCTCCGCCCAATCACTGATCACGATTTTGTCTTTGGACTACGGAGAATCAGTCCCGTGTGTGTAACAACCATACTCTGGAAATCCTGCAGTAATGTCCTGAGACTGAGATGATTGACCTTCAACAACCTCAACCATCTCCCCCCCCCCGCCCCCCTTCTCCTTTTTGTGGATATACCTGGGCAATTTTCCACATTGATGGGTAGATGCCAGTGCTGTAGCTGCACTGGAACAACTTGCCTAGGGTTGTGGAAAGTTCTGGCGCAGTACGTTGTGATGAAACAACATGTGTGATGCAGGTACAGTAGGCATATTCACTCTGTTCTTAGTTTTGTTTTTAAGTTTCTGTAACTTGGAATTTTTAAGTAGATTGCAGTTTTAACATAGAGTGCAGGCACACACTAAGACCTTAAGCTCATTAAACCTTTCTGTCTTCACATTGACTCAAACTGTTACTGATAATTTAATCCTACTGGCATTCATAGTGAATCTAATCGAAGACATGACCCTTTTATTGCTCGTGGGATAGATAGAGCGAGGGTAAGTGAGGTCTGTTGTATTGTACCTGGACTATTATTGATTGTCTCGAGCATAAGCGTTTGCAGACACAATTTATTTTTATGTTTTGCACTCGCCAGTCATTTTTAAAGAGTAAAAAATGACAAATCCATGTAAGTCTAAAAGAAGGACAGAGCATGGTGGAAATGTTTAGCAAATCCATAAACAGCTGTAAATAAGGTTATATTTTTCCCAGTATACAATGACCCATGCTGTGACATTTAGTATTCCCTTAGTCTTGAAACATTGTGTAGGACAAAAATTACGACATGGATCAATCAGAAACATCACATATTTTCCCTTGGGTCACAATCGTATGTGTAGAGAACTGCCTTCATTATAAACATTTACATTGTCAAATAGCCGAGCTCATTTCAGTATGTTAACTATTTGAAGTGAAACAAAACGGATGTTTAATGAAAGAAAGCTTATGATTCCCTGTTGAACTCAAAAATAAAATATATAAAGGACTTGTTGGGCTTGTGTAATCGGAATGTATGGTATAGGTGTGTCTTCAACATGAAGTTATTTAAATTTAAAAAAGGATGGATCTATATATTGGGATACTGCATCTTTCTGCGAGCAGTCTAAAATTAGTTGAGGGCATTGTACATATATGAAAACACCTTGCTCAAAATTTTTGCCAGTAAGCTACTCAAAAGAGGTTTCATCTGGAATTAATCCAAAATGAAATTTATTTGAATTGAGAGCATTGAGAATATGTCTTCTCTAATTCTATAATTGATTTGCCTTGCAATAAACATGTCACATTTACTTCCCTGCACCTGCTGTACTACAATGGAGAGACCAGTGGATTGAATCATTTTCTGCTTTGAAGGTATTGAGGATTGGGAGCGAGAGGGCACAAATTTAAAATAATTGGCAAAAGAAACAAAAGCGATGTCACACATCCAGTGATTAAGGTCTGGAATGCTCTGACAAGAGTGTAGTGGATGCAGATTCAATCAAAGCATTCAATAGTGGAATCAGACCATTATCTGACA
Organism: Scyliorhinus canicula; assembly: GCF_902713615.1. Classification (NCBI taxonomy): domain Eukaryota; kingdom Metazoa; phylum Chordata; class Chondrichthyes; order Carcharhiniformes; family Scyliorhinidae; genus Scyliorhinus; species Scyliorhinus canicula. Next base: position 58,407,812 of record NC_052165.1, on the reverse strand, counting down.
AAGGGAGAATGTGCAGCGTTAAGGGGAGAAGGAGAGGAAGGAGAATGGCACAAGGTGAATTTCTCATTCAGAGAGACGGTGCAGACACATTGGGCGTGAATAGCATTATTCTGCACTGCAAGAATTCTGTGATTCAGCAACAAAATGTTTACAGTTAATATACCAAGTTTTATACACCTCCAAATAGATGGAAATCTAAAACAAATTGGCATACAAAGAATGCTGACCCCAATTGACCTTTATATTGAATCTTTTGTCTTTATCCTCAGCCAACAGCTTCAATCGTTTAAAGAAGCCTGCATCAGAGCATAGGCCCAGTCTGCCGAATATTTCCAAGCCAGTTCAGCAAACCTTCAGGAGCACAACAGGAAACCATGTTCAGGACATAAATGGGAAAAGTACCCCAAGTGCAGCCATATCAGACACCAGTCCAAAGCCTCAAGGTAAGTGATTCCCGTAACTTTCATCAAATGAGAAAGGAGATGCTGAAAGTGGAAAACTATGGAGTAGTGGTGTGTGAAGTTCATTGTTCAGAATTAATTTCAAATTCACCTATGTCACAGGACAGGTCATTTAAGAAAATAATAAGGATGTTTCCGTGGTAGGATTTTTGTGATATGATATGTGGTGCTGCAGGAAAGAAGGAGATAAGCAAGGTATTTGGAGCTGATGGATTTATAATAGTGAATAGATGGAGCAGTGGTGGCCTCGCTATAAAGATGTTTTTTCCTCCTGAATCCTCTAATAGAATAGCCCTCTACATACAAAAAAAGGACAATCATGTTCCAATCTAACAGTATCAAGTCCTGGTTCTGTCCTAGCTACTGCCCCAGAAGACTTAACAGCAGTATGATTCAGTTCTCAGTTTACAACGTGATGAGACCATCAATTCACGCGACACGTGGTTAGAAGTGAACAGTGGTTTTAATCGTCTTACAACAGAGCCTGCCTGTGACAAGATGAACTCTAGATGAACTGGGCAGGCAGGCTCTCAGCATCAACCTTTATACTTCCGGTTAGGGGGAGGAGCCGTGGGTGGAGCCAAGGGTGGAGCCCAGTACAAACTCCCATACACTCCCAGTGCATCTCCCCCTAGTGGCAGAGCAGCGCAACTGCTCATGTACCGAGCTTACAGAGACATAGTACAGCATGTGTAATACAGTGTGAATTACGCTACTGTGATTCACCACATTCACCCCCTGTAAAAAAATCAAGTCCGGCGGGGGTGGAGGCTTACAGATTGAGTCTGTCCGGTGGCCGAGTTGTCCGCTGTGATCGGCGGAGCACCAGGGTTGCAGCCCCTTCTGGTAGCTGGATGAGCACCGTCGGTTGGTGTACGATGGCAGACTCCTGGGGCGATTCCGCCCGAGCTTCGTACCCGTCTGGTTCGACTGGGGGCGCTGGGAGCTAGCTGGCCCAGGCGCACGAAAAAAATGTAGCGAGCTGGTAGGTGCGGGGGCGTGGGGGGGCGAGTTGGGTGGGATGTAGTGTGAGGGGTACCTCGGCGGTGGTAGTAGGGGGGTTGGATCCTGCAGGTTCTAGGTCCTGGAGGGATACAGTGTCCTGACGGCCGTCAGGGAACTCTACGAAGGCGTACTGGGGGTTTGAATGCAGTAGGAGCACTTTCTCTACGAGTGGGTCAGTGTTGTGCGCCCTGACGTACTTCCGGAGGAGTACTGGGCCCGGTAACTTCAACCATGCCGGGAGCGAAACCCCTGTGGTAGTGTCCCTGGGAAAAATAAAGAGCCGCTCGTGAGGGGTCTAGTTGGTAGCGGTACATAAGAGGGACCTAATAGCGTGGAGCATGTCAGGGAGGACTTCTTGCCAATGGGAGATCGGGAGATTCCTGGACCGGAGGGTCAGTAGGACGGTCTTCCAGACCGTCGCATTCTCCCTCTCCACCTGCCCGTTCCCCCTGGGATTATAGCTGGTAGTCCTGCTCGAGACGATGCCCTTGCCGAACAGGTACTGATGCAGCTCGTCGCTCATAAAGGACAAACCCGTCGCTGTGTACATAGCTGGGGAAACCAAACAGGGTGAAGATACTATGCAGGGCCCTAATGACTGTGTGGGAGGTCATATCGGGGCACGGGATAGCAAAGGGAAAATGGGAGAACTCGTCTATAACGTTCAGGAAGTACATATTCCTGTTAGTCGAGGGGAGTGGCCCTTTGAAATCGAAGCGAGGCGTTCATAGGGCCTAGAAGCCTTGATCAGGTGGGCCCTGTCTGGTCTGCAGAAGTGCGGTTTGCACTCCGCTCAGATCGGGCAATCCCTGGTGATGGCTTTTACCTCCTCGGTGGAGAAAGGCAGATTTCGGGCTTTAATGTAGTGGGCGAGCCGAGTGGCGAGGTCATTGTTGGCAAGTGACAGTTAAACCCGAAACACTTTGTGAGTGTTTCCCACCCTACCTCCTCCTCTAACCAACCCCCCCACCCCACGGTGGTTGGGAAGCGGGAGCAGGGGCCTGTCGTGAAGGTGAGTGAGTGCCTTTAAATTTGCTTACCTTTCAGCGGGATCAGGGTTTGAGGTAATATCAGGTAAGCTCTTCCTTTCTTTTCTTTTTCTTGTTTTTTTTTAATCTAGAGGGGATGTCAGGGAAGGCAGTACAATGCTCCTCCTGCAGAATGTTTGAGGTGAGGGACGCCGTCAGTGTCCCTGCTGATTTCATCTGTGGGAAGTGCACCCAACTCCAGCTCCTCAAAAACCGTGTTAGGGACCTGGAGCTTGAGCTGGATGAACTTCGGATCATTCGGGAGGCAGAGGGGGTCATAGATAGGAGCTTCAGGGAAGTAGTTACACCAAAGACTGGAGATAGATGGGTAACTGTAAGAGGGACTGGGAAGAAGCAGTCAGTGCAGGGACCCCCTGCGGTCGTTCCCCTGAGTAACAAGTATACCGTTTTGGATACTTGTGGGGGGGACGACTTACCAGGGGTAAGCCATGGGGTACGGGCCTCTGGCACGGAGTCTGTCCCTGTTGCTCAGAAGGGAAGGGGGGAAAGGAGTAGAACATTAGTAATTGGGGACTCAATAGTCAGGGGCACAGATAGGAGATTTTGTGGGAGCGAGAGAGACTCACGTTTGGTATGTTGCCTCCCAGGTGCAAGGGTACGTGATGTCTCGGATCGTGTTTTCCGGGTCCTTAAGGGGGAGGGGGAGCAGCCCCAAGTCGTAGTCCACATTGGCACTAACGACATAGGTAGGAAAGGGGACAAGGATGTCAGGCAGGCCTTTAGGGAGCTAGGATGGAAGCTCAGAGCGAGAACAAACAGAGTTGTTATCTCTGGGTTGTTGCCCGTGCCACGTGATAGTGAGATGAGGAATAGGGAGAGAGAGCAATTAAACATGTGGCTACAGGGATGGTGCAGGCGGGAGGGATTCAGATTTCTGGATAACTGGGGCTCTTTCTGGGGAAGGTGGGACCTCTATAGACAGGATGGTCTACATCTGAACCTGAGGGGCACCAATATCCTGGGGGGGAGATTTGTTAGTACTCTTTGGGGGGGTTTAAACTAATTCAGCAGGGGCATGGGAACCTGGATTGTAGTTTTGGGGTGCGAGAGATTGAGAGTAGAGAGGTCAGGAGCACAGTTTTGACTTCGCAGGAGGGCGGCAGTGTTCAGGTCTGTGGTTTGAAGTGTGTCTATTTCAATGCCAGGAGTATACGAAATAAGGTAGGGGAACTGGCAGCATGGGTTGGTACCTGGGACTTCGATGTTGTGGCCATTTCAGAGACATGGATAGAGCAGGGACAGGAATGGTTGTTGCAGGTTCCGGGGTTTAGGTGCTTTAGTAAGGTCAGAGAAGGGGGCAAAAGAGGGGGAGGTGTGGCGTTGCTAGTCAAGGACAGTATTACGGTGGTAGAAAGGATGCAAGATGGGGACTCTTCTTCCGAGGTAGTATGGGCTGAGGTTAGAAACAGGAAAGGAGAGGTCACCCTGTTGGGAGTTTTCTATAGGCCACCTAATAGTTCTAGAGATGTAGAGGAAAGGATGGCGAAGATGATTCTGGAAAAGAGCGAAAGTAACAGGGTAGTTGTTATGGGAGACTTTAACTTTCCTAATATTGACTGGAAAAGATATAGTTCGAGTACATTGGATGGGTCGTTCTTTGTACAATGTGTGCAGGAGGGTTTTCTGACACAATATGTTGACAGGCCAACAAGAGGTGAGGCCACTTTGGATTTGGTTTTGGGTAATGAACCAGGCCAGGTGTTAGATCTGGAGGTAGGTGAACACTTTGGAGACAGTGACCACAATTCGGTGACCTTTACGTTAGTGATGGAAAGGGATAAGTATACCCCGCAGAGCAAGAGTTATAGCTGGGGGAAGGGCAATTATGATGCCATTAGACATGACTTAGGATGTGTTGGTTGGAGAAGTAGGCTGCAAGGGTTGGGCACACTGGATATGTGGAGCTTGTTCAAGGAACAGCTATTGCATGTTCTTGATAAGTACGTACCAGTCAGGCAGGGAGGAAGGGGTCGAGCGAGGGAACCGTGGTTTACCAAAGAAGTGGAATCTCTTGTTAAGAGGAAGAAGGAGGCCTATGTGAAGATGAGGCGTGAAGTTTCAGTTGGGGCACTTGATAGTTACAAGGAAGCGAGGAAGGATCTAAAGAGAGAGCTGAGACGAGCAAGGAGGGGACATGAGAAGTCTTTGGCAGGTAGGATCAAGGAAAACCCAAAAGCTTTCTATAGGTATGTCAGGAATAAAAGAATGACTAGGGTAAGAGTAGGGCCAGTCAAGGACAGTGGTGGGAAGTTGTGTGTGGAGGCTGAGGAGATAAGCGAGATACTAAATGAATACTTTTCGTCAGTATTCACTCAAGAAAAAGATAATATTGTGGAGGAGAATGCTGAGACCCAGGCTATTAGAATAGATGGCATTGAAGTGCGTAGGGAAGAAGTGTTGGCAATTCTGGACAAGGTGAAAATAGATAAGTCCCCGGGGCCGGATGGGATTTATCCTAGGATTCTCTGGGAAGCCAGGGAAGAGATTGCTGAGCCTTTGGCTTTGATTTTTAGGTCATCATTGGCTACAGGAATAGTGCCAGAGGACTGGAGGATAGCAAATGTGGTCCCTTTGTTCAAGAAGGGGAGTAGAGATAACCCCGGTAACTATAGGCCGGTGAGCCTAACGTCTGTGGTGGGTAAAGTCTTGGAGAAGATTATAAAAGATACGATTTATAATCATCTAGATAGGAATAATATGATTAGGGATAGTCAGCATGGTTTTGTGAAGGGTAGGTCATGCCTCACAAACCTTATCGAGTTCTTTGAGAAGGTGACTGAACAGGTAGACGAGGGTAGAGCAGTTGATGTGGTGTATATGGATTTCAGTAAAGCGTTTGATAAGGTTCCCCACGGTCGGCTATTGCAGAAAATACGGAGGCTGGGGATTGAGGGTGATTTAGAGATGTGGATCAGAAATTGGCTAGTTGAAAGAAGACAGAGAGTGGTAGTTGATGGGAAATGTTCAGAATGGAGTTCAGTTACGAGTGGCGTACCACAAGGATCTGTTCTGGGGCCGTTGCTGTTTGTCATTTTTATAAATGACCTAGAGGAGGGCGCAGAAGGATGGGTGAGTAAATTTGCAGACGACACTAAAGTCGGTGGAGTTGTAGACAGTGCGGAAGGATGTTGCAGGTTACAGAGGGACATAGATAAGCTGCAGAGCTGGGCTGAGAGGTGGCAAATGGAGTTTAATGTGGAGAAGTGTGAGGTGATTCACTTTGGAAAGAATAACAGGAATGCGGAATATTTGGCTAATGGTAAAATTCTTGGTAGTGTGGATGAGCAGAGGGATCTCGGTGTCCATGTACATAGATCCCTGAAAGTTGCCACCCAGGTTGATAGGGTTGTGAAGAAGGCCTATGGTGTGTTGGCCTTTATTGGTAGAGGGATTGAGTTCCGGAGCCATGAGGTCATGATGCAGCTGTACCAAACTCTGGTACGGCCGCATTTGGAGTATTGCGTACAGTTCTGGTCGCCTCATTATAGGAAGGACGTGGAAGCTTTGGAACGGGTGCAGAGGAGATTTACCAGGATGTTGCCTGGTATGGAGGGAAAATCTTATGAGGAAAGGCTGATGGACTTGAGGTTGTTTTCGTTAGAGAGAAGAAGGTTAAGAGGTGACTTAATAGAGGCATACAAAATGATCAGAGGGTTAGATAGGGTGGACAGCGAGAGCCTTCTCCCGCGGATGGAGGTGGCTAGCACGAGGGGACATAGCCTTAAATTGAGGGGTAATAGATATAGGACAGAGGTCAGAGGTGGGTTTTTTACGCAAAGAGTGGTGAGGCCGTGGAATGCCCTACCTGCAACAGTAGTGAACTCGCCAACATTGAGGGCATTTAAAAATTTATTGGATAAGCATATGGATGATAAGGGCATAGTGTAGTTAGATGGCCTTTAGTGTTTTTTTTTTTTCCATGTCGGTGCAACATCGAGGGCCGAAGGGCCTGTACTGCGCTGTATCGTTCTATGTTCTATGTTCTATGTTCTATTGTGGATGGCTTTTAATCGGTCGCTCTGTGCGCTGGCACACGTCCCGCGGGACAGGGCATCTGGGGGCTCGTAGAGCTTCCCCGGTCGATACATAATATCGTAATTGTAAGTGGAGAGTTCGATCCTCCACCTCAGAAGGTTGTTATTTTTAATTTTGCCCCTTTGCGAGTTGTCAAACATGAAGGAAACCGATCTTTGGTCGGTGATGAGGGTGAACCTTCTACCTGCGAGGTAGTGCCTCCAGTAACGAATAGCCTCCACAATGGCTTGTGCTTCCTTTTCGACTGAGGAGTGTCGAAGTTCCGAAGCGGAGAGGGTTCGGGAGAAAAATGCGACTGGTCTCCCTGCCTGATTTAGTGTGGCTGCAAGAGCTACCTCTGAGGCATCGCTCTCAACCTGGAAAGGGACAGATTCATCCACTGCCCGCATGGCCACCTTGGCAATGTCCTCCTTGATGCAGTTGAAGGCCTGGCGAGCCTCAGCTGACAGGGGAGAAAATGTGGCCTTAAAGAATGGGCGGGCTTTGTCCGCATATTGAGGGACCCACTGGGCGTAATACGAAAAGAATCCCAAGCACCATTTGAGGGCCTTGGGACAATGAGGGAGAGGGAGTTCTAAGAGGGGGCGCATACGGTCCGGGTCGGGACCCAGGACTCCGTTTTCCATGACATAGCCGAGGATGGCTAGCCTGGTTGTGCGGAAAACGCATTTCTCCTTGTTGTATGTGAGGTTAAGCTTCTGGGCCGTCTGGAGAAATCGGTTGAGGTTGGCATCGTGGTCCTGCTGGTCATAGCCGCAGATGGTGACGTTATCCAAGTACGGAAACGTGGCCAGCAGCCCGTACTGGTCCACCATTCGATCCATTGCTCGTTGGAACACCAAAACCCCATTCGTGACGCCAAAGGGGACCCGGAGGAAGTGGAAGAGGCGGCCATTGGCCTCAAACGCCATCCCCAACAGTTGGCTCCCCGTCAGTCAGTAAAGCAGTGCCCCATCCCCCAGTTTCAACCCCCCATGCCAAGCACCCGCTTGGCACTGATTTCCTCCCCATTACGCTTCTGTAAGTCAGCTGACCCTGGCAGTCCCGCCTCTATCCCCAATCACTATTGTCTCCTCCTTCGGGCCCTCAACCCCCCCTCCCCCACAGGGTAAGAGGACAAGAGCCATCCACATTCTTCCCGTGCAACGAAAAACACAACCCGGGTGTTACCCCCGCGCCCTGAGAGAAACACAGAAAAAAAAAGGGAAAAACCCCAGAAAAAGAAAAGCGAACAACTTAAAATTTTCCTGCGAATCTTACATCAGACCAACAACCGGTTACACATCCCCACCAGAGTGTTTCACCCTCGTGCAGCTGCCCCCTAGTTCGAGTCCAGCTTTTCATGTTTAATAAATGTCCATGCCTCGTCCGGTGTATCAAAATAATGGTGCCTGTCCTGTTTCGTTACCCAAAGTCTCGCCGGGTGCAGGAGTCCGAACTTCACCCCTTTGCTGTGGAGGACCCCCTTAGCCCGGTTGAATCCCACACACCTCCTCGCCAGTTCAGCCCCCAGGTCCTGGTATATGCGAATCTCGCCGTTCTACCACTTACTGCTCCGCTCCTTCTTTGCCCAACGCAGGACACGCTCCCTGTCTGTGAAGCGGTGGAACCTCATCACCATCGCCCTCGGTGGTTCGCTCTGGTTCGCTTATGCGTCCAGTCCAGTTCCAAGGGAAGGCCCCCACGTCCATCAGCGTCCCCAGCATTGTAGTCACATACGTGCTTGCGTCCGCACCTTCAGGGAGGTCCAGAATCCGCAGGTTGTGACTCCTAGACCTATACTTGAGGTCATCCAGTCTCTCCTGCCATCTCTTGTGTAGGGCCTCGTGCGCCTCCACTCTGACCGCCAGGCCCAGGATCTCATCCTCGTTATCAGATACCTTCCTCTCCACCCCTTTAATCGCCTTCTCCAGGACCTTCTGAGTCTCCAACATCTTTTCCATGGAGGCCTTCATAGGGGCCAGCATCTCCGCCTTCAGCTCTGTGAAGCAGCTTCTCAGGAACTCTTGCTGCTCTCTCGACCACTGGGCCCACGCCGGCCGCCATTTTGTCCTCCCGGACCCGCTCCTCTCGTTTCCCCGCAATCGCTCTTTTAACGGCCCCGCTCCTGGTTCCCTCCATACAGCTGTGGGGGGAACCTCTCCAGCGTCCTTTGCCACGCCGGGAATCACCGCCAAAGTGCCGTTGCCACTCTGCTTAAAGGCCCAAAACTCCGGTCCCAGCGGGTGCTGCCGTGTGTGTGACCTATTCGGACATGGCCGCCACCGGAAGTCTAGTATTCTGTAAGTTTCAATAAGGTCCCCCTCATTCTTCTAAACTCCATCGTGTACAGGCCCTGAGACCTCAACTGCTCCTCATATGACAAGCTCTTCATTCCAGGGATCATTCTTGTGAACCTCCTCTGGGCCCCCTCCTTAGCTACGGGGTGCAAATCTGCTCACAGTGTTCCAAATGGGGTCTGACCAGGGTCTCATACAGCCTCAGCAGTACATCCGTGTTCTTGGATTCTAGCCCTCTCAAAGTGAAATCTAATATTCTATTTGCTTTCCTAACTGCCAACTGAACCTGCATGTTAACCGTAAGAGAATCCTGAACTAGTCCCTTTGTGCTTCAGATTTCCAAAGCCTTTTCCCATTTAGAAAATAGTCTATGCCTCTATTCTTCCTACCAAAGTGCACAACCTCACACTTTTCCACATTGTATTCCATCTGCCACTTGTTTGCTCGCTCTGCAAGTCTGTCCAATTAAAAACGAATCCTGTCAATCAGGCTGAGTTCAATCACCTCCCCATTGCTGAGCCTGTTGTCAAGGAAAAGCTTTGGTCTTTTTTGCTCTTGAATGCAGTCATCTGAGAGTGATCTTAGTGCGGAAAATGTTGATCTGGAGTTATACTTCTAAAAAAACTTGTCGGAGCACAAGTAAATGGCTGATGTTGGGAGGAGTGTTTTCACAAAGAGAGGGCAGTACATTGTACTTGGGGAAGTGGAGGTGAAATACATGAATTATTCAAAATACAAGTGGATACCTGGATTGGGAACTGTTGATTATTTCTAGTTGAATGCACAAGTTTCTGACAATACAACAGTGACTACACTTACAAATGCCTTTTTAACTGGAAAGCACTTTGAGACATCCAGTTGCTGTGAAATGCAAGATGGATGAAATAGTCTTTGTTATCTGTATAAGTGCTAGAACAAGAGGTGTAGGTTAAAATCAGCAAAAGTCAATATAAATGTTATGACGTGAAGGTCTTCCTATGCATGACTTTTGGGTAAAACCTTGGAATCATTTAAACATTGAAAATCAACAGCCCCTAAATGTGTCTTTCAACTTCACACTTGGCAAACTCACACTATTCGCGGGGCATGTTTGTGTAACACTTGACAGTTAACCATGGTAAATTTCATCTACTCTGACCCCTTTCCATATTCCTCCCCAGTTTAGAATTAGGTTTCAATCTCACTGAGTTACAATGAAATTCCAAATCCTAGTGTCTTCACACAAATCTATAAGACACTCTGTGCAGCACATCTTCTACCTGGCATCGTCCTTTCTTTGATGGATCAGTTTTTGAGGTTTTTCCTTGTTTTTATTAGGAAGCTGCAGAGGTGGATTCTCCATTGCCCGACGGCGTGATCGGGATTCCCAATCAGGCGGAGAATGGAGCGTCCCCTGAAAAATCTGGCACCAACCACATTGCAATACTCTGATCTACCACTAAGTGGCCTTGGTCCGTTACCCCCTGCACCAGTGGGAGGATGCAAATCACTGATTTCCCTCCGCTTAAATGTGATTAACGGGCTAGAAGAGGGTTTAAACCCCCAATTATGCATCGACCCCCACAGCAGGAAATCCTCTTGGCAGACTTTGGTCCATATTTGCCCAAGCATGGCCCTGACATGGTGGACCCTGAGGTGGATCAAGGAGCCTACCCAAAGTCCATCACCACATCAAAAGGAGCTAAGTGATTTCACTTCCTTTTATTCATAGCTGAAAGCACTTAGCTCCTTTTGATATTGTGAGGAGCTGTCAATCATAGTGTTTATAAACATTGTGGTTACTATTCCAAACTTCCATGAGGACAGCCACCTATCCTGCGACCGCTCAGCACATACACCCCCGCCACCGAAAATCATTGGAAGATATCTGACAGCATATAGCATAAGTATTAAAATTAAAAGAACAATTTTTTCCACTAACAAGCAGAGGGAAATATGCTCAATAAGAGGATGGCATTCATGGCAGAACTGTTCTGGATGCAAGGGGATTGTACGTCATGGTTAGTGGTGTGCTGGACGAATACCAATGGTACTTTTAAATGTGTACGCACCCAAATGGGATGATGTGGAATTCATAAAGAAAACCATGGCAGAAATCCCCAATATCGACTCCCACCGACTCATTATGGGGGATGACGTCACCTGCGCACAAGACCCACAGATGGACAGATCCAGCCCCAAGGTGGGAAAACAGTCAGGCCATGGCAAGCAAGCTGAATGCCTTCATGGAGCAAATGGGCAGTGGAACATGGAGGTCCTTGCACCCAAGAGAGGAGTTCTCCTTCTTCTCCCAGGTCCACAGAGTCTGCACTAAGATCAACATCTGACATGGCCTTCCTCGTCGATAATACATTGTGAGCAGATATCAGGAGCCATTGATGGGTATGTAACCTGGAACAAGAATAGGGAGGTCTCACCTTCCACATTCTGGGAGGCACTCAAGGCAATGCTAAGAGGGAAAATTATTGTGTACAGGGTACTCAAAGAAAGGAAGAACAGGGTGGCTAGGCAACAGCTGGTGGACCCCATACTGGATATTGCCCAGCTGTGCACCACAGCCCTGACCGTGGAACTACTGGTGGAGAGGGAAAAAAACTATAAATGGACTTTGACCTTACATGCAGGTTTGAGACTTTTCCAGAAAGGAGATACAGAGCTTCCCAGTAGAGCCGACTTCCACATTGCTGGAGGAGGTGCTGACAACAGGGGGACTGGAGAAGGCAGTAGTATCGGCGGTTTACGTGGCTATTTGGAGGAGGAGAAGGCGCCGCTAGAAGGGATCAAGGCAAAGTGGGAGGAAGAGTTGGGAGAGGGTATGGAGGAGGGGTTCTGGTGTGAGGTTCTCCAGAGGGTGAACCCCTCTACCTTGTGTGCAAGGTTGGGGCTGATACAGCTGAAGGTGGTGTATAGAGCGCACCTTACAAGGGCGAGGATGAGCCGGCTCTTTGAGGGGATGGAAGACGTGTGTGAACGTTGCGGGGGGACCCCGCAAACCACGTTCATATGTTTTGGTCCTGTCCGAAGCTGGAGGATTACTGGAAGGAAGTGTTTAAGGTAATCCCTAAAGTGGTTCATGTGAAACTGGACCCGGGCCCTTGGGAGGCCATATTCAGGGTGTCGGACCAGCCGGGGTTGGAAACAGGCGGGGAGCAGATGTTGTAGCCTTCGCCTCGTTGATCGCCCGAAGGCGGATCCTGTTAGGGGAGATCAACCTCTCCACCCTGTGCCCTGGCGTGTCGGGGGGACCTGCTGGAACTCTTGAAGCTTGAAAAGGTCAAATCTTACTGCGGGGAAGGATGGAGGGGTTCTACAATTCATGGGAATTATTCATAATACTCTTTCGGGAATTGGATCACATCGAACATTAGGGGGGTTGGGGGCTGGGAGGGTTGGGGGGAGGAGGACTGTATGTGTTAATGGTGACTATGGGTGATTCCTGATTCCTTTTTGTCATTTGTTTATGTTAACATGCGGGCTAATGTTTGGGGGTTTGGTGGAAGGATGGGATCATTGTTATTGATATGGGATTGACACTACATTCGTTACTGATTATTGTTTATTGTTGGGTGTAAATTTGGGAGAAAATGTGAAAAAGGAGAATTCAAAATTTTTTTTTTTTTAAATGGACTTCAACCTGCTCTCCGCTGGAAAAGCAGTGCACGAGCTCGGCCAGACATGGGGGGTTGGCTCACCAGCTGAGAAAGCAGGCAGCCACAAGGAAAAGAGCTCAGGTAAAGGAGAGGAGTGGCAGACCAGTTGCAGCAATAGAGCAGATAAACAAGGCCTTCACAACCTTCTACCGAGAGCTACACAGCTCCGAGCCCCCGGAGGGGGAGTCGTAGATGAAGCAGTTTCTTGATGGACTGTACATGGGAGAAGATAGGAGACGGGACCTGGAAGCACCATTAGAACTGGGGGTAGTCATGGAGAGCATCACCTCCATGCAGGCGGCGAAGGTACCGGGGCCAGACAGATTTCTGGCGGTCTTCTGTAAAACGTTGTGCCAGCACTGGCCCTACACATGCAGGATATGTTCGCTGACTTGCTTTTGAGGGTAACCCTGCCACCAATGCTAGTTCAGGTCGCAATATCACAGATCCTTATAAAGGAATAGGACATGACAGACTCTGGGTCTTACAGAGCCATCTCACTCCTTAATACTGACACCAAGAAATTGGCGAAGGCCCTGGTGAGGTGACTGAAGAGATGTGTGCCGGAGGTAGTTGCGGAAGTTCAGGCGGGCTTTGTCAAGGGCAGAGAGCTAACAGCAAACATCAAGCGCCTGCTGAACATGATCATGGGGGGAGAGAACACCAGAGGTGATATATCCTTGGACGAATAGAAGGCCTTCGACAGCGCCAAATGGAAGTATCTCATAGAGATACAGGAACTGTTTGGGTTTGGGCCAGGGTTCACCTCGTGTACAGCGCTTCCATGGTGAGCGTACGGTCAAAGACCACCAGCTTTGGATATTTCCGGCCACACAGAGGCACGAGGCAGGGATGCCCATTGTCCCTGCGACTGTTTGCTCTGACATTAGAGCCACTGGCGATCACCCTCAGAGCGGCAAAGGGTTGGAGAGGTATCCAAAGGGGAGCCAGAGAGCATAGAGTCTCACTCTACGTGGATAACCTGCTCCTCTGCATCTCAAACCCATTGGTCAACATGGAAGGGATAATGAAACTCCTAAAGGAGTTCTTAGGTTACAAACATCATAACATGAGTAAGAGCAAAATCTTCCCTGTGAACCTAGCGGGGTGGGGGGGGGGGGGGGGGGGGGGGGGGGGGGGGGGGTGGGGGGGGAGGAGCAGAGCTGGGGAGGCTGCTGTTCAAACTGACCCAGACCAACGTTTAACTTGGGTGCAATGGAGTTCCATTTAATTGTGACAATGAGTTTTTATTCTAAATTTCAGCTTGTTTCTTCATTACTGTTGTGGAAGGAACTGAAAAAGTATGGCACTCAAAAGGAAACTAAGTGTTATAACCCGCAAGTCGCCGACGTATGGAACAATTAACTCCCCTGTGGCCCTTGCCAAATACTAGCTCCCCTCATTATGGGGAAGAGACCTCTTAACAAGTGTATAATTATCCATTTGGAAAGCCAGCTAGTTTCAACACTGGCTAGAGAGAAGACCCAGTAGGGAACTACTGGAGCCGTGTATAATAGTAAATTGTAAATAAAGTAAGTTTGTTTGTTTCGGCCAAACTCGGTGTGGACTCTTGGTTGCCCTTCCAAAACTGAGGTGGCAGTTATCCTTTGAACAAGTTTGTGATTTAACACAACAGCTGCCATTTTTGGTTTTTGTGATCCACCTAACCCCTCTGTTAAACACACTGCTCCACCTAACCCCTCTGTTAAACACACTGCTCCACCTAACCCCTCTGTTAAACACACTGCTCCACCTAACCCCTCTGTTAAACACTCTGCTCCACCTAACCCCTCTGTTAAACACACCGCTCCACCTAACCCCTCTGTTAAACACTCTGCTCCACCTAACCCCTCTGTTAAACACACCGCTCCACCTAACCCCTCTGTTAAACACACTGCTCCACCTAACCCCTCTGTTAAACACACTGCTCCACCTAACCCCTCTGTTAAACACACTGCTCCACCTAACCCCTCTGTTAAACACACTGCTCCACCTAACCCCTCTGTTAAACACACTGCTCCACCTAACCCCTCTGTTAAACACGCTGCTCCACCTAACCCCTCTGTTAAACACTCTGCTCCACCTAACTCCTCTGTTAAACACACTGCTCCACCTAACCCCTCTGTTAAACACACCGCTCCACCTAACCCCTCTGTTAAACACTCTGCTCCACCTAACCCCTCTGTTAAACACGCTGCTCCACCTAACCCCTCTGTTAAACACAGTGAGCTGTTCAGCAGCATGAAGAATTCCCACCAGTGCTATTTAAAGGGATCATCAACAAAATTCAGATTACTGCTAATTATTTGCGACTGGCTCTGAGTTTGTGGAAGTGTTTGATGAGGACCGAGTTACAGTCAGTGAAGAATGCAGGAAGTGGTGCTGCACATTGAGAAGGCCTTGGCTGTGGCTGCAAACATCCTGTCCAGGCCACTTTCTCACATGATGTGGAGATGCCGGCGTTGGACTGGGGTGAGCACAGTAAGAAGTCTTACAACACCAGGTTAAAGTCCAACAGGTTTGATTCAAACACGAGCTTTTGGAGCGCGGCTCCTTCCTCAGGTGAATGGCGAGGTATGTTCCAGAAACATTTATATAGACAAAGTCAGAGATGCTGGACAATGCTTGGAATGCGAGCATTTGCAGGTAATCAAATAATTACAGATGCAGGGAGAGGGATAATCACAGGTTACAGAGGTGTGAATTGTCTCAAGCCAGAACAGTTGGTGGGATTTTGCAAGTCCAGGCCAGATGGTGGGGGGTGGATGTAATGCGACATGAATCCAAGATCCCTGTTGAGGCCGCACTCATGCGTGCGGAACTTAACTATAAGTTTTTGCTCGGCAATTCTGCGTTGTCGCGTGTCCTGAAGACCGCCTTGGAGAACGCTTACCCGGAGATCAGAGGCTGAATGCCCTTGACTGAGACAGAGAAGAGAACAGTACAGCACAGAACAGGCCCTTCGGCCCTCGATGTTGTGCCGAGCAATGATCACCCTACTTAAACCCACGTAACCCGTATACCCGTAACCCAACAATCCCCCCATTAACCTGACACTACGGTCAATGTAGCATGGCCAATCCACCTAACCTGCACATCTTTTGACTGTGGGAGGAAACCGGAGCACCCGGAGAAAACCCACGCACACACGGGGAGGACGTGCAGACTCCACACAGACAGTGAGCCAGCCGGGAATCGAACCTGGGACCCTGGAGCTGTGAAGCATTGATGCTAACCACCATGCTATCGTGAGGCTGCTGAAGTGTTCCCCGACTGGAAGGGAACATTCCTGCCTGGTGATTGTCGCACGATGTCCACTCATTCGTTGTCGCAATGTCTGCATGGTCTCGCCAATGTACCACGCTTCGGGACATCCTTTCCTGCAGCGTAAGAGGTAGACTACATTGGTTGAGTCGCACGAGTATGTGCCGCGTACCTGGTGGGTGGTGTTACCACGTGTAATGGTGGTATCCGAGTCGATGATCTGGCATGTCTTGCAGAGATTGCCCTGGTAGGGTTGTGTGGTGTCGTGGTCGCTGTTCTGAAGGCTGGGTAATTTGCTGCAAACAATGGTTTGTTTGAGGTTGCGCGGTTGTTTGAAGGCCAGTAGTGGGGGTGTGGGGATGACCTTGGCAAGATGTTCATCTTCATTGATGATGTGTTGAAGGCTGCGAAGAAGATGTCATAGTTTCTCCGCCCCAGGAAAGTACTGGACGACGAAGGGTACTCTGTCAGTGGTGTCCCGTGTGTGTCTTCTGAGGAGGTCGGTGCGGTTTTTTGCTGTGGCGCGTTGGAACTGTCGATTGATGAGTCGAGCGCCATATCCCATTCGTACGAGAGCATCTTTCAGCATCTGTAGGTGTCTGATACGCTCCTCCTCGTCTGAGCAGATCCTGTGTATACGGAGGGCTTGTCCATAGGGGATGGCTTCTTTAATGTGTTTCGGGTGAAAGCTGGAGAAGTGGAGCATCGTGAGGTTGTCTGTGGGCTTGCGGTAAAGTGAAGTGCTAAGGTGACCGCCTTTGATGGAGATGAGTGTGTCCAAGAATGTAACAGAATTTGGCGAATAGTCCATGGTGAGTCTGATGGTGGGATGGAATTTATTGATCTCATCGTGTAGTCGTTTCAGTGATTCTTCGCTGTGGGTCCAAAGGAAAAAAATGTAATCGATGTATCTGGTGTATAACATCGGTTGCAGGTCCTGTGTGGTGAGGAAGTCTTGTTCAAACTTGTGCATGAAGATGTTGGCATATTGAGGTGCAAATTTGGTCCCCATGGCTGTTCCATGCATCTGGGTGAAGAATTTGTTGCCAAAGGTGAAGACGTTGTGATCTAGAATGAAGCGGATGAGTTGCAGAATTGCGTCTGGAGATTGGCAGTTGTCGGTGTTGAGGACTGAGGCTGTTGCAGCAATGCCGTCGTCATGGGGGATGCTGGTGTAGAGTGCCGAGACATCCATTGTGACGAGGAATGTTCCTGGTTCAACTGGTCCATGGGTGCTGAGTTTCTGTAGGAAGTCGGTCGTGTCGCGACAGAAGCTGGGCGCACCTTGTACGATGGGTTTCAAGATGCCCTCGATGTGGCCAGAGAGGTGTTCTCACAGGGTCCCATTGCCTGAAACGATAGGACGGCCTGGTGTGTTGGCCTTGTGTATTTTCGGGAGGCAGTAGAGATCTCCAATGCGGGGATTACGTGGGATGAGAGCACGTAGGGTGCTCTGAAGTTCTGGATCCAAGGTCCTGATCAGTCTGTTGAGTTGACGGATGTGTTCCTTGGTTGGATCTGTGGGTAACTGTCTGTAGTGTTCCTGGTTGTTGAATTGTCGGTATATTTCTTTGCAGTAGTCCGTTCTATTCAGTATGACGGTGGCCCCTCCTTTGTCTGCTGGTTTGATGACGATGTTGCGGTTGGTTTTGAGAGCGCGGATGGCGTTGCGCTGTGCTTGGGTGACGTTCGGGGCTGCCTTGTGAATGTGACTGATGAATCCGGCATTGACACGACTTCTGACGGCTTCAGCATACATGTCGAGTCTACGGCAGCGGCCTTCCAGAGGGGTCCAATTCAACACTTTCCTTTTCGTTTGCTGCACTGCAGATCTCGCAGTCATGGGTAAAATAGGTGATATCCAAAGTGGAGTGACTTTCTCACAGTCATGGGTAAAATAGGTGATATCCAAAGTGGAGTGACTTTCTCACAGTCATGGGTAAAATAGGTGATATCCAAAGTGGAGTGCAGCATTAGAGGAGGATGAAGCAGTCGCTGCAGGGAACAAACTGCTCCCAGACAGAGGCAGAGAAAAGGAGATCAGCCCTCGGCAAGAGGCCATATATCCACCGAGAGTCTTCCACGGCACTTTTCTTATGTCCACCAAAGTCAGGAGCAATGTGTGCAAAATCAGTGCTTTACAAAAAAGACGATTGCAGAACTTCTTGCACCCAGACATGTCGACACAGAACAGGGCAAGGAGAGAATTACCAATGTCTGTAAATGTGACTGTGCCCCTCAATTTCTTTGCATTGGGGTCTATCTAGGCTGATGCTGGTGACATACATAACTTCGGCCAGTCTGTTATTCATTGCTGCATCAGAGATGACAGACGCTCTTTATTCCTCCTGAACAGGGAGATGTTGGTGGGGCATGCACGTGACTAGACCAGGAATAGTGGGCTTCCTCATGCTGCAGGGTGTCATTGGTAACGTACCTGTGACTTTGCGAGCACTGTACCTCAAGTGCTGGGGTTTACCACAGTTGTTGATTATGCAATTTGTGTATGCCCACACACAGTACGTCAAGCTGGCCTGCCTGGCAGCAATCACAATTCTTTCATTCTGCGACAATCTGTTCGCTCAGTATTTCAGCCACTAAAGGACAGCAGCTGGCATCCGAGTCATTATTCCACAGTGCAACCACAGGTGCTGAGCTTGCAAACCATCATAGCCGACCATTGGTGCTAAAGCGACAGTCCTGCTGGCTTGACCACCGGGGGAGTCCACCAGCATTCAGGACCAGGTAGAGAAATCATGGGCCCTGATGTCCTCCTGTTTCTCGGCTCCTTATCACCACCAACTCCCCCCACCCCCTCCCAGACACACACACTCACACATGCACACCTCTCCCGTAATGCTCTAGCCCTCTCCTTCCTCCTATTGCTTCAGCTGGACGAAGATGAGGCCTCTTGCCTTAAAATGGCATTTCTGGTGTCAAATTGGGGTTTCCCGTTGATTGATGTTATGATCTGCCCACTCTGCATATTTCCGGGGAGCATTAGGTGTGTCACTAGCCCCTCATCCATATGCATCTAGCCTCCAGCCAGAACACTTTGCATCATTAAGTGTGTGCATATGGATCCGGGAGCCCAGGGGGTGAGAGAGGCCGATATCCTGGCCTTTGCCTCCCTGGTGGCCCGGAGACGGATCCTACTAGGATGGAGGGACTCTGAACACCCGAAGTTGGGGGTATGAGTTAGTGACATGGCGGGGTTTCGCAGACTCGAGAAAATCAAATTCACTCTGAGGGGTTTGCTCGGAGGTTGCAGCCGTTCACCGACTTCTTTGAGAAAAATTAAGCTGTCAGCAGCCGGGGTTGGGGGGAGGGGGGGGGGGGGGGGGGGTGGCATGGGGGTTTGAGTAAGGTTAGGAAAACCAGTGGATAGGGAGCTTTGGAAGGAGGTCCTGTTTGTGTAAGCCATGTTGGCTGGGGTTTGATGGGGGGGGGGGGGTTGTTGGTTATATTGATTTATTCTTGATGATAACTCATGGTTAAATTTGTTGTAATTATAAATGCCTTAATAGAATATTTTCTAAACAAAAAGTGTGGGCATGTGGTGCAAACACCATTTTGGGGTCTGCCACTTGCAACCCCTCACCACCTCCTCCCTCTTAATGGTTTGTGGCCCCTTTCCCAGCTTCCCGTCCAGCCTCCTCCCTTGATGGCATGGTCTTGATTCTACTGTGCCCACCCATTGGTTTATAGAGTGCCTGTCACAGCCTAACAAACCTGCTTCTCTCAGGCGTGTCAGCTGCTGTGATGTAGTTTTCAGGTCAATGTTGTGATGTAGGAAATCCTGACATCCAATTTTCACTTTGCAATATTCTCATTCAGAAGGGGCCAGAGGCTGGGATTGGGGAATAATTGGATTATTGTGTGCTACGAAGCAACGTAAATGTTCCAAATTGGAGTTTGCAGCACAGGCAAACATTTCTGATGCAAAGTGGATGGGTGCTTATTGATGAGGGGTTAGTGGCACACACCTAATGTTCCCCAGAAATATGCAGAGTCGGCAGATCATAACATCAATCAGTGAATAACTTTAATCTGACGCCTATAGATGCTATTTTAGAGCAAAAGATTTTAACCTGCGCCTCTCCTAGCCTGGAAGAGATTGTGGGTGAGGGGGTGGATTAGGTGGGAGCGCACTGTCATTCTCTATGGTTTCAGCCTTACTGCTGGCCACAATCTGACATGTCGCCGCACCAATATCTTCAGCACAGTATTCCGCATGAGAGGATGAGACATGGAGCCGTACCTATCCCTCGCTAGTTTGGTACTACTACCTCCAATTATGGATCACTTTGTCCTGTGAGAGTGAGGTAAATGTGACAGCGAGTATAATAGAACAGTACAGCACAGAACAGGCCCTTCGGCCCTCGATGTTGTGCCGAGCACTGATCACCCTACTCAAACCCACGTATCCCCCCTATACCCGTAACCCAACAACCCCCCCCCCAACCTTACTTTTTTAGGACACTACGGGCAATTTAGCATGGCCAATCCACCTAACCCGCACATCTTTGGACTGTGGGAGGAAACCGGAGCACCCGGAGGAAACCCACGCACACACGGGGAGGACGTGCAGACTCAGCACAGGCAGTGACCCAGCCGGGAATCGAACCTGGAACCCTGGAGCTGTGAAGCATTTATGCTAACCACCATGCTACCGTGCTGCCCGTAATGCAAGATGTTTGGGTGGTGTGCCTTTCACAGCTGAGTAGCAGACAATTGTGTGCAAGCTGTGAGATGTGGGTGTAAGGCTTGCAGCATTCCCAAGTGTGAGAGGGTGAGGTAGGTTGTGGAGAGTTGCACTTGGTGAGACTGTTGACCGGGGGGGGGGGGGGGGGGGGGGGAAGCTGGTGAGTAAAGAATTGTGCAAGGCTGTTTGCAAGGACATGCCTGTGAAGATGCATTCACGAACCTTAAAATGGAAGTCATTGAAAAATTTGGAACACGTAATCCAGGCCGTTGGAGCGAGATTGCTGGTATTGACAATGGCAGCTTTGTGCATACACTGCCTTTGTAGTTTCTGTCTTGAGGGCCTCTTTCCAGGAAGGACAGTCTGGTTCCTCCTGTCCACCCTCTGCACCACGGCCTGCAGTTCCGGATGGGAAACCTTTGGGGCTTGCTTTCTGTTATGGGTGCCATTTCCATGTCTCTTTATGCTCAGAAACTCCTCTTTAACCAGTTCCAGTTACTGTTCCAGCCAAAATGCATCTCTGCTTTAAGAGATGCACATTAGCTGTAAGTAGCGCAAGTTAACTTTAAATTATGCCAGCTTCTTACGAATTTGGGCCCCACAGATAACGTGTGTAAGCAGTCAGCAGCACCGAGCACCAGACTGCTGATCACTATATGCTGCCTGCATGACTATGAATGGGTAGACATTAATCACAGATTGCGATCCTCATTCCTGATTATTGGCCTTTTTCAAATTTTTCCCCTTTTCAATTTGCATACTTCATAGGGAAGTGAAAGTTTCATGTGGTTTTGATTTGAAATGTGATCCCAATGTGCAGCTCAGATAATTTCCACAAGCAGCTGCAAATTCTGAAGTTGTCTATTTGTGCGTGTGTGTGCATGTAAGTACGTGCGTGTGTGCATGTAAGTGTGTGTGCGCATGTAAGTATGTGTGTGTGCATGTAAGTGTGTGTGCGCATGTAAGTATGTGTGTGTGCATGTATGTGTGTGTGTGTATGTAAGTATGTGTGTGTGTGCATGTAAGTGTTTGTGCATGTAAGTATGTGTGTGTATGTAAGCATGTGTGTGTATGTAAGTATGTGTGTGTGTGCATGTAAGTAAGTGTGTGAGTGCATGTAAGTGTGTGTGTGCATGTAAGTGTGTGTGCATGCAAGTGTGTGTGCATGCAAGTGTGTGTGTGCATGCATGCAAGTGTGTGTGTGCATGTAAGTGTGTGTGTGCATGTAAGTATGTGTGTGTGCATGTAAGTATCATAGATTATCATAGAATTTACAGTGCAGAAGGAGGCCATTCGGCCCATCGAGTCTGCACCGGCTCTTGGAAAGAGCACCCTACCTAAGGTCAACACCTCCACCCTCTCCCCATAACCCAACCCAACACTAAGGGCAATTTTGGACACAAAGGGACAATTGATCATGGCCAATCCACCTAACTTGCACATCTTTGGACTGTGGGAGGAAACCGGAGCACCCGGAGGAAACCCACGCACACACTGGGAGGATGTGCAGACTCCGCACAGACAGTGACCCAAGCCAGAATCGAACCTGGGACCCTGGAGCTGTGAAACAATTGTGCTATCCACAATGCTACCGTGCTGCATGTGTGTATGTATGTGTGTGTGCATGTAAGTATGTGTGTGTGCATGTAAGTATGTGTGTGTGCATGTAAGTATGTGTGTATGTATGTAAGTATGTGTGTGTGTGCATGTAAGTATGTGTAAGTGTGTGTGTGTAAGTGTGTGTGTGTATATAAGTGTGTGTAGTGTGTGTATATAAGTGTGTGTGTATGTGTGTGCATGTAAGTATGTGTGTGTGCATATAAGTATGTGTGTGTGTGTGCATGTAAGTATGTGTGTGCATGTAAGTATGTGTGTGTGTGTGTATGTATGTGTGTGTGCATGTAAGTATGTGTGTGTGCATGTAAGAATGTGTGTGTGTGTGTGCATGTAAGAATGCATGTGCAGGTAAGTGCGCGTGTGCATGCACACATGTGCGCACGTGCATGCATGAACACAAGTGCGCGTAAGTATGTGTGTGCTCCTGTGTGTATGGATCTGTGTGCATTGTGTATGTGTGTATTTGGGAGTGTATGTGAGTGCGCATGTAGGTGTACATGTAGCTGTGTCTATGTGTGCACAGGTGTGTGTGTGTACAGGTTTTCTCTAATGACACTATGAAGATATGTTTGACAATGAAGCAGCTGCTCAGTAGTATACTGACATTTCAGCTTGCATTAACTGCTCACCTCCTTGAATACAACTTGTACACATGACGTGATGTTTCCATGCATCCACCCACTTTTAGGGTTTGGGAGAGTGTGGGAATGGTTTTAAATAATATATTTTTATTCTCCTCCTTTTTCACATTTTCTCCCAAATTTACACCCACTGACAATAAACAGTAATGAATATAATGTCAATCCCCAAATCAACAACAATCCCATTCTCCCACCAACCCCAAAGCAACTTCCCGCATGTTAACATAAACTAATAACAAAAAGGAATCGGGAATCACCCATAGACACCATTAACACATACAGTCCCCCTCCCACCAATGTTCAATGTTATCTAAATCATGAAAGTGCATAATGAATAATGCCCATGAATTGTAGAACCCCTCCATCATGCCCCTCAGTTCAAACATAACCTTCTCAAGAGTCGAGAGTTCCATCAGGTCCCACGCCACGCCAGGCACAGGGTGGGGAAGTTATTCTCCAACCCAACCGGATCCGCCTTCGGGCGATCAGTGAGGCAAAGGCGACAACGTCTGCCTCCGCGCTCGTTTCCAACCCCAGCTGGTCTGACACCCCGAATATGTCCTCCCGATGGCCCGGGTCCAGTTTCATTTGCACCACTTTAGAGATTACCCTAAACACCTCCTCCCAGTAATCCTCCAGCTTTGGACAGGAACCAAAACATATGAACATGATTCACGCCCCCTCCCCACAACGTTTACACACATCTTCTGCCCCTTCAAGGAGCCAGCTCTGCAACTCAGCCTACATTGTTTACCTCATACGCTGCAGGAAAGGATTCCCAAAGCATGGTAACTTGGCGAGACCATGCGGAAGCTGCAATAACGGATGAATGGACGTTGCGCGACAATCATCAGACAGGAATGTGCCCTTCCAGTCGGAGAATACTTTGGCAGTCAAGGGCATTCAGCCTCTGATCTTCGGGTAAGCGTTCTTAAGCCGGCCTTCAGGACGCACGACAATGCATAAAGCCGAGCAGAAACTGATAGTCAAGATCCGCACGCATGAGTACGGCCTCAACCGGGACCTTGGATTAATGTCTCACTGCATTTAACTCTCCCACCATCTGGCCTGAAATTCTGCAACTGTCCTCGCTCTAGACAATATACAACTCTTTAACCTGTGATTATTCCTCTCTCCAGTCACACCGTCTGGACCTGTAAAGACTTAACTGTCTGCAAAAGACTCTCATTCAAAGTAACATCTTGCATCGTTTGCTTTGTCTACATATGTATTTGTGGAACCTACTCTTCATTCACCTGATGAAGGAGCTACGCTCCGAAAGCTCGTGGTTCCAAATAAACCTGTAGGACTTCAGCCTGGTATTGTAAGACTTCTTACTGTTATCCTGGTGTTTATTCTGCAGTGAGACAGATGGGAAGAATGTAGGTGAGAGTTCAGATGGTGATGAGGCGTGGCCTGCTTGGGACTTTAATGTGAGCGGTATGGAGGCATAGTGGTTAAGACTGCTACTTCACAGCGTCCGGGTTCAATTTCGGCCTTGGGTAAATGTCTCAGTGGGTTTCTTCCGGGTGCTCCATTCTGCTTCCACAGTCCAAAGATATGCAGGTTAGATGGATTGGCCATCCTGAATTGCCATTTGTGTCCAAAGATGGGCAGGTTAGATGGGGTATGGGGATAGGGCAGCTGAGCTGGCCTAGGTAAGGCTCTCTTTCAGAGGATCGGGGCAGAAATGATGGGCCAAATGGCTTTCTTCTGCACTTTAGGAATTCTATGAGCAGGGATGTGAGGCACAGTGTAGATACTGGGGGAGACCATGGAGATTGAGGGAGGTGCAGTGGAAAAAGAGGACTTCATGACAGGTTTTGGAAACCCGCAACTGGCTGAATAAGACATCACCTTGGAAGTGTGAGGGGCTGCAGCGAGAGATTGGAGGTGCCAGACTTACTCTGGCCGTGCAAAGAAGTTCATTCATTTTTTTGTGTGGCACTGCTGCTGTGCCCCCCTCTACAGTGAACTGGCACTGACTAGGGCTGCCACTGCCTCTCAGTTATGGAGTGGCCACCTCTCTGGATGGACGTCTGAACGACCGTGGATGGAGGACATCCCGGTTCTGCTGTACGCCATTGAGGAGTCTAGTCAGGGCTCCCGCTGAGAAATGCAATGCTGGCTTCTTGGCAGCCATTCCCTCAAATGGATGTAGAACAAGTGTTGGGGTTTTATTTATATGGAGCTCCCCACTTTTATTTTTAAATGTAACCAGATTTTGTTTTTATAAAGTACTATGGGCTTCAGAACAGAATACCTCTTTTATATTTTAAAACTTTCTGAAGGATTAATTTGTACACATCACTTGGATAGTTGGTCAGAGGTTTTTAGGTTAAATTAGTGATGGACAGGTGCAAAAACCAGACCTGTATTACTGCCAAGTACTGCATGCACTGGGTACCAGACCTATATGACAGCACAGCACATACAGGCTTCTGTTAAGACCATTGTAATATCAACTAAGAGACCCCGCCTCCTCTCTTCCTGTAATAGGGGCTGGTTTAGCACACTAGGCTAAATCGCTGGCTTTTAAAGCAGATCAAGCAGGCCAGCAGCACGGTTCGATTCCCGTACCAGCCTCCCCGGACAGGCGCCGGAATGTGGCGACTTCACGGTAACTTCAATGAAGCCTACTCGTGACAATAAACGATTTTCATTTCATTTTTCATAAGCACTGCTCACCACCACCTTGCACTGTCAATCATTAATTTAATGTTGGTTCCCAGATTTTCTTTTAAATTAAGTTTTGAGCTATACGATTTATTTGTACCGGTTCAGAACCTTTTACCAGATGGGCACTGAAAGAAAGTTAAAACAAAAATATATTGGAAAACAGACCGGATGTAGTTTGGGTACCGGTCTATTTCCCACCCTAAGGTTAAATAAAGATCAGCGAAGATATACGTTGTAAGGTGTAGTGACCCTCAAACTTCAGTGGCATTTCCTGCAGCTGCTGTGTAATGTCAGTCTCTCAATAAGTGTTCACAAGCTAAGTACAGCATAGTAAATAGTCAATGTCTTGTCCACTCCATCTCCTAAGGCGTGCTCGGTCATACTGAGACACAGAGATTCCAGTCTGGTATTAATCTCCGGCTCTGACACTGGCACTTGACATTCTGGCTGCTGGAACATCAGGATGGCCTTGTGGGGAGGTGTACACAGGTAGTGAGTATATCCGTTGCACAGAGCTGCGACTTTGACTCAGCATGCTATGATTGCCATCTGGGTTTGCAAACCATAGGTTCTGCCTGCCTTGGCTTGTCAATGGATTAGGTGTATGCCTTGGAGAAACACCACCCAGACTAGCTGCAGAAGTGCCGATCCGACCCATGCGATTTGCACAGACCCCGCGGAGAAACCTGGAACGGCCGTTGGCCTCGTCTGCCTAGCCCGCCAACCACAGAACCGGCTGTGGGCAGCGAACTGGACTGACTGAAACCCCAGCTTCTCTGGTGAACACCTGGCATCTCTGGCAGGGCCTTTCTCGGAAAAGACCTCGGCAGCTTAAACACTTGCTGCTTCCATAAGAATAGTCTTTTCTTCTATGTTTCAGTAAATGCCTCACAAGCGAGGCACTTCTCTACGAGTTGCTAGTAAGAGCTTCTATTTTCTTCATCTGGCCTGGACACCAACAGCTGGGTGCAAACTTTGCCCATGACTCTGGTGAACTGTCCAGGAATGTCGCCCTCACATTCAGGAGCTGCTGCCGACTCTCTGTCGCATGTCGAGACATTCTGGGACTGAAAGCCATCAGACTCCTTTTCAACAACTGCTTGGTTGTTCGACTGTCTGTGCCCAGTCCCGGTACAGCATTGGAGGAACCATTGGGGTCGGTGTCGTGTCCCTCTTTGGGGAGCATTTGAGGCGGGGTGTAAGCTTTGGGTTATAATGATCTGCTGCAGCTCCTGAAGGGTATTTCGTAAGTTTCCTCCCTTGAGAATGACCTTTTCCAAGGATTGCAGCACACCCTGTCACTCGCGTAAGTTCTGAATGTGCAGGGCTATTTTGTGCCTTGCCCCCTTTGTGACATTCTGAGATTCCAGCTGATGTTCGGGTCAGAATCATCATCCCTTCGTAGGTTAGCTGAGAGAAAAGAGATGCGTACTTGTGTAGCCGAAGACTTTTTAACCGTGTGGGCTCATCTTTCATGCCACTTCCCTCCTCCTGAAATATGTTGCGACTTGACCCCTGTTCCTCTGTCTGCTCACGGCAGCCACTCCCAGAGGAGGCTATGCTGCTCTGCGGGGAGAGCGGTGCATGGTCTGATGGGGGGGGTAGACTGCCCTGGTACGCAGGTCATCTGGAGACATCCATTCGCTGACCACAGACTGGTTTGTCATATTGATCGGTGGGGTGAGGGAAACTGAGCGAATCAGAGGACTGTGGTTGGTTTGGGTTTGGCCTTGGAGAACTGTACTTGCATTGCTTCCAATGTTGTTCATGGCAAATGGCACCGATGCAGACGTTTGCAGAGGCAGATGTCCATTCTCACAGGTCATTGGCTTGTCCTGCCAAGCAGGGACAGTGCCACACACGCTGCTATCCGCTCAATTTTGCCTTTCATTTAGCTTGGCTACGACATTCTGCCGTTGATTTTGGTTGTACACTCCTGTGTAAATGGAGTCTGCCGGCCCACATTTTGTGAACTGTAGTTGCTCGACATGCGCTCCTCCAAGTGGGTTAGCCATAGGCCAGAGAACTCTGGTCATCCAGTGAGGTGGCAGGGTGGATTAGTGCATAGGATAACAGCTGTCTTCTCACCTCGATGAACAGATTGCTATCAATGGAATAGGCCAGCACCTTCTGCAGCAGTTTCATATATTCAGACTTTGCCTCCACGTTCTCAGGCTGTAGTAAAGGAAGATGGGAAAGCAACTGCAGAACAACCTTTTCCTTCGGGTCCTGGTGCCATTGACTGATGAAAGCAGCATCATTGGCTTCTCCCTCTAGCATGTGGATGTCAGTGCAGTCGGCCAGCGAATGCTCTAAGCAGATCTGAAGGAAGCGAGCCTGGGTCAGACTGACCCTCTTCAGCAGAGATAATAGGGCCACCGTTTGCTCCCATTCATGCCACCCTTTAAACCACCCAGCTAGCACGCCAACCTGATCCCGAAACATCATGATCGCAAGCCTGCACGATTATCTGTCCCTCTTTCCCTCAAGCTCCAGTACGACAGAAGAGCGTCACATGTTTTCAGCCCACACACACACACACCCACACACAGCAGTCCAGGAGAAACACTGGCAACCGAATGGGAGAAACAACATCAAGCAACTTCTGACAATCGGTTATTAAAAGCTCAGCACTTGCTAATTTTCCTTTCTTCTTGTAGTTCGGGTTTCATGTCGTCAACGTCCGCTGTCGAGTTTTCTCGGTTTTTCCTCCTCACCTGGAGGGCGTGGGTCTAGGCGCGGGCGGGCGGGCGGCAGAATCCATGGAGCTCCCCACTGATTACAAAAATTAAGTTGCCCCAGGGTGAGTGAATCAGCGGGAAGGCGCCACGAGCGCAGCGTGATTCCCATAGCAAAAATAATTTGGTAAAGAGGTTCAATATTCCGAGATTTCCCGTCGACTACGCTGACGGGATTTGCACCAGTTTTCTCACCAGAACCAAAACTTTGAAAAATGTTTGGTAAGATTCTGTCCAAGGTGTGAAACTGGAAAGCAAGTTAAGCTGAGTCAGAAGGAGGCCATTCCACCTATTGTCCTGCACCGCTCTCTGAATGAGCATTATCATTTTGTCATTTCTTTTGCCATTTCCACACGTTGTTTTCTAGCACATTGTTTCTATTCAAATAATTATCTAATGCCTTCTTGAATGTCTCAATTACACCTGCCTCCACTACATTTTCAGACACTGCATTCCGACCGAACAGCTCGTTGTGTGACCATAAGACCAGAAGACACAGGAGCAAAGCAGAAGTAGGCCATTCGGCCTATTGAGTCTGCTCCACCATTCAGAGATTGTGACTGATCTGAAATGATAATCCTCCACTCCACTTTCCCACCTTATCCCCATAACCCTCGATTCTCTTACTGATTAAAAATCTGTTTATCTCAGCCTTGAACGTACTTAATGACACAGCCTCTGCAGCCCTCTGTGGTAAAGACTTACACAGATTAACAATCCTCTGAGAGAAACATTCCTCCTCATGAGTGTCTAACATGGGTGACCCCTTACTCTGGGATCATGGCCTCTGATCCTAGAATCTCCCACAAGGGGAAACAACTTCCCAACATCTGCCCTGTCAAGCCTCCAGAGAATCCCATATGTCTGAATTCTTCTAAACTCCAATGAATACAAGCCCAACCTACTCACACTCTCTTCATGAGGAAATCCTTCCATACCCGGGATTAACCTAGTGAACCTTCCCTGGACTGCCTCCAATGCCAGGATATCTTTCCTAAAATAAGGGGACCAAAACTGTTGACAGTATTCTAGGTGTGTACTAACAGTGCCTTGTATTATTTTAGCAAGACAGCCCTATTTTTATATATTCCATTCCCTTTTGAAATAACGGCAAACATTCCATTTTCCTTCCCAATTACCTGCTGAGCTTGCATGCTAGCATTTTGTGATTTGTACATGAAGACCCTCAAATCTCTCTGTGCTCCAGATTTCTGCAGTTTTTCTCCATTTAAAAAATATTCTGCTCCTTCATTCTTCCCACAAAAGTACATAAATTTACATTTTCCTACATTATATTTCATTTGCCAAGTTTCTGCTCACTCACCTAACCTGTCTATATCACTCTGTAGACTCTCTGTATCATCCTCACCACTTGCTTTCCCACAAACTTGGCAATAGCACATTCACTTCCCTCATCCAAGGCACTAATATATTGTAAATAATTGTGACGCCCATCGCTGATTCCTGTGGCACTCCACTCAATACAGGTTGCCATCCTGAAAAGGCCCCTCTTATTCCCAACTCTCTATTGTCTTGACTTGTTAGCCAATCCTCTAACCATGCGAATATACTACCCCAACACCATGGGCTCTTAAATTCTTAAATAGCCTTTTGTGCAGTACCTTACTGAGCACTTTTTGGAAATCCAAGTATATTACATCTACTGGTTCCTCTTTATATATCCAGCTCGGTCCCATCTTAAAGAATTCTAATAGATTTGCCAGGTATGATTTCTTCTTCTTGAAACCATGGTAACCCTACTTGATTATGTAATGTATTTTCTAAATGCTCTGCTATTAGATGCTTTCAGAAGGACTCTAATTTTGTTCCAATGACGGATATTAAGCTAACTGGTCTATAGTTACCTGTTTCTTGTCTCTCTCCTGGCACAGTGGTTAACACTGCTGCCTCACAGCTCCAGGATCCCAGGTTTAATTCCAGCCTCGGCTGACTGCGGAGTTTGCACGTTCTCCCGGTGTCTGCATGGGTTTCCTCCAGGTGCTCCAGTTTTCTCCCACAAGACCCGAAAGATGTGCTGTTAGGTGAATTGGACATTCTGAATTCTCCCTTTGTGTACCCGAATAGGCTCCAGAGTGCGGTGAATAGGGGATTTTCATGTAACTTCATTGCAGTGTTAATGTAACCCTACTTGTGACAACACGTGGATAGCAAGTTCAGTGAGTTGGTCACAACGCAGATCAGGATTGGTGAAGGAGACAGGGAATGGGTGACCAAAAGGCAGAGAAAGAGCAGGAAGGCAGTGCAGGTGTCCCCTTGCGGTCATCTCCCTCCAAAACAGGTATACCGTTTTGGATACTGTTGGGGGAGATGACTCACCAGGGTAAGGCAGTAGTAGCCAGGCTCATGGCACCGTGGCTGGCTCTGCTGCACAGAAGGGCGGGAAAAAGACTGGCAGGGCTATAGTCATAGGGGATTCAATCGTAAGGGGAGTAGACAGGCGTTTCTGTGGTCGAAAACGAGACTCCCGAATGGTATGTTGCCTCCCGGATGCACGGGTCAGGGATGTCTCAGATCGGCTGCAGGACATGCTGAAGGGGGAGGGTGAACAGCCAGTTGTCGTGGTGCATAAAGGCAACAACGATATAGGTAAAAAACAGGATGAGGTCCTGCAATCAGAATTTAGGGAGTTAGGAGATAAGTTAAAAAGTAGGACCGCAAAAGTAGTAATCTCAGGATTGCTACCAGTGCCACGAGACTGTCAGAGTAGAAATTCAAGAATAGTCGGAATGAATACATAGCTTGAGAGATGGTGCTGGAGGGAGGGGGTTCACATTGTTGGGACCTTGGAACCGGTTCTGGGAGCGGTGGGACCATTACAAATCGGATGGTCTACACCTGGGCAGGACTGGAACCAATGTCCTAGGGGGTGCTTTTGCTAACACTGTTGGGGAGGTTTTAAACTAATGTGGCAGGGGGATGTGAACCAGATTAGGAAGTTAGAGGTCAGTAAAGAGGCAGCAACTAAAGCCAGTAAGGTACTAGATAATAAACTCAATGTGACTATGGGGAAGAGTAGACAAGGAAGAGGTGATGATGCCAAAGGGACAGGTGGTCTGAGGTGCATTTGTTTTAATGCGAGAAGTGTAGCAGGTAAGGCAGATTAATTTAGGGCTTGGATTAGTACCTGGGAATATGATGTTATTGGTATTACTGAGACTTGGTTGAGGGATGGGCAAGACTGGCAACTAAATATCCCAGGGTATAGATGCTTCAGGAGGGATAGAGAGGGAGGTAAAAGGGGTGGAGGAGTTGCATTACTCGTCAGAGATGATATCACAGCTGTGATTAAGGAGGGCACGATGAGGGCACAGCTGTGATATCATCTCTGACCAGTAATGAAACTCCTCCACCCCTTTTACCTCCCTCTCTATCCCTCCTGAAGCATCCATATTAAGGAGGGCACGATGGAGGATTCGAGCACTGAGGCAATATGGATAGAGCTAAGAAATAGGAAGAGTGCAGTAACATTGTTGGAACTTTACTATAGGCCTCCCAAAAGCGAGCGTGAAGTAGAGGTACAAATATGTAGACAGATTATAGAACAATGTAGGAGCAATAGGGTGGTTGTGATGGGAGATTTTAACTTCACCAAAATTGAATGGGACTCATGTAGTGTTGGAGGCGTAGATGGAGCAGAGTTTGTAAGGAGCAACCAGGAGAGGTTTTTAGAGCAGTATATAAATAGTCCAACTCGGGAAGGGGCCATACTGGACCTGGTATTGGGGAATGATCCCGGCCAGGTGGTTGAAACTTCAGTCGGTGATTACTTTGGGAATAGCGATCACAATTCTGTAAGTTTTAGAATACTCATGGACAAAGACGAGAGTGGTCCTAAAGGAAGTGTGCTAAATTGGGGAAAGGCCAACTATAACAAAATTCGGCAGGAGCTCAGGAATGTGGATTGGGAGCAGCTGTTTAAGGGTAAACCCACATTTGAAATGTGGGAGGCTTTTAAGGAAAGGTTGATTAGAGTGCAGGACAGACATGTCCCTGTGAAAATGAGAGATAGAAATGGCAAGATTAGGGAATCACGGATGACGGGTGGAATTGTGAGACTAGCTAAGATGAAAAAGGAAGCATACATAGGATCGAGGCAACTCAAAACTGATGAAGCTTTGGGGAAAGTAGGACAAATCTCAAATGCGCAATAAAGAGGGCTAAAAGGGGTCATGAAATATCTTTGGCTAACAGGGTTAAGGAAAATCCCAAAGCCTTTTATTCGTATATAAGGAGCAAGAGGGTAAGCAGAGAAAGGATTGGCCCACTCAAAGACAAAAGAGGGAATTTATGCGTGGAGTCAGAGGAAATGAGTGAGATTCTTAATGAGTACTTTGCATCGGTATTCACATGATGGATGTTGAGGCGAGGGATGGATGTTTAAATACTCTAGGTCAAGTCGGCATAAGGAAGGGGGATGTTTTGGGTATTCTAAAAGGCATTAAGGTGGACAAGTCCCCAGGACCGGATGGGATCTATCCCAGGTTACTGAGGGAAGCGAGGGACGAAATAGCTGGGGCCTTAACGGATATCTTTGCAGCATCCTTGAGCGCGGGTGAGGGCCCGGAGGACTGGAGAATTGCTAATGTTGTCCCTTTGTTTAAGAAGGGTAGCAGGGATAATCCAGGGAATTATAAACCTGTGATCTTGACGTCAGTGGTAGGCAAACTGTTGGAGAAGATACTGAGGGATAGGATCTATTCACATTTGGAAGAAAATAGACTTATCAGTGATAAGCAGCATGGTTTTGAGCAGGGAAGGTCATGTCTTACAAACTGTAGTAATCCACGGGAGGCAGGAGTTCCGTCACCACACCAATATTTATTTACAATAACGATATTACAGGAGCAGCTACAAACAGTGCTGCTAGCAGTCCAGTCAACTTAAGACTGCTCACAAAGCCTACACAGGTGATTATATGGGCCCCCTCAATGAGCTATCATTGAGGGAGCTCATACTCCAATTGGCCAACCAATAAAGCCAATTGGAGTTCATTACACAAACCTAATAGAATTCTTTGAGGAAGTGACAAAGTTAATTGATGAGGGAAGGGCTGTAGATGTCATATACAGGAACTTCAGTAAAGCATTTGATAAAGTTTCCAATGGCAGGTTGATAGAAAAAGTGAAGTCGTATGGGGTTCAGGGTGTACTAGCTAGATGGATAAAGAACTGGCTGGGCAACAGGAGACAGAGAGTTGTGGTGGAAGGGAGTGTCTCAAAATGGAGAAAGATGACTAGTGGTGTTCCACAGGGATCTGTGCTCAGACCACTGTTGTTTGTGATATATATAAATGATCTGGACGAAGGTATAATTGGTCTGATGAGCAAGTTTGCAGATCATACTAAGATTTGTGGAGTTGCAGATAGTGAGGAGGACTGTCAGAGAATACAGCAAAATATAGATAGATTGGAGAGTTGGGCAGAGAAATGGCAGATGGAGTTCAATCCAGGCAAATGCGAGGTGATGCATTTTGGAAGATCTAATTCAAGACCCTGGGACCCTGGCGCTGTGAAGCCATAGTGCTAACCACTGTGCTACCATGCTGCCCACGTGTGGTACCCAGAAGTAGACGATATTTCAGCTGAGGTTGGATCTGAGTAAGTATTCAAGGACCCCGGTGGTGCAGTCCACAGTGAACATGGAATCAGTTGAGGAGGCATTTTAGGGTGAAAGGGATGTTGGTGCTAACGCCGCTGTGCGAGAATCATAAGTTGAGCCGGGGGGGGGGGGGGGGGGGGGGGGGGGGTTGGTGGATAGTGTATACAGGTGGAGGGAAGTGGGGCTGGTCAATGTGAGGGATCTGTATTTGGAGGAAGGGTTCAGAAGTCTGGAGGAGCTAAGGGAGGGGGTAGAGCTGCCGAGGGGGAGTGACTTCAGGTATCTGTGGGTAAGGGACTTTGCCTGAAAGGTCTGGAGGTGGTTCCCTCGATTGTCAGGATACACTTTGCTGGAGCGACTGCTCCTCCTGGATGTGGAAGGGGAGGGAAGAATTGGGGATATGTACAAGTGGCTGGGGAAGCAGCGAGGCGAGCAGTTGGTGAAGATCAAGGAGAAATGGGAAGCGGAGCTGGCAGGGGAGATCAATTGGGGAGCATGGAGTGAGGCACTGCGTAGGGTAAACGGGACCTCCTCATGTGCAAGGATGAGGCTGGTACAGTTTAAGGTGGTGCACATGGTGCATATGACTCGGGCGAGAATAAGTGGGTTCTTTCAGGGGTTAGCAGATGAGTATGACAGGGGCAGGGGCACGCACACATGTTTTGGGGTTGCAAAAAATTGGGAAGATTCTGGGCGGGAGTGTTCGCGGTCTTAGCCAGGATAGTGGAGGAGGAGGTGGACCTGGACCCGTCGGTGACGATATTTGGGGTTTCACAGAAGCCAGAGCTGATAAGGCTGATGTTGTGGCCTTCACCTCTCTGATTGCACGGCGGCACGCTGGAGTAGCGGTCAGCATCGCCACCGGGGATAGCGGCTTGGTTGGATGACCTGTACGACTTCCTGTGATTAGAGAAGATAAAGTATGAGTTAAGGGGCTATTCAGAGCGGTTTGATGAAAGGTGGGGGATGTTTGTGACCGTGTTTGAGGGGCTGTTCGTCACAGGGGAGTGGAGGGGGGTGAAAAAGGGGGAAAATCTGTACAGACTGTATAGTTGATTGTTGGGAAGCATGTTTCCCGGGGTGCTTGTTCGCTGTAACATGTTTTAATACATGTTTGTAATAAAATACATTTTTTTTTATTCCAGCTGAGGTCCATCTAGTGTCTTGTATAATTTCACCCATAATCTCCTTGATCTTATACTCTCTGCCCTTATTGATAAAGCCTAGAACACTTTTATCAAATGTGTCTCCACCTATCTTGCCACCTTCAATGATCTGCGCACATATAACCCCAGATCTCTTTGCTCGTGCACTCCTTTGAGATTTATATCCTTATTTTATATTGTTTGTCCATGTTCTTCCTACCAAAATGCATCACCTCACGCTTCTCCACATTGAACTTCATCTGCCACCGATCTGCCCACTCCACTAACTTGTCTATGTCCTTTTGAAGTTCTGCACTTTTCTCCTCACAGTTTTCAATACTTCCAAGTTTTGCATCATCCACAAACTTTGAAATTGTCCCTGCAGACCAAGGGTGGGGTTATTCGGAACCATACTCCGCGCGCACATATCCCATTATGGTCGTTAAATCTCGCAAGAGGAGCACATCAGGATTTATGCCACCAAGGTCTCGGTTCGAGATCTTCTTTGTCCCCCCCCCACTGGTGGCGTGATCTGGCGTGAACCTGATTTCCATTCATTTAAATGCATTTAAATATAATTAAATGGCTTTACGCTGTATCTTCCAGCCCCATGTAATGTCATACCAGCGCAATTCTCTACTGGTTTTGAAAATCCAGGAACCAGTCATGATGACCACGCTGAGGCTGGGCGGTGCCCCCTGCACCTTGGCAGCAGTGCCAGGGGATGCTGAGCGGAGGCAAAACCTTCTCCATTGGGGGAGGGGGGCCTTCCCTTACGTGTGGTTGGGTGAGTAGGGGGTGTGCACAGGCGAATGCTTGGGGGGGGGGGAGGGGGTTGTTGGGGGAGCGTGCCCCCGATACGTCATTGCTGGGGGATCATCCCGAAGCTGTGGGGGTGGGACCTCCATGGCGCAGGCTCAGGGAGGCAGTCGGTTATCTCGCTGATTGAGGTGCTCTTTAAAGATAGTGCCCCGATCTCCGTGTAGCAGGTCTTGCCAGCTGTCAGACCCTGTCCTGCCAGAATGACAGAGTTAAAAATGTTCACCAACTCTTTTCTGACAAAGTGTCAAGAGATCTGACTAGAAAACCTGGCTGTGTTTCTGGTCAGAACCTGACAGGTTTTCAATCACAACTTGACAATTTGTCGTCTTTTTGTTGAAAATTCCACCCCAAGTCCAGATCATTATTGTACATCAGGAAAAGCAAGGATCCCAATCCCAATCCATGGTGACCTCTACTACAAATCTTCTTCCAGCCAGAAAAATATCTATTGACCATTACTTTCTGCTTCCTATTCAGCCAATTGGTTGTTTCTGTCCCTTTTATTCCATGAGCTATAACTTTTGTGTGGCTCTGTATTGAATGCCTTTTCAAAGTCCATATACACCACATCAGCAGCATTACCCTCAATGACCCTTTCTGTGACCTCTTCGAAAAAACCCAGTAAGTCAGTTAAACATGATTTCCCCTTTAGAAATCCATGACGGCTCTCCTAATCAACCCATGTTTTTCCATGTGACCACTAATTGTTCCCAGAAGCTTCCCCATGCAGCCTTGGTGCAGGGCCTGAGGCATGGAGAGGGAACATGGAAGAGTCAGTCAGGGTCGTTGGTAAGTTTAGGTTGCTAGGACTATGGAAAATGCACATAGACAGAGGAAAAAGTAGAGGAAGGCAGGAAGGGTGAAGTCAAAGGTCAGAGTCAGGGGGAATGTGCATACCACTGAGTGGTAAGTTGGTTTATAAACTTATTTTTTTATATTTCTCTGGAATCTTTAGAAATTGCCAGTGAGTTTGACTGGGAATGCAGGGTTACTTGCTGCTTTTGCATTTCGAGTTTAATTGCTTTGTGCGAACCATGTGGTATATTCAAAGAACAAAGTGTCAAGTGAGAGTACCTTTAAGAAATGGATGTTTAAGCAATGTACCTTTAAGAAATAGAGCAGCTCATATTACTGAAGTGATGTCAGAGTGTGGGTGGAGCTGGGTTTTTTAGCTCAGCCACTTTGAGGTGTTTAGGTTTCAGTTTGAGAGAGAGCAGCTGAAAAGTACCTGGCTGGTTTGCTGTGAGCTGTTTGGAAGGAGAAAGCCAATTTTGAGGAAAAGAGCTTGGGTGTGTCTGTGCTTTGCAGAGAGCAGGATTTGCTGTGATCACTGCCATGAAAGACTATCTCTGAATAATTTGTGTGATTTAAACTCATAATAGTAATGCCTTTAACCTGATGTGTTTCTTTTGTTAAAGGTGTTAAGTCTTTTGGAGGTTTGAAGGAACATTTTGAGGGATTATTTAGTGTTGTATTATTTTCGGGGCTATCTTTGGAGTAAGGGGTGGTAAATGATCCAATGTTTATTGAAAATGGTTAAGTTGAATTCATGGAATAAACATTGTTTTGTGTTTAAAAACCCATTTGTCCATAATTGTAATACCACACCTGGAGACCAAGCCGTGTGCTTCAAAAGCAACAATACATTAAAGGGAGAGGTTGGTTGAACTCCATGATACATTTTGGGGTTCTGAAAACGCCTCTCCCATAACAAAAGAACAAAGAAAAGTACAGCACAGGAACAGGCCCTTCAGCCCTCCAAGCCTGCGCCGACCATGCTGCCCGTCTAAACTAAAATCTTCTACACTTCCGGGGTCCGTATTCCCTCTATTCCCACCCTATTCATATATTTGTGGATACCCCTTAAACATCACTATCGTCCCTGCTTTCACCACCTCCTCCGGCAGCGAATTCCAGGCACCCACTACCCTCTGTGTAAAAAACATACATCACCTCTAAACCTCGCCCCTCACACCTTAAACCTATGCCCCCTAGTAATTGACCCCTCTACCCTTGGAAAAAGTCTCTGGCTATCCATCCTGTCTATGCCCCTCAAAATCTTGTAGACCTCTATCAGGTCGCCCCTCAACCTCCTTCGTTCCAGTGAGAACAAACCAAGTTTATTCAACCTCTCCTCATAGCTAATGCCCTCCATACCAGGCAGTATCCTGGTAAATCTCTTCTGCATCCTCTCTAAAGCCTCCACATCCTTCTGGTAGTATGGCGACCAGAATTGAACACTATACTCCAAGTGGAATGTGTTTAACATAAACTCATGCAATGGAAAGTCTAGCTGTATTATTCATTTATTTACAATTTATGTTTTTCTTGGATAATAATAATATGAGTACGCAAATATTTTTAATATCAAATCAACTTATAAGTAAAGCAAAAAGATACCGAAACTGTAAAGTATGCTTTTGCAAATTCTTAGCCTAAAAACTGCATTGCTTCCATTTTTTATTGTTTGCCATTTTGCATCAGAACAACTCATGAATCATAAATGAATCACCATTCCCTTCTTTTTACTTAGTGCCTCGAAAACCTTTACACCTTCAGAATTCAACAACAAAACAACCAATCCAAGCCCCTGAAAAGAAGGCAGTGTTCGGTGTGCAAGCCAGGATGGAGACCTTACCATCCAACTCATGCCAGGAGAAAGTTGGCAAGGTGTCTGACCTCATAAATCGATTTCAAGGAGGCAGGTAATACATGATGTTTGTAAACCAATATTCACATGTGCATGGTCATTTTTACTGAACCAAGTATTTTCCTCTTTTCATTTTGTCCCTATTCTTCTTACAGATTCTTATGTTTGCCAATTCTTTTCCACATTGGAAAGTGATTAGTGGAAAAGTAATTCCGAAACATTTTGGGCGGAATTCTCCGCTCCCGGGAAAAATCGGGAGGGCCTCGGAGGCCGCTCCTCGCCCCCTATTCTCCCCTCCCGGCGGGGCTAGGAGCGGCACACCGTAAATCTCGGCCACGGGGGCGTCGCGCCGAGAATGACGCGGCCGGCGCGCCTAATGACATCAGCCGCGCATGCACAGGTTGGCCGGCTCCAACCCGCGCATGTGCGGCTGATGTCATGACGCTGATGGCACGAACCCGCGCATACGCAAGACGTGGCGGCTTGATCTTGCGGGGCGGCGGAGGGGAAAATAGTACGTCTGATTTGGACGCCGGCCCGATGATCGGTGGGCACTGATCGCGGGCCTGTCCCCTCCAGAGCCCAGTCGTGGTGGTCTTTCCTTTCTAGGCCACCTACAAGCCCCAAACGGGCTTCTCACTCCCGTTTCACGATGGCAGCGACCAGGTGTGTTTGCCGCCATCGTGAAATGGCCGCGAACGGCAGGCCGCTCGGCCCATCCGGGTCGGAGAATCGCGTTCTCCGTGAAAAACGGCACGCGGCGATTCTTCCGAGCCGGGGGGGGGGGGGAGAATCGAGGGGGGCGTGAATTTTGTCGGTGGGCCCTCCCGCAATTCTCCCACGCCGCGTGGGGAGCGGAGAATCACGCCCTTTATCTGTTAATGCCGATATTATTCCACACATCAACCAGCTGAAGAAACTCTTGATGTTAGAACACAGCATTCTTTTTCCCGAGACTTAGCAATTTTTAATTCTGTCACGATGAAAACAATATTTCAGCATTGATGCCATAATTAGTCAGTTTGTCCAAAGCGAGGATTTAGGAAGAAGGGCCAGAGTTCGAGTACAAAAATTCTATACTTTTGTTTTCTTATTGAAGCCAGGAGGTATAGGAATGCTCCTGTAGGCACCACAAGGTGATTTCTACTATCCCGTGGCCTAGCTCCCATCCCACCCCCAACACCAGTTCCGATTCCTGAACTAAGAGCCTCCTGACAACCCCTTCCCATGACCTATCTAACTGGTTCAACCCCGACCTGAAGATTCCTGCCATTTGAAATTATACTCAAGCCAGCTGCCACTTCCCATCTGTTTTAGGGGCATGAAACTAAAGGCCAGGAGTTGGATTTGTCCAGACCTCGCACTGCCAAAGTCAAGATCTTTTAACGCCTGCCTCACATCCTGTCCATCTGATTCTTGGTCCAAATTAAATTCGGGGCTCTGAAATGAAAATAACACAAAGTGGTTCACTCTTAACTGCCCTTGACTGCTCCCTGGCAAGCCACTTAGTTGTATCACTCATTCCTGGGATGAAAGACTTATAAAGAAGGGTTGAAGAGTTTGGTTCTCTACCCATTGAAATTTAGAAGAATCAGAACCTTACTGAAACATATAAGATCCGAAGGGATCTTGAAAGAGTGGAGAATATTTCCTCATGTGGAGAGACTAGGAATAGGGACAAAGTTTAGAGGTCTCCATTTTAAGATGGAGATTAGGAGAATTTTTTTCCCTGAGGGTCGTGTGGAACTCTTTTCCACAGAAAGCAATGGAGGTTGAGTCATTTAATTCATTCAAGGCAAAGTAGGATAGATTTTTGATAGGAAAAGTCAATGATTATGGTGGAAGACAGGAAGGTGGGGTTGAGACCACAATTAAACCAGCTATGACCTAATCGAAGGGCAGAATAGTCTACTCCTGCTCCTATTATGTTCCTACTCCAACAAAGTATAATCAGTGTAAAATCAGTTGGACCACTGAGCATCTGCTTAGACAAAGAACAAAAAGCACAGCACAGGAACAGGCCCTTCAGCCCTCCAAGCTTGTGCCGGCCATGCTGCCCGTCTAAACTAAAATCTTCTGCACTTCCTGGGTCCGTATCCCTCTAATCCCATCCTATTCATGTATTTGTCAAGATGCCCCTTAAATGCCACTATTGCCGGGGAGGGGGGGAGGGGGGGGGGGGAGTAGAGTAGGGAGATATTGAGGCAGGTCCGTGCGTGAACAGAGCTGTGGTTTGCAATATGTTTAATGTGGAATTTGTGTCTTGACTTCTTTTTTTGTTTGTACTGTACAATGTCATTTTTTCTATATGCCTAAAATACCTCAATAAATTTTTGTTAAAAAAAAGATATCGCTATTGTCCCTGCTTCCACCACCTCCTCCGGCTGCGAGTTCCAGGCACCCACTGCCCCCTAGTAATTGACCCCTCTATCCTGGGAAAAAGCCTCTGACTATCCACTCTGTCTATGCCCCTCATAATTTTGTAGACCTCTATCAGGTCACCCATCAACCTCCGTCGTTCCAGTGAGAACAAACCGAGTTTATTCAACTGCTCCTCATAGCTAATGCCCTGCATACCAGGCAAAATCCTGGTAAATCTCTTCTGCACCCTCTCTAAAGCCTCCACATCCTTCTGGTAGTGTGATGACCAGAATTGAACACTATACTCCGTGTGGTCTAACTAAGGTTCTATACAGCTGCAACTTGACTTGCCAATTCTTATACTCACTGCCCCAGCCAATGAAGGCAAGCATGCCGTATGCCTTCTTAACTACATTCTCCACCTGTGTTGCCCCTTTCAGTGACCTGTGGACCTGTATACCTAGATCTCTCTGACTTTCAATACTTTTGAGGGTTCTACCAGTCACTGTATATTCCCTACCTGCATTATACCTTCCAAAATGCATTACCTCAC
Organism: Scyliorhinus canicula; assembly: GCF_902713615.1. Taxonomy (NCBI): domain Eukaryota; kingdom Metazoa; phylum Chordata; class Chondrichthyes; order Carcharhiniformes; family Scyliorhinidae; genus Scyliorhinus; species Scyliorhinus canicula. The sequence continues at coordinate 58,366,539 of NC_052165.1, read as the reverse complement.
ATTTGTCCAGATTAAACTCCATCTGCCATCTCTCTGCCCAAGTCTCCAAACGATCTAAGTCCTGCTGTATCCTCTGACAGTCCTCATCACTATCTACAATTCCACCAATCTTTGTGTCATCTGCACACTTGCTAACCAGACCAGTTACATTTTCCTCCAAATCATTTATATATACTACGAACAGCAAAGGTCCCAGCACTGATCCCTGCGGAACACCCCTAGTCACAGCCCTCCAATCAGAAAAGCACCCTTCCATTGCTACTCACTGCCTTCTATAACCTAGCCAGTTCTGTATCCATCTTGCTAGCTCACCCCTGATCCCGTGTGACTTCACCTTTTGTACCAGTCTACCATGAGGGACCTTGTCAAAGGCCTTACTAAAGTCCACATAGACAACATCCACTGCCCTACCTGCATCAATCATCTTTGTGACCTCTTCGAAAAACTCTATCAAGTTAGTGAGACACAACCTCCCCTTCACAAAACCATGTTGCCTCTCGCTAATACGTCCATTTGCTTCCAAATGGGAGCAGATCCTGCCTCGAAGAATTCTCTCCAGTAATTTCCCTACCACTGATGTAAGGCTCACTGGCCTGTAGTTCCCTGGATTATCCTTGCTACCCTTCTTAAACAAAGGAACAACATTGGCTATTCTCCAGTCCTCTGGGCCATCACCTGAAGACAGTGAGGATCCAAAGATTTCCGTCAAGGCCTCAGCAATTTCCTCTCTAGCCTCCTTCAGTATTCTGGGGTAGATCCCATCGGGCCCTGGAGTCTTATCTACCTTAATATTTTTCAAGACGCCCAACACCTCGTCTTTTTGGATCTCAATGTGACCCAGGCTATCTACACACCCTTCTCCAGACTCAACATCCACCAATTCCTTCTCTTTGGTGAATACTGATGCAAAGTATTCATTTAGTACCTCGCCCATTTCCTCTGGCTGCACACAGAGATTCCCTTGCCTATCCTTCAGTGGGCCAACCCTTTCCCTGGCTACCCTCTTGCTTTTTATGTACGTGTAAAAAGCCTTGGGATTTTCCTTAACCCTATTTGCCAATTACTTTTCATGACCCCTTCTCGCCCTCCTGACCCCTTGCTTAAGCTCCTTCCTACGTTCCTTATATTCCACACAGACTTTGTCTGTTCCCAGCCTTCTAACCCTGACAAATGCCCTTTTTCTTTTTGACGAGGCCAACAACATCTCTCGTTATCCAAGGTTCCCGAAATTCGTCGTATTTATCCTTCTTCTGCACGGGAACATGCCGGTCCTGAATTCCTTTCAACTGACATTTGAAAGCCTCCCACATGTCAGATGTTGATTTACCCTCAAACAACTGCCCCAATCTAGGTTCTTCAGTTCCCGTCTAATATTGTTATAATTAACCTTCCCCCCCCCCCCAGTTTAGCACATTCACCCTAGGACCATTCTTATCCTTGTCCACCAGCACTTCACAACTTACTGAATTGTGGTCACTGTTCCCGAAATGCTCCCCTACTGAAACTTTTACCACCTGGCCGGGCTCATTCCCCAATACCAAGTCCAGTACAGCCCTTTCCCTAGTTGGCCTATCTACATATTGTTTAAGAAGTCCTCCTGGATGCTCCTTACAAACTCTGCCCCGTCTAAGCCCCTCGCACTAAGTGAGTCCCAGTCAATACTGGGGAAGTTGAAGTCTCCCATCACAACAACCCTGTTGTTTTTACTCGTTTCCAAAATCTGTCTACCTATCTGCTCCTCTATCTCCCGCTGGCTGTTGCGAGGCCTGTAGTAAACTCCCAACATTGTGACTGCACCCTTCTTATTCATGGGGTGCGATTCTCCGCTCCCCACGCCGGGTGGGAGAATTGCAGGAAGGCCGGGACAACTCACGACACGCCCCCCTGGCCCTCCCCCCGCGATTCTCCCACCCCCGCTCGGAATAATCGCCGCTCACTGTTTTTCACGGCGACCGGCAATTCTCCGGCCCGGATGGGCCGAGCGGCCTGCCGTTCCCGACCGGTTCACGACGGCAGCAACCACACCTGGTCACTGCCATCGTGAACATGGGCGCCAAATGCTTATTTGAAGCTTGTGGAGGGCGGGGAGGGGAGTGAGTGACCACGGCTGTGCTCGGGAGGGGACTGGCCCGCGATCGGTGCCCACCGATCGTCGGGCCGGCTTCTCAAAGCGACGCACTCTTTCCCCTCCGCCGCCCCGCAAGATCAAGCCGCTACATCTTGCGGGGCAGCATAGGGGAAGACAGCAACCGCGCATGCGCGGGTTGGAGCCGTCAGCCGTCGTGACGTAAACCGCGAATGCACGGGTTGGAGCCGGCCAACCTGCGCATGCGCGGCTGACGTCACATAGGCGCCGCTGTCGCGTCATTCTCGGCGCGCCGCCTTGACGCAAGCGTCAAGGCCCGGCGGCCGAGATTTACGGAGCGCCGCTCCTAGCCCCCCGGGTGGGGGTGAATTAGGTGCGAGGAGCGGCCGAGTTCACGACGGCCTTCCTGATCTATCGCGGGAGTGGAGAATTCCGCCCCTGATCTCTACCCATATAGCCTCGCTGCTCTCTGAGATGTCCTTCCATCATACAGCTGTGATATTCTCCCTAACCAGTAGTGCAACTCCGCCACCCCTTTTACATCCCCCTCTATCCCGCCTGAAACATCTAAATCCTGGAACGTTTAGCTGCCAATCCTGTCCTTCCCTCAACCAGGACTCTGTAATGGCAACATCATAGTTCCAAGTACTAATCCCGTAATACTTCTTGCATTAAAACATATGCACTTCAGGCCACCAGACCCGCTGTTTTCAGCAACATCTCCCTGTCTGCTCTTCCTCCGAGCCACACTGGCCCTATTCCCTAGTTCTCCCTCAATGCTTTCGCCTTCTGACCTATTGCTCTGGTACCCACCCCCCTTCCATACTAGTTTAAACCCTCCCGTGTTCCCGTGGACATTACATTCAGACACATCGAAGGTGCAGCCAATCTAGTCCTCTCTCCGAAATTCTCCTCACTATCATTTGGGGATTGCAACAAATTTTGGGGCTGTCCCACAATGCTTCATGAATGCCAAGCCTTACGCAGCTGTACCTGTACTGAATTTATTAAGTTTATCACACTCAGAGTGCCACACGACACAATGGAGGATGTCATTAGTGTGATGACTGATTTTCATCTGCACAAGATAGGTGGGCTGGTCAAGATAGGGCAACATGGTAGCACAGTGGTTAGCACAGTTTCTTCAAAGCTCCAGGGTCCCAGGTTCAATTCCTGGCTTGGGGCACTGTCTGCACGTTCTCCCTGTGTCTGCGTGGGTTTACTCCAGGGGTTCCGGTTTCCTCCCACAGTCCAAAGATGTGAAGGTTAGGTGGAGTTACTGGGGTTACGGGGATAGGGTGGAGGTGTGGGCTTAAGTAGGGCGCTCTTTTCAAGCTGGTGCAGACTTGAATGGCCTCCTTCTGCACTGTTTATGATTCTATGAATCTGACAATAATGACCTGTGCATCTCTGACCGGTAGATTGGTGAGGATGAGAAGTAGGTTTTTCCCTCTTGGTTCCCTGACCCCCCTGTTGCAGGCCCATTCTGGCTGATATATCCTTCAGGACTTGGGTCAGCTTAGTTGGTAGTGATCTCACCAAAATACTTTTGGTGATGGACATTGAACTCCACCGTCCAGAGTAGGTTCTGTGCCTTCCCTACTCTCATGCTTCTTCCAAACGGTGTTCAATGTGGAAGAGCTCTGATTTATCCACAAACGGAGACCAGATGTGATGACCACGCCAGGGAGCTCAAGAGACCATTGTAGCCCCCGGGTAGTCGGGGACTGTGGGTACTCCCAAGGGACAGTGTCAGGGTGCTAGACTGGCAGTGCTAAGGTGCCCAGATGCCAGGGGGAGTGCCAGGATACCACGGTAACCTTGTCCCCGACCACCTGGGTGACTCCAATATCCTGGGGGACCCCGCAGGTGCCGTTACACCTGGTCCACACTAATATGAACCAGTACTAACTGATGCCCTGGCGAGACCTCCCACACACGGCCGTCGAGTACTGAGTGCCGAGTGAATCCGGCATCTGGGTATTTAAATGAGCCATTAGACTCATTAAAAATATGCAGATCTCTATCTCGCCCAGTGAGGACAAGATCCAGATCGCGTCGGGTGGAGTGAGTCAGATGTATCGTAATCAGTCCGGCGTGGAGCTCAATTTGAGGCTTTTGCACGATTCACTCATTGTGCCTGGCTCCGCACCTGGGGACCAATGAATCATACCACAGGTTGTTGTATCAAGGGTACGAGGGAAGCACTGATTTACTGGGAAGGGAGATCAACAATACATCCTGCAACACCAGAACACCTCCTTATAACTAGTCTGAGGAATGGTACTGTCTGTATTTACCAGAATATCTGCAGTTTGGAGCTTGATTGTGAACAGTGCCAGGATCTTAACTGGGTCAGTTTCAAGGTAAACGAGAAAGAAAAAATATTATGCGTTATTTCAGTTCCATTAGTGCATGGTTTCAAATAAGTTCATGGTAGCAAATAAGTTATTTATACTTAGAAGAAGCAATCTCTTATCGCAATACAACAGAGACTGATCTCAGTTCGCCAGTCCTCTTACATAGTGTGCTTGTTTTAGCAGGTGTATTCTTATTTTGTAGAAATTATGCATTTTTCCGCATGAGGACTGCATCACTTTGTATTGCCAGAATGCAAAAAACAAGAAACCAGCTAGCTCATATATATCTTTTTTCCCTTCTTTGTAATGTTGTAGTATGCAGAGGAACTGTAGTGTTATTCCACCAGTGATTGGGAATTAACAGCAGCTTTATATTTTGACAGTCCAGCTAGCTCTAATGACGAGAAAAACGATGGTCAAAGTGGGTCACGCTCTCCCCGGAGTTCTGCAAGAAATTTGATTCACTCTCAACCAAAATTCTTGTCAGACCACCCTATACTTCAGCGACAGAGGGCAGACACCGGGAAATCAAATCATGTTGGAGAACCTGCTCCAAGTACAGGTGTTCAGCCGGCCAATGGACTCGTAGCACCACTTCCAGCAGATTGCCAAAACAACAGCATCACGGAAGCCAGCATTTGTACGGCTGATTCAATGATGGATAACAAGCAATCAAGCAAAATTAAAAATGCTGCCAAATTGAATCTATTGCCATCTACAGCTTTGTGCACAAGAACAGATGAAGTCGATTCAGTCCACAGAACACAGGCAAGGCACGAAGACGAGTCACAGTTGGAGACACAGAATGTTCTGGAATCAAAAAGAATTTTGAATGGAGAAATCAAGGATAAAGAAAAAGAAAATGAAGTGCATGTAGAAAAGAAGGTAAGGAACCTTTTAAAAACTGATTCTTGGGCTACTAGTGTTAAACAATCTAATTTATTAGTTTGTGAGTTTGCTTCAAATGTACGTCCGGAAAGAAGATACCGGGTGGAATTTTCCCAGAATTTGTCAGAGTGTCAAGCTGTGATTGAAGACCGGCATGTATCTTTCCGGATGCACTGCCGAGGTTTCAGACCAGGGGCTGGATTCTCCAGTTCCCCTAGCCCCATGTTTCTCGGCAACACGCCGCTCCCTGACGGCAGGATTCCATACTCCCGGCCCTTGTCAATGGGATTTCCCACTGAAACCACCCACGCTGCCGGGACACCTGCGGGTGGGGATGTGCTGCTGACGGGAACAGTGAATCGCAACGGCCAGAGAATTCCAGCCCAGGTCTTCAGCTACTCTGATGAAAGAAATCGCCCCTATTGTACCATCAGTCTGGTGCCAGAGCAATATCCCCAGGGAGAGGCACTTGGTGGTGAGAGGGGGGAGATAAATCCTGTTATGTGTGGCAGTGGGGGAGGGGGGGGGGGATCATGTCTTTGAAGGGGGGGGATTTGACAATGAGGGCGGTCCCAACCTGGTTGTGGTGACATGTGCTAATATGGCAGTGCCAACAGCCATAGATACCTTGACGCTCCCGGCAGATGATCTCGCCTGAATCCCGTCTTTATAAAGTGGCCGTAAACACGTCGGCAATGTTTGAATATTCAGTGATGGCAGGTTCATTAGGGCGTCAGCCTTGTTACCTAACCGGCGCAGGGTGGGGAAAATCGGGAAATGAGATCTCACCGACTCACGTGAGATATTGCACCCGCATTGCCGCTTATGCTGCTCTGGACGGGGGGGGGGGGGGGGGGGGGGGGGCAAAATCGCCCCATTGTACTATCAGTAGAAATTTGCTCACCACCAATGCATATTGCATATAATTAACCAAATGAATTTGAAGTTGGGGCGGGGGGGTGTAGGTGTAGATTGAGGTGAACACTGATTTGTACACCCTGCCCTGGTTTACACATCATTCACTGCAATGGAGAACTAAATCTAGGCATTTTTAATTAGTTGTTCGTGACGCAAGTAGTATGGTTGTACATATAGGGGAGCAAGATCCACGCATAAAAGAAAAGCAGAGATCAATAGGTTTAGATGAAATAGGGTTGAAGGAGGCTCTTGGAGAGGGGACGAATGGCCTATTTCTTTACAGTAAATTCAATGGTCGCGATTCTCCGACCTCTTTGCGCTCTCGTTGTAACGTGCCTAATCGGAAGAGTAGCCATTTCAACTCTTTTTTCCCCTTCCCCCTTTTCCCCCCTTTTCCCCCTTCCTTTCCCCCCCTTTTCCCCCTCTTTTCCCTTCCCCTTTCCCACTCCACTTGGGCCAACTGTTCCGAGTTTCCCTTTACACACTTGCCAGCCAACACGAGCTCTTATACCCTGCCCTGTAGGCGGAGCTACCAACCTCTCAGCCAATCAGTGGGGGGTCACATGACCAGCCACAACCAATTGGCAGAGAGGCACATGACTTTCCTGGGCCAATGGGCAGCGAGGCTGCTGTACCAATGGCAGCCTGGTTCTCCAGTAATATGATCTCTCTAGCCATACTACCACAACACTGCTCACCTCTGTTCTGTTATTGACCCATTTTACTGTCTTAAGGTGCCACTATCAGCACCCTTCTTAACCTTAATTAACTCTATTTTCATTTGTTTTATCTTCAGTCCTCGACATCCTTGTCTATCTCCAGCTATCGCAAGGCCCCTATCGGCCCCCACCGCTACAGCCACCCCCCCCCCCCCCCCCCCCAAACAATATAAATCTGACCGCATTTCCAGTTTCTCTCGTTTTGACAAAGTCATCCAGACTCGAAACCTTAGCTCCCTTTAATCTGCACAGATGCTGTTAGGCCTGCTGAGATTGCCCAGTATTTCCTATTTTTGTTTCAGATTCCAGCATCAGCAGTAATTTGCTTTTATCTTTGTTTAAATTTCTGCTGTGGAGTTTTCCATCCCTGTCACAGCATCAAAATGGATCTACCAGAATTATAACAGAAGCCTCAAGTTGCTGTGACCGAGTGGTGCATCTTGACACGGTTGACCACACTACCTTCCTCTGTGACGGAGTCCTCTCACAAAGTTCAATTCTTTCCCATCCAGTCACAGACCGCACATCTCCAGCAATGGCTTTTCATTTCAGTCCTGCTTCCATAGCCACAGCAACATATGAGTAGGCCACTCATCCCCTCTTGTGTATTCTAAGATCATGGGTAATCTATACCGCAATGCCATTTTCTCCATATCCCACAAGCTCACTGAGAGATCGGGGCGCCCTTTCAAAATGGCGGCCCAATCTCTGAGTTCAGTTCTCCAGTGCTAACAAAAATTCTAAGTGTGGGCTAAACCGGTGAGAAACTCCCCAGGATCCGAAAAAATTAGTGTATCATTGAATAGTAGTGGGGAACTCGCCGGCAGAGCCGACGGGAAAAAAGCACCCCAAATGAAATCTGAAATTTTTCCGCAGAGGCAAAATTAATAACAGTGGGTTTTTATAGTGAAAAACGCAAGTTCCAATAAATGGGAATCATACTGCAGGCGGATAGCGGAATAGCGGAATTCTCCATCAGCGGGATCCTCCCGCTGCGCACCCATGCCCCTGGGTTTCCCAACAGCATGGGGTGGCCATAATGGGAAACCCCATTGACTGACTGCCGGAACGGAGAATCCCACTGCAGGCGGGGTCAAACCGTGCCGCAAAATGCAGCTGGCGGACCGGGGAATCTCACCCTAAATTACACTTCGGCATTTTTTGGGAGAAATAAGATACTGCAACATTTCCACATACAGTTCCGCAGACACTTCTTGTCTGAAGTGGCTGCGGAATTTGAGTGTGTACAATGGTGAGTGCCTTCAGCTGTATGTTAACCGATTTGAGCCTAAAATTACATTTACGTGTATATTGTGTTCCTTTATAGGAGACAAATGAAGAGAAACTATACAAGATTGCTAATGAGCTTCTGCTAACAGAGAAAGCTTATGTTAGCAAACTTCACCTCCTAGACCAGGTTAGTGCTTAATATGTTTGGCATTTGTCTTTCTTTCCTATTGCAAGTGTGTTTACAGCTGTGGTTATGCTTATTTATAGAAATTACAGTGCAGAAGGAGGCCATTCGGCCCATCGAGTCTGCACCAGCTCTTGGAAAGATCACCCTATCCAAGGTCAACACCTCCACCCTATCCCCATAACCCAGTAACCCCACCCAACACTAAGGGAAATTTTGGATACTAAGGGCAATTTATCATGGCCAATCCACCTAACCTGCACATCTTTGGACTGTGGGAGGAAACCGGAGCACCCGGAGGAAACCCACGCACACACGGGGAGGATGTGCAGACTCCGCACAGACAGTGACCCAAGCCGGGAATCAAACCTGGGACCCTGGAGCTGTGAAGCAATTGTGCTATCCGCAATGCTACCGTGCTGCCCGTGACAATTTGGTTACTATTATCTCACTGTGGCTGCCACATTTCCTATATTATAATATTGTCTATACTTCAAAAGTACCATTGGCGTAAACCACTTTGAGATGTCCTGAATTAATGAAAGGCTCAATAAATTCAAGGCTTTCTTTTTTTTCCTCTCCTTTTATTTTCTTTGTTCTTGAATTATTTAAAAGGTGCATCTTCTTGGAGATTTGTTAGACATAAACTGCAGAGGAAAAAGGGTTTAATCTCCTTTTCAATTTCTTTGTTTAAAGTTGCAGATTAAAACAAAACTTTATTTGCCTTTCTTTGACTGCATGTAATCATGCAGTGCGAGAGGATTGCAATGTGGAAAAAGAGCTAATTAGCAGGACAAATTGAATCTGATTTTTTTTTTTTGCTTTTGATCATTTTGATTGTGATTCATTGACCCCTGCTGAAAAGCAGAAGTTAGGCGAAGATAGAACTGATTTCATGTGATTACTTCCCCCAGTGTTTAAATAGCTTGCAAAACATTCTTTGAGTGCTCACAAATGAAAAATCAGATTATCAACAGGACAGTGCTGTATTCTGTTGTCTTGCTGTTAGAATGATGCTCACAGAACTGCTGATGACTTAACTAGAAAGATGATTTATTGATGAACACATGGAAGGATAACATACAGAATACTATTCTGACTAGGTTGCTCTGGAACTTGATGTGCGACTGTCCTGTTGTATGCCTTACTATCAACTGATGAGTCTACCATGTCACGTGACCATGGTCTGATGCCACCAGCTGGTTGGAGGTCGCATTGCTAACTGCATACAATATTATTCACAGACATATCCCCACGTTCCTCTTCCTCTGGAGATGTTAACACTTATGTACAGAAACATTCTTTGCCATATACAGAAAAATTATTTGTATTACCTTTTAACACATGTTTATGTATAATTATAATAATAATATTTATTATTGTCACAAGTAGGCTTACATTAACACTGCAATGACGTTATTGTGAAAATCCCCTAGTCGCCACACTCCGGCGCCTGTTCGGTACACAGAGGGACAATTCAGAATGTCCAATTCACCTCACAAGCACGTATTTTAAGACTTGTGGGAGGAAACCGGAGGGCCCGGAGGAAACCCAAGCAGACAAGGGGAGAATGTGCACAGACAGCGACCCAAGTGGGATTTGAACCCAGGACCCTGGCGCTGTGAATAACAGTGCTAACCACTGTGCTACCGTGCCATCCATAGTACAGGTTTAACTGAGCTTTAATTTACATATGTTGATTTAACTGTGCTTTAATTTACATGATATGTCTGCAAAATATGTCCTTTGTGCACAGATCATTGTGCACCTCCGACGGGATCATCCGCTAATCGTCTGAAGTCTTGTCAGCTTTCTGGAAGACTGGTTTTCGTGTTGGTCTTTTGAGGCGATACACCTTGAAATCCAGTATTCTTGTTGCCCATCCCTGTATCTTCAACTTCTTCCCTTTCTTTACTCGATGCTTTTTATCTGCTGCATTGTTGTGTGCTCGCGCAATGCTCTTTGCTGTTGCGTTGCTGTGTTATCTCCGGCCTGTCGGCCACATTGCTGATATTTTCTTGCTTGGTGTCTTCGGTGGGACTCGTGGTATTCCTAACTCTCCTTCTCTTCCTCTTTTTTCTTGAGTGCCTTTTTGTGACCGCTCCTCTTGTCTTTTCTGAGAGCGATTTTGTGACAACTTGTCTTCTTTCGTTTAGCTCTGGTAGCAGCCATCTTACTGCTGGCCTGTGCCATGGAATCAGTGGTTTGTGGGTCATCTGCCGAGACGTCTCGTGTTGTTGTGCACCCGAGGCACTGTGTGGTGGTGGTTAAATCAGCACCTTCAATGACCAGCTGCAGAGCCTCATACTCTGGTATCTGGGTTGGATTGCACTCTGGTGTCTGGGTTGGATTAGCATCCCCGGCATAGGCCGCTGTCCCTACACCTTGTGCTTGAGCCCCAAGTGCTGGCTCCTCTTCACTCGAGATTAATATGCACAAATCATCTTTCCCAGAGTGACCAGGTAGTGACTCATCCTCATCTTGTGATAGTATATAACATATCATCCAACGCTGTGGAACTGCATCCAGGCTCCGTATCAACTATTGTTGTGGAGCTGCATACAGATACAGGCCGTGCCTCATCCATGTCATGTACCTTTATGTACGTTTCATCCGTCGACAGTGAACTGCATATGGATGCCGTCATTTGCTCCACTTACTCCTCCTTCAGTGGAGTGGCCTCGGGTATCAGCGACTCCACTACTGGAACTTTTTATAGGGCTGCGATGGTTCCCCGTATGCTTCTGGAGCTAGTTTCTCCAGAATGGGTACTATGTCTTCTGTTTTTAGTTTGTTTGGAGCTACATCGTTTTCCTCTGAGGTATCTACTACTGCTCTCGCTATCCACCTCAACTAGTGCCATCTCCGAGCGTTCGCACTTCTCACGCAGGCTGGGCGTTCCTTGTGATCACTTCGTCATTCCTGCCAAACCACTGACATGGCGCTGCACAGGCTCCCTCACAGAGGGTGCCATCTCTCCCGCAAAACAGCTTTACTAGCATTTCATATTCGTTCAGCTCCGGCTCATCATCCAAACCTTTACTACTTCGTCTTTATGGTATTTGTAAATATCATCAACGTTCTCATCAACGGAGTCAGTATCATTGGCAAAGACATCTCCAGTAAAGTACGACATTGCACATGGAATTATGTGTTCACACAGGGATTCGACCAATTACAAAGTCAGCAGCGAGTCTTGCTGCAGAATCTTTATTTAACATTCCATGCTGCGGAGCTTCTGGAGGACTGAAGAAATTAAAGTATGAGTCATTCGTAACCGTTTTGCAAGTGCTGCGAAGTTATGCTTCAGCTTCACTTTAATAGTCTTCAATGTGCTATTTTTTTCCTTTCTTCCAGTTAATCTGGCATCCTATGCATCCCATGATTTCTGGTTTGTCACAGAATGAGAATTCACGCTCGTCAGGCCGCAAATCTAGCTGGTGTGCTTTCGTAATTACCTCGTTTGTAAAGTACTCATTTGGCTCAAACTTAAACTCCAGAGTAAAGCTAATTGGTTGCCTACACTCTGAACATTTGACGTTCACATCTTGTAGATGCTTTAATATCGGCTCATCATGCTCCTGTATCAGGCCACTGAGTATATACACCTTCTTGAAGACTGTTAACCAGAAGTCTGGAATTCCCTTTGGCTCTTCCAGCGCCTCATTGTATTTGTCGTCCTTCGTCTGGACTTTCATTTGCTTCTCATCGAGTGAGGTGCACGAGCATATCTCATTGCAAATCACAGTAAACGCCTGCACACTCACTGTCTGGACCATGCAGCCACTCGCGACTATTCAGAAGGACTTCTTCACTTTTTCGGGTCTGAATGCTCTGGTCTTTGTCTGAAATTAGGTCAATGAAGAACTGCTCTTCTAGGGGCATCTCCTCCACTGCATTAATTGCTCTGATTTGGCCCACTGAAGGATGCAAAAAACATTGTTTCGCCAAGTGATTTGTTCGGCCACACCTGGAGCATATTTTTCCATATGCTGAACATTGCCATGGGCCATGGCAGTTGTCACATTATGGCATAAGATGGCGGACCCGATCGGCCGCATAAAATGGCTGCCTGCATTGAACTGCGTCACAGTGCTGGTGGCGCTGGCATCTTATTCCATAATGGCGCCAAAATCGTTTTTGTTGAGTATGGTGGTCTGCTGTGAAGCCGTTCACTTGCATGACACATCTTGATCTGGCTTTCTGATTGAAGCTCTTCTTTCTGGGCACGGGTACTTAATGTATGATGTTTACATGCTTTTTCTTTCAGCGAGCAATACCGATCAAAGTATTTTATCATCTCATCGTATCTCTTGTTCTCCTCTTCGCTGTCACAGGCAAAGGTATTGTATAGTTCTGTTGCTTGAGAACCTGCTACCGTGAGCGGCAATGCAATAAGCCTCTCGTCAGGCTGTGCCTGTACGCCAAGGGCTACAACATAGAATCCAAATTGCTGCTTAAAAGCCCGCCAATTTTTTTCTACGTTACCCGAGACTTGAAGCGGGTGGGGTGCCTTTAAACCTTCCATCTCGAATGTCGTCATTTGTTGCTTTCAGTCGTCAGTGGCCGTAGTTCACCAGGTTGATGGAAGAATCTTCTCTTTTTGTTCTTTGGCTGGTTTTGCCTCGTCATGTTACCTTTAAATGTTCTGCATACCTGGTACCATGTTGTGTTCTGTTGTCTTGCTATTGCAGTGGTGCTCCCAGAACTGCTGATGACTTAACTCGAATGATGATTTATTGATTTAGCCTTTATTTTATGGAAGGATTAATATACAGAATACTATACAGACTAGATTGCTCTGGAACTCGATATGCGACTGTCCTGTTGCATCCCTTACTACCAATTGATAAGTGTACCACGTCACATGACCAAGGTCTGACGCCACCAGCTGGTTGAAGGCCACTTTGCTAACTGCAGACAATATTATTCACAGACATATCACCACAGTAAGGTCGTTCACCGGGCCCATATGACGGTGGCTCGGATGAGCAAATTTTTCGGGATAGAGGACAAATGCCCTAGGTGCGCGGGAGGACCAGCGAACCATGTTCGCATGTTTTGGGCATGCCCTGAGCTGAGGGGGTACTGGGAGGGATTTGCGGGGGTCATGTCCCAGGTGCTAAAAACAAGGGTGGTGATGAGTCCAGGGGTGGCAATTTTTGGGGTTTCGGAAGACCCGGGCGTCCAGGGGGAGAAAGAGGCCGATGTGCTGGCCTTTGCTTCCCTGATAGCCCGGCGACGAATATTATTGGCGTGGAGGGACTCAAAGCCCCCGAAGACTGAGTGGTGGCTTGCGGACATGTCGAGTTTCCTGGGGATGGAAAAAATTAAGTTCGCCTTGAGGGGATCTGTGCAGGGGTTCACCCGGAAGTGGCAACCATTTATTGACTTCTTTGCGGGAGAGTGAGCGTCAGCAGGGGGGTGGGGGGAGGGGGGGGGGGGGGGGTAGAGTAGAGTAGGAGGGAAAATATGGCGGGTAGTACCGGTGGGAGGGGAGCGGGCTGGTGCAATATGTTACGGTGGAAGTATTGAAAGTACGTGGCTGTTTGCACATTTTTGCCCCTTTTTGGCTTCCTTTCTGATGATGTCTGTAACTGTTTATAAAGCCAAAAACTACCTCAATAAAATTGTTTATTAAAAAAAAAGACATATCACCACAGAAAGGGCCCAAAGAAACTGCACAACAGCAAGCCTCAATGCACAGAGAAGAGAAACATGGAGAATGGGGTATGAGAGAGGAAAGAAAAGGAACATTAATGTCTACTTTGAACTGTATTCTGGAGAGAACAGTAAATTAAAATGTTAATTCAAATTGTGGGCAAGTGAAAATGTATAGTCTGCACAAATACAGACCTGTAAAGGTGGTTGGAGACGGCATGACATCACTGGTAATGGATGATTTAGCAGCTCTTTGTTTCATATATCTTCATGCATGCTTTTGTTCTTTGGGGAATACTAGAGAAGCATTGGAAGGATTAGTAGGCTGATTATCAACCTGTTTGAACCACATCATGAATGTTCCCACCGTGGCCAACAAGTCTTGCAGTGGGACTTGAATCCAGAGCTTTTGGCTCAGAGACAGGGGTGCCATCTACTGAGCTACAAGATTTTCATGGCAGCTGTTGTGAGGATGGAGAGCAAAGCAGCCTGGCTGAAATGATTAATTATTAAGGCAGCAGCATGATATTTGGCATCCGCTATCACCCAGCAGCTTCAGTTGAACAGTTAGATTAAAGGGCTATTTAGGCAATTGAAGGACACTTAAATGTGAGAATTGCAAGGGTTTTCATTGTGCCTGGAGATAATTGGCCAGACAAGGAACAACCTGTAGTGAATGAGACACAATTTCCTCGGGGTAATCAATGGTTGCTTCGCAATAGCCCAAGTCGTACTCAAATCATTTGCAGCAAACTGCAACCCAGCCACATTTTTGAAACCTCCGTTTCAGGCTATCGACAAGATACATTTTAGGCTGCATTGCAAACAGAATATGTTATGAATCCATCACAAGACAAGTGGGATTATTTCACCTCTTGCCCATATAAAATATTAACGCCACCTGCTTTGTGGAGCCATATTGAACTTGGACCCAACATTTTAAATATAAATGCTCATTTATAGAGCATATATATTAACATGGTTAATCAAAGCTAATTCTTTATTTGACTTGTTTCTACAGGTTTTCTGTGCTAAACTGCTAGAGGAAGCCAATAGCAAGGGTTCCTTTCCTGCAGAGGTAGTAACCAAAATATTCTCCAACATTTCATCCATTTACACCTTCCACAGTCAGTTCTTGCTGCCAGAACTGGAAACCCGCATGAATCTGTGGTGAGTTGTTTCAAAATTTTCTAACTTTATTGTCCTGTACCATTAACTTTTACCAAAGATTTTTTTTTAATTGAAAGGCTCTCTTGATGTGTGTAAGATAGTGCAATGTAGTGCAAGATTGTAATTCATCTTCCAGCAATGAATTACCAGAAAGTGCGGGGTGCATTAATGATGCACCGAGCTCTCCTGGGAAGTGGAAAAAGAACTAGAGTGATTTCCTCCTCTCCCAAAAGCTGTAGTGTCACCAAATGCAAGCAGTCACTTGGTGCTAGGACACTTACAAATTCTACGTGCATAATACTAAATAAAGAATGTTGACAAAATGCATAACGATGTGGGAAACATCACAGGAATCAGATGCGTATGCTCGCCAATATACATGCACTCTGTCCTTGATGATTATCTGAAGTTGGAGCCTTTCAGGAGCCAGGGTGTCTGCCAAACTCAATGTCCAAATGCTACTCAGCTAACAAACAAGGGATCACACCCGAGTCTTTCCTGATCTGTGTGGCTCAGTATCGCGCACAAAAGCCACTTTTGTTAATATTGTGGATTTGAGGTGCTATATGTAAATGGAGGATCTTAGATGGATGATGTATGCAAGATATAAAAACATATCTAAATATGACCAAAGCAGTTTCAGTTTTGCTTCATCAATGATCTTCCAAACATCCATCGTGAGGTCAGAAATGGGGATGTTTGCTGCTGATTGTGCAATGTTCAGCACTATTCGTAACTTTTCAGATGCTGATGCAAGGCGTGTCCCTGTGCTGCAAGGCCTACCTTCAGGCTTGAGTTGATAAGTGGCAAGTAACATGCACACCGCACAAGTACCAGGCAATGGCCATCTTCAGCAAGAAAGAATCTAACCAGCTCCCCATGACATTCAATGGCATTACCGTCACTGAATTCCCATCTATCAATATCCTGGGGGTTACCATTGGCCAGAAACTGAACTGGAACAACTATTTAAATACTGTATCTACAAGAGCAGATCAGAGACTAAGAACTCTGAGGCTATCACCTCAACCTCCTCACTCCCCAAAGCCTGTCCACCATCAGGAAGGCACAAGTCAGGAGTGTGAAGGAATATTCTCCACTTGCCTGGATGACCATGGCTCCAACAATCCTCAAGAAGATCGATACCATCCAGGACAAAGCAGCCCACTTGATTGTCACCCCATTGACCAACTTAAACATTCAATCCCTTCACCACCAACACATAAAAGCAGCAGTGTGTATTTTACACAAGATGCACCACAGCAACTCACCAAGACAGCCTCATCCAAATCCCAAGACCCAAACACCTTGAAGGATAGGGGCAGCAGACGCAAGCGAACACCACCGTCTGCAAGTTCCTCTCCAAGCAACACACCATCCTGACTTGGAACTATATTGCAGTTCCTTCACAATCACTGGATCAAAATCCTGGAACTCCCTTCCTAACAGCACTCTGCATGTACCTATACCACGTTGACTATAGAGGTTCAAGAAGGCAGCTCACCACCACATTCTCAAGGCCCATTTAAAGGAGCGTTTTTACTGAAGGAAACACTTATGAAAGATAAGTATTATTTCAGTGACTTACTGGTAATTACAAGGCAAGACAACATTGGGAGCACAAATTGGTGTTCGACATGTTAAATGGTGAGTGCATAATTTGCATAAAAGACAAAAATTATTATTAAAGTTAGACTGCACTACTTGCCCTTGACAATGTTCTAGTGAAAGAGGTTGCTTGCTTAGGTCAGTTGTACCCCAAAACTCCAATCACCCAAGAAAACTTTGTATGACCTATTTTTGCCCTGTTATAAACATGTTCAGTGTTATTAGTTTGTACGACTGCAAAATTCTTTGTGTCCCCTAATAATCTTGAATGCACCTTTATTTTTCTACTGTATTTTGGTAAATGGTGATGAGACTTAGGGGTGGATTCTCCATCGCCCGATGCCAGTACCGGGTTTCTTGATCTGACAGAGAATCGAGTGTCGGCCTTAAAACGGGACTGGCACCGGGTGCCGATCTCGTCCAATGCTCTGGTCCCCCATTGGTGGCGGCAGCAAGATGCACGCCCTG
This sequence comes from Scyliorhinus canicula, assembly GCF_902713615.1. Lineage (NCBI taxonomy): Eukaryota > Metazoa > Chordata > Chondrichthyes > Carcharhiniformes > Scyliorhinidae > Scyliorhinus > Scyliorhinus canicula. Next base: position 58,349,247 of record NC_052165.1, on the reverse strand, counting down.
CGCCGGTGGGATGATGCAAATTGGTCCTTTCCACCCACTTGCATCCGATTAACGAGCTGGAAGCCCAATTTTACAGCCCCCCCCCTCCCCGATAATGCTCCCGGCCTCTCAACCGCGATTTACGCGGGCATGAATTGGTGCAGGTATTTTGAAGTATGGCTGTGATGCGGTGAACCTCGGAGTGGGTCAAGGGGGTCAGTTCATAACAGAGATGCCAAAGTCTATTGGTAGCCCCCCCCCCCCCTCCTGCCCCCACAATGCAAATCCAGATCTCCCACCCAATAACCCCCTAATTAGACCCCACCAGAAACCACTCCCCATCAAACTTTCTCCTCCCCCCCCCCCCCCCCCCCCACCTCCACATCCCCCCGACTTAGCTGCTTTTGGTACTATATAAGTTCTTTTTTTCTCTCCTTTGTTTCTCTACCCTTTTCATCCAGCTCAATGGCCCTCCGACTTTCATCAAAGTTTCAATTTCTTTAAAGATGTGTTGCATATGTGTCCCTCCAAGTTGTAAATCTGGATGGATTAATATACACTGTAAATATGTTGTGTAATGTAATTCTACCCTGATTATAACGTCTGTGCATATATGGAATAACATTAATCTGGGTGTGTCAAGGGACAAGAAAAACATTTGGTGTTGGAATGAGCTTCTTTAGCTGCTCAGGGTTTACTTTCTCGCGGTAGAATCTCATACCAACCTTATTTAGAAACCTTAATGTTGAAGTTAACAAGAAATGAAAACAATAAATAATTGATTATTCCCATATCCCCTTTGTACATTTGTGAGGGAAGCAATATTTTTGGATTTTTGTCTGTGTGCTCTTGCAAGTTGGTGCCTGTGGGGATGTAACATTTAAAGTACAGAATGTACCATGGTTAATAAATTATCCAGCCTCAGAGCAGGGGCAGACCCTGGTTGGGAAATCATAGAATCACAGAATTTACAGTGCAGAAGGAGGCCATTTAGCCCCTCGAGTCTGCACCGGCCCTCGGAAAGAGCATCCTACCTGTGGTGAATGTGATTCACACGGTATTATAATCTGTATGTATATGTGTCTATATTGTAAGTGCAGTTGCACTACCTGACCACCAGGGGGAGTAGCTCTGGGAATACTCGAGAGTTGTACTGGGCTTCTCCCTTGGCTCCGCCCAGGACTCCTCCCCGGGAGCTGCTGTATAAAGATCAGTGCCACAGGGTCAGACGGCCAGTTCACCGAAAGTTCAACGGCTAACAGGTTGGCTCTGTTGTAAGTATATTAAAACCGCTATTCTAATCCTACAAGCACGTGTCCGTAGAATTGTTGGTTCCAACACTACCCAAGCCCACACCTCCACCCCATCCCATAACCAGCAACCCCACCTCATCTTTTTGGACACTAAGGGCAATTTAACATGGCCAATCCACTCAATGCACATCTTTGGATGGTGGGAGGAAGCCGGAGCACCCGGAGGAAACCCACGCAGACACATGGAGAACGTGCAGACTCCACACAGACGGTGAGCCAAGCCGGGAAACGAACCTGGAACCTGTGAAGCAACCGTGCTATCACTATGCTACTGTGCCGCCCTTGATTAACAGGTCACACAGATCAGTTCAAGTGGCAGAGTGAACAACAGCCCATAATGAGCATGCAAAGAGGAGACTTGGCTCCATGCAGCTGACGTGGTGCTGCTCTAGCTCCATGCTGTTGAGTGCACAGCAGCCTCTGGTGACCAGTGGTTGCTCAGATGACTCCAGAGCTGGAGGAGGCAGCAGAAGGTTAGTAATCTTTCTGCTGCTGGGGAGATTGGAGCTAAGAGAAGCCCCAGGGTATGTTCGACCCAGTGAAGCCTTTGGCCCCATGTAGCTGATGCACCATCAATTACACACGAGGCAAGTTGTAGAAAACAAAGTAATGGTTTTAATACTCTAAGCTGTAGCCTGGCTCCTGCTGAACCCAAACTGGAGACAGGGCTACAGATCAGTCAACTATATACAACACCCAGTGGGGCGGAGCCACGGAAGAGCAACAATATATAACACAGTGAGTAACAATGGAACAAACAGTAACAGAGAATATATACTTGTTATACTTTTTTAGTCACAAGGCTCTCAGCTTATCAACTTCATTCCAAAATTGTGCTATGTCCCTTTGAACCTCTCCGTTTTCTGTCACAAAATGCAACCCTAAAAGTATACAGAATATTATTTTAGACATGTTAAAAAGAATTTAACATTTAAATGTATTCATAGAAAATGTTCATGTTTTTCTTGTTAGTTTTGGGAAATTTGTATTTCATATTGAAAAATCCTCTTTGCAACCCCGCCCTTGCTATACATGCGCCTTTGTTTGAGTTCCAGAGACTGTGTTTTATGGAACTATACTTGACTTCCTTGACAGATTACTTCAACATGAATTTTAGTCGCTAATTCTTCCAAGAATTTTTTTTAAACATGGACCTATAATGTCATTTCCCGTTTTGCATAATAAGGTACATAAGTGACCTTTGTGTCGCTCTTACTCTTACATAGCTTTTGCACCTTTTTAATAAGCATTCAAATGACTCATTTTGGAAATAGAGAATAATGGGCAGTAACAGAATTAAACATAGAAAACAGGAGCAGGAGTAGGCCATTCGGCCCTCCGAGCATGCTCCGCCATTCAACATAATCTTTGCTGATCCTCAGAACATGTAGCACTTCCTCAGTACTGGGAGTGTCAATCCAGAACTTTGTGCTCAAGTTCTGGAGTGGGACTTGAACTTACAACCTTCTGTCTCAGAGGTGAAATTGGAACCAAGTGAGCCGCAGCTGGGATGACAACCTTGAAATCTCTGTGAGATCACTTTGCGTAAAGTACACTGTTGAATTTCTAAGTGGTTTTCTTTAAGAATTTACTGCTCGGGGAATCCCGAGCACCACAGCACATGCTAACATCTCATGACACAACACGTTGGAGATCCAGTGTATGTAATCACTCAATTTACCTCCTGCAGGAATACTACACCGCAGATAGGAGATATTTTGCAGAAATTAGCCCCATTTCTGAAGATGTACGGCGAGTATGTGAAGAACTTTGAAATGGCCATGGGGCTACTGAAAACGTGGATGAGCAGATCACCACAGTTCAAAGCCATTGTCGAGGAAATTCAGGTAACCAGCAACGATGATGCAAATTTATAATTTCAGGCATGAAGAATATCTTCTTCAGGTAAAACTCTGATATTTAGACATTGTCTCCGTCACATTTAATGTAGAGTGAATAGAAATACGACGGCAATTTTTACGTATAAACGTGCGATTATAATGCCAGACATCTAATGCAGCATTTGAACTTGTGGCAGATCCTGAAGTGGAAACATTTAGACAATTTAATGCGCCCCAATGGAACAATTCATTTGTGTACATATATTATGGTACATGTTGTCATAACAGCAACACAAATTTGTTGTGCTTTGGATGTTTCACGAATCACCATGAGAAAAATGGATACTACTCTGGGAAGAGAGTGATTAGGATGAGGGACCGAAAGATAAATCGAAGAGCGAGGATTTGAGTTCTTGAATTTTTAAAAGGTTGAAGGAGAAAGCTTAAGAGAGCAAGTCTGGGGCAATCAAAGATCGGCACCAACCCAGTTGCAAAGGCCAAGGGTGAAGAGAGATGTTGGAATTAGACCAATGGAACAATTTATAGAAGAATATATGGAAGAAGGTTACAAAATAAGACCATAAAATGATTTAGGATGAGAGCAAGATTTTGATTTTAATGTTTTCTTGGGTCATTTTTGGTTGTTGGTGGCTTGTAGCAAGTGTGCATCAATAAGTGCAGGAGTGATGAACAAACTTGGCTTAATACTAGACTGAGGGCGCGATTCATTTCTAAGTTAATTTGTGGCGAGTTTTTTAGGTACTTTCCCGCTGGATCTGCCAGCGACTTCTTCACCGCTATTCACTTAGTCACTTTTTTGGGCCCTGGGGAGTTTCTCGCCGGTTTAGCCCACATTTAGGGCTGGATTCTTCCACCCCACCTGCCGCAAGATTGCCATGGGCAGGACACACATCATGTAAAGGTCCATTGACTTGGGGTGGGAATTTCCGTTTGCTGGGCAGACATGGCTGGAGAATCCTCCCCTCAGAATGTCTTTCCGCACTGGTGAACTGAACTTCGAGATCGGGCCGCCATTTTGAAAGGGTGCCTCGATCTCCAAGTGAGCTTGTGGGTCCCCCACACTACCTACCAATGGGCAATACCCCCCTACCTCCCAAAGGGAGACACCCCATCTTGGAATCCCTGAGGGTCCCCCTCTACAGGCCACCCCACACTCCCTTACAGGCCCCCTCCTTCCAAAATCCCCAGCCGTCACCCCCCCTCAAACCTTCCTAAGGCCCCTACTTACCACCTATGCACACGCCTCCCCCAGCCTTCATAGCACGCCTCCACCCTCCTTTCATGGGCATGGCCCCCCACTGCCCCGAGACTTGGCAGTGCCACCCTAGCACTCGGACATCCTTGCCCTGCTACCCTGGAACCTGGGCAATGCTCCTGCCAGCTTGATAGTGCCAGGGTGCCTACGTTCCAGGGGAAGGGCCACCCTGCACCATCTCTGACCACCCGGGAGCACCCGATAGCCTGGGACCCCCCCCATCCCACCTCCCCGGGTGCTATTCCGCCTGGTCCATGTTCGTGGGGACCAGTGCTGAACGGGCCCGGCTGTGGTCTCGCTGGGGAGACAGGCAGATGGCCGGGTAAGCTCACCGGAGTCGGTTTCAAATCAACTTTGGCTCGCGTCATTTGATCCCGCCCCCTTTGGGTGAGCTTCTGACTTCCAATGCCTCCCGGAACTTGGGTAGATCCGACAAGGCGTGAAGGCTGCCTGGAAACCCACAAGAGGCCTCTCCCGGGATCTCTCGGCCGCACTACACGTAAGCGAGAGCTCAACGTGGCCGGTGGATCATGTCCTGTATCCTTATAGCAGAATTTTAGTCAGTTTAGAACTTGTGAATGTGTAGGACAGGAAACCAGCAAGAACTTTGGAGCTGACATACATGGATAAGACATTCTTTGGTGGAATGGAAGGATGAAATTCAGTGGCCTTCATAATGGATTTGACTTGGATGTTAAAGCTCATCTTGGACTCGACAGATTACCAAGATTAAGAACAGACTTGTTCAGCCTGAGAATATGGCCAGAGCAGATAATCAAGTCAATAGCAAGGGAGTAGATTTTGTGACAGGCTGAAGATGAAGATTTCCCTCTCCATTCTTTACTCTGTGGTGGTATTTTCCAGTTCCAGGAAATTTCCAGGTTGACAAGATGTTCCACCTGATAAATGTTGCCTCCCCCCCCCCCCCCCCCCCCCCCCAGCACGCGATTCGCGTCAGTGGAGGCAACCTGCCGTTAGCTAGTGGTGGGATGTTCTAGTCGTGCCGCTGTCCTGGCCAGGGAACCTGCGCCGGCAGGACCGGTCAGAAAAACCCGCCTGTCATATCAACAACGTATTTTCAAACAAATGGAGCTAATTAATTTTAGTTTGAGTGACATTTTTTTGCTATTTTTTCTGAACGGCACCAGCTGCGATTTGTACACTTTGATAATGCTTGTGTCTGTTTTTCAGAAACAAGAGATCTGTGGTTCCCTCACAATACAACATCACATGTTAGAACCTGTCCAACGAATTCCTCGCTATGAGATGCTCCTGAAAGATTATTTGAAGAAACTACCACAGGATTCCTCAGACAGGAAAGATGCAGAGAGTAAGGAAAACCTCTGAATTACTTTGAAATTGGTTCAATACCATGACCGCTCTTTTAGGGTGTGAATCGATCAGATCAGAATAATAAGAACATAAGAACTAGGAGCCGACGTAGGCCATCTGGCCCCTCAGGCCTACTCCACCATTCAATGAGATCATGGCTGATCTTTTGTGGACTCAGCTCCACTTTCCAACCCAAACACCATAACCCTTAATCCCTTTATTCTTCAAAAAATTATCTATCTTTATCTTAAAAACATTTACTGAAGGAGCCTCAACTGCTTCACTGGGCAAGGAATTCCATAGATTCACAACCCTTTGGGTGAAGAAGTTCCTCCTCAGCTCAGTCCTAAATCTACTTGCCCTTATTTTGAGGCTATGCCCCCTAGTCCTGCTTTCACCCGCCAGTGGAAACAACCTGCCCGCATCTATCCTATCTCACCTGAAAAGTTTAAATTCCGCCGTGGTGTTTCTGCAGGAGACTTATTTACGGGTCAGAGACTGTGGAAGGGGTGGGTAAGACTTTGACAGTCGGGCCCGGGGTCGGACTTTGACAGTAGGGCCCGGGGTGCAGCAATATTAATGAATCAAAGGGTTAATTTTCTGCTGCTAAGATCTTGGCCGACCCAAATGGCAGACATGTTGATTGTCTAGCTCTCTGGCAGGCACCCCGGTGGTTTTGGTTAATGTCTATGGTCCAAACTGGGATGATACAAATGTTGTTAATTATTTTCTGGCCTCCTTCCCCGATTTGGATTCACATCAGCTTATTTTGGGTGAGGACTTATTGTGTTCAGAACCCTCGCCTAGATCTGTCCAAGCCCAAATCTCTGACTCCATCGGGGTGGCCAGAACTTTGTTGTCTCTCTCTCTCTCTCTCTCCCCCCGCCCCCCCCCCCCCCCCCCCCCCCCCCCACCCTGCCCCACAAACACACCTTTTGTGAGCGCGACTGGTTACTCAGTAATTGTGATTTCGGACCATGTCCCACAATTCGTTGATTTGGCACGAGAGTCAGCTCCCTCCTAGCATCCACTATGGATATTAGACACACCATTACCAGCAGACAAAAAATGTTGTCAAAGTATGTCCACCGCCATTGGGGAAAATATAAAATTTAATAAAACTGAGTCAATCTCACCTTCTATGCTGTGGGAAGCCCTTAAGGTTGTCCTTAGGAATGGTGGCGCAGTGGTTAGCACTGCTGCCTCACGGCCCTGAGTTCTCTGGTTCGATCCCGGCTCTGGGTCACTGTCCATGTGGAGATTGCACATTCTCCCTGTGTTTGCGTGGGTCTCAACCCCATAACCCAAAGATGTGCAGGGTAGGTGGATTGACCACGCTAAATTGCCCCTTAATTGGAAGAAATTAATTGGATATTCTAAAATTAAAAAGAAAAAAACAGATTGTCCTCAGGGGGGTGATTATCTCATAAATTCATAAAATATAAGAGCATAATTAGACCCATTGAGTCTGCTCCGCCATTCTATCATGGCTGATATGTTTCTCATCTGCTACCTACAATGTTACAGAGCAAGAGCTGGATTGCGAAATCAGCCAGAGCATCTCCTTCCTGGAACACATGACCTAGGAGCGGGAGTAGGCCATTTAGCCTCCTGAGCCTAACATCCTCAGTGTGATCATGGCTGATCCCATCGTGACCTCAGCTCCACCATCCTGCCTGTTCTCTGTCATGATATGCAGACATGCACATAATGAGATACAGCCAGGCAGCTAATGAACACAGAGAACAGGACATAACCAATCAGCAGGCAGAACACTTGGGAGTGGTTTCCCACTCTAAAAGGCACTCCGCCTCTTTCCACTGGGGCATCTACAGAGTGAGTCAGGTGTATATGTCACATAACACCTCCAGCACGTGGCTAAGAGCTAGTCTGGTTCAGTCAGACAGAGAGATCACACTTAGGTTAACAGAGTCGAACTCACAGAGAACTGAGCTAACTGTGTGACAGGTTCAATAAATCAAATTGAACTAACTTCAAGGTCTGAAGTATATTTCAGTTATAGCTGCATCCAGTTGCAGCCCGTGTTATCTCAGTGTGCTTAACACGACATTCTCCATAACGCTTCAACCCATGACCAATTAAAAATCTGTCTAACTCCTCCTTAACTTTACTCGCTGTCCCTGCATCCACTGCAATCTGGGGTAGCGAATTCCACAGGTAGAAAATTCCAAAGATTCACAACCCTTTGGGAGAGTGGTTTTTCCTCAAATCTGTTTTAAATTTGCTACCTTATGACCTCTCGTTTTAGAATGCCCCACAAGAGGAAGCCTCAGCTCCACGTCTACTTTATCCATACCTTTTAGTAGAGAACATATGGGAAGAAACCGGAGCACCCGGAGAAAATCCATGCAGACACGGGGAGAACGTTCAGACTCTGCACAGACAATGACCCAGCGGGGAATCGAACCTGGGACCCTAGCGCTGTGAAGCCACAGTGCTAGTCACTTGTGCTACCGTGCTGTCCTATCTTGTATACCTCAATTAGATCTCCCCTTATTCTTCTAAACTCGAGAGAGTATAGGATAAACTGTTCAATCTCTCCTCATATGACAAACCCCTCGGGCGCGATTGTCCGCTCCCCACGCAGCGTGGGAGAATCGCGGGAGGGCCCCCCAACTAATTTCACGACCCCCTGGTGCCTCCCACGATTCTCCCACCCCCCGCTCGGAAGAATCGCCGCTCGCCGTTTTTCACGGCGACCGGCGATTCTCCCACCCGGATGGGCCGAGCGGCCTGCCGTTCGTAATCGGTTCACGATGGCGGCAACCACACCTGGTCGATGCCATCGTGAAATCGCCGTGAGATGCCCGTTTGGGGCTTGTAGGGGGCCTGGTGGGGAATGAGCACCATGACTGTGCTCGGGAGGGGACAGGCCCGCGATCGGTGCCCACCGATCGTCGGGCCGGCATCTCAATTGGACGCACTATTTCCCCTCCGCCGCCCCGCGAGATCAAGCCACCACGTCATGCGCGGGTTGGAGCCGGCCAACCTGCGCATGCGCGGCTGACATCACATAGGCGCCGCCGTCGCGTCACTCTCGGCGCGCCGACCGGCGGCCGAGAATTACGGAGCGCTGCTCCTAGCCCAGCCGGGAGGGGAGAATAGGGGGCGAGGAGCGGCCTCCGAGGCCGTCGTGAAACTCGGCCGAGTTCACGTCAGCCCTCCCGATTTTCCCGGGAGCAGAGAATCGCGCCCCTCATTTCTGGAATCAATCTAGTGAATCTCCTCTGAACTGCCTCCAATGCCACTACATCTTTCCTCAAATAAAGGGACCGAAACTGTACACAATCTCCTATAACGCACACAAGATGAAGACAGTGAGAGAGGAGCAGTAGGGGCTGGTGGACTCCATTCTTGAGGTGACAGCTGCGACTTTCTTGACAAAGTGACGGGCCAGCTGCGACTTTCAAGAGATATTGTTTATGAATCCGGGGAGAAGGCCTGTTGCCTCTTAGCTCACCACCTAAAGCTACAGGTGGCTTCCCGGGAGATCGTTGAGTTTGGTGTTGGCCCCTCCTCAGTTCAATGCGGCTTTTGAATTGTTCTGTTGGGGTTTCTATTAATCGGAACCTCCAGTTGAGGGATCGGTCATGACTAACTTTTTGGACAGCTTATCCATTCCAGTTGAGGAGGGGGAGAGGGACAAGGTGTTGGAATTTTTGTTGGGCCCAAAGGAAATTATGAAATACATTGAGTTGATGCAGACTGGTAAACCTCCTGGTCCAAATGGCTTCCTCATTGAATTCTATAAGAAGTTTGCGGAGCTTTAATTCTGCATATTCCTTATCCTGGGGTTTGTTGCCCTCTACCCTCACGCAGCCTCTTACCCTCACACAGGCCTCTATCGCCTTGATTCTCAAGAAAGCCAAAGACCCAACAGAGTTTAGGCCATATCGACCTATTTCATTCTTAAATGCGGATGTTAAGTTACTTGCCAAAGTGCTGACGCTGTGGCTGGAGCCCTGTCTCCCAGAAATTATCTTGGAAGATCAGAAAGGCTTTGTTAGGGGTCAGCAATTGTCGGCAAATCTACTTCGCCTGCTGAACCATGTCCCTTTCCCCTCCTCGGTGCCCGAACCGGAGGAGATTGTTTCCCTTGGATGCGGAAAAGGTATTTGATAGAGTGAAGTTCTCGGAGTCAGGTCCTCGACTTTATTTTATCTTTGACAAGCTTCTGTGAGAAATCATTCTTGTACAGATAATTTTATCGGTATTGGCCAAATCAAATTCACTGCCATTATCATTTGATAAGTGATTAGTGTCTTTCAACATTTCTTTCTTTGAATCATTTCATGCCCAATGTGCTTTCCTAATTCTCACCTCTCCTGCCATTGGCATCTCGTGCTATCCACAGTATTTCCCTCGGACTCTCTGTAATTATGGGTGAAGCTACAACCTTCGCTCCTGCTGATGTGGTGAGGTTTAAACTCAAAAGCATTAGTTCAGGCATCTGAATTATTAATCCAATAACATAACCACGCTGCTGCCATTTCCTTAAATGGTGAAAAATTGATATGTTTTCCAGAACACCGTTGACAATAGGATGTTTGTACAAATTGCTTGGCTGCTGGAGTACTGCTCCCAAACTTCCAAAATGTTTTCATTGAGTTTAATTTAATTGTTAAAATTTCAACACTGATTAAGAATCTGAGCCATTGCAAGACTGAGCAGAATTCAGTGACACAATATTGGAGAGTAGCCATTTTCAGATTGTAATCCAGCCCAGGATCCAGCTGCCTGTGATGGGCCATTTGAGTGTCACTTTCAGGGTTATGGTACCACCTGAACTTTTATGTCCGATTGTTTTCCTTTAATTACTCTGTCCACTATTTTCAATTTGTTGTAATTTTAGGTCATTTGAGGATTAATTATTGACTGCATTAGTGTAATATCCAGTTCATTGTGAATTTGAATAATTAAACTGAATGTGTTAATTTATTAATCTATTTAATATTTCATACAGAATCCCTTGACATTATTTCCACTGCAGCCACCCACTCAAATGCTGCAATACGTATGATGGTGAGTGCAAACGTTACATTTTCCTTTTCATTATTTAAGCTTGTCTACAAAGGGCACATGTCAGGATTGCCTATTTGCAAGTGAGCCAGCGTGTAACTACCATGGACAAACATGCTAAATACAAGGGTCCTTACTGCAAAGAAAGGAGTCAGCACTAGTAAAGTCCAAACACATTGTGAGTAGTTGACACAAATTCACATAATAAATATGCATACGAATATTCATATGTCAGATCCTCTCACCAGTGCATTCTTGTGACGTTCTTGAGCATGAATATCCCAGCAATTGCATCTGTTCTATAGCTTGCTGTCAAATCTGATTTATCACAGTGTACTTGATTTCACTGCATAAAGCTGCTGAAGAAATGAAAATGATTTCCTTAATTATAACAATTAAGGGAAGCTCAACGATTGAACTATTAGTTGCACAATGGTTTAAAGAAAGGGTACATACCCTGGGCCGAATTGTCCTTTGGGTGTGGGTAAAATACGACCTGTGCACTTCCGTGGCTCTCAAACTGCTCATCTGACCCATATGTAACGTCACACACCATTTTTTTTCTTTTCACTTTGGAGTTGAGTTCGCTGCACAGTTTATACGCCGTGCTGGAGTGTGTGAGGAGGGGGATTGGCTAGCAGGCTCTGCTTGGTTGTCCAATAGAGTATCCCAGCTCCCAACAGTGCTTAAAGCCCCCCGAAACATCACCTCCACCCACCAAAACCCACCTGAATGGAACACCTACTCTGCAGGAACTTATTAGCACTTGAAACTCAGCCAAGCATTCCGAATGGTCGCAGCTGTCCGCATGGCTGGCTGGTGTGACCCCAGGACCGGGCTGCCCAGGCACGGACTGCTACGGCCCGCAAGGCCGCCATCCTGCTGTGCGTACCTACCGTGGCTCGTGGTTGCGCAGAGTGACAATGGCCGTATGCGTGCGCAAACCCTCCCTCCACCCATTTCCACCCTACCAACCCACTCCCACAACCAGACCCCACCGGCCAGCGAGGCATCACGCAGCCAACACAGGAATAATGCCCACAGTAACCCCTACAGGAGGGCGCTGGAGGGGGGCCGCTGAGCGTACTGCTGGCATGGATAGCGCCAGCCACCAGTACCATTGGCGACAGGGACTGGTGCCGAGGCCAGAGGTGCGGAGGCAGAGTGCCAAGAGGAACGGCTGGGGATGGGGGGGGGGGGGAGAGGGCCATATGGGGGCAGCGACTGCAATGCAGGCTGGGGCCACCGTGTAGCCCGGTGGACCTGTTTGGGTACGGGAGTACACACCATGCCAACGGATTTGCTTTTCACCCCCTGCGCAATTTAACCCTTCATCCTGGCTGCTGCAGACCTGGGGGGACGCACTGAGGCTAAACGAGCAGAAGCTACTCGAGGAGGGTCCTGCAGCAGGAGAGCCTGCCCCAGAAGAACAGGAGCCAGCCGGTGTGGATGGAGAGCCGGCCGCCCAACAGGGTGAGGGGGAGGTGGGAAGAGGCACCGCATGAGGCCTGTCATTCGAGGACCTGCTGGACCAGGCATGCCAATGAAGACTCCGGCTGAGCAGGGGGATAGTGCGACATATCTGCCGAACCGCGAGAGTGTGGGGATGATACCCGCCCCCGGTGGCCATCAAGGTGATGGTCCTCCTGACATTTTTATGCCACAAGACGTTCCGGGAGCCAATGGAGACCTGTCTGGGATCTCACGGACCTCACTGCACAGGTGCAACCACGCCATAAAGGATTCCCTATCGGCACAGTATATCAATTTCAAATGTGGACCGAGCCCAACAGGATTCCCGGGGTTCGCTGCCATTGCCGGGATGCCTTGTCCCCTACACGCCCCGGCTCATGACAGACCGGTCTTCACAAACCAAAAGGGATTCCACCCACTAAACATGCAGCTTGTGTGAGACCATGAGCTGCACATCATACACATCTATGCCTGATACCTGGGCAGTGAGCACAAAGCCTTCATCCTGCATATTCGACAGTTCATGACACCTTCAAGGCGCACCTCTGGGTCAGGGGTTGGCTCTTGGGCGACAGGGGTTATCTGCTGCGGTCGTGACTCATGACGCCTATCCGGAGGCCACAGACCGACGTGGAGACCTGCTGCAACGATGCCCATGAAGCATCCAGAGGCATGATGGAGCAGTGCTTCTGTACCTGAAGATGAGGTTCAGGTGCCTGGATCACTCTGAACGGGTCCCCCGGTATAGCACTAGGATAGTCTCCCACATCGCAGTGGCCTGCAGCGTCCTCCACAGCATCGCAGAGAGGGGCGACATGCAGGAGAGGGGGATGAACAACAGCTTCAGCCAACGAGGAGGAAGCGGGGCAGGGCCAGGATGGGCAGGGCATGAGTCTCAGCAGGTAGAGGTGTGCACCAGGGCTCCCGCGCACAGTATTCTCCAAGTTTACTGACTAGGGGGCCTGGCGAACAGCATGAACATCCCATCCCACCAACATGGAGCACAGGGACTGGCTCACCATCTGTGAGACTGTGCCACATCACTCAGTTACTGTGCCACCTCCCTCTGGGACTGACTCGGGTGTCCTCTGCCTTGGCGACTGCCCTTTCTCTTGGCTCACCGACCAGGTCCACTGGCCACCACTCCGCTGTGGTGAGGGGCCACAGGTTTGGCGGTCCCCCCCTCCGCTCTTCTCTCTCACGGCAGACAATGGGTGGGAAGCGGGTGGCCGTCGTGGCCAGGACACCCGGCCATGGCGGCTGGTATAGCTGCTACCATATGGTGCAGGGTGGGGAGAGAGCACACTGCTGACAGATGGGGTTCGGGCGCCCTCCGGGTGGGGGGGCTGGGGTTACGGGTGTTTGGGACAGGGGTTGGTGCCAGGGCACAATGCCCATCCTGGCTGCCCTGAGGCGATTGTACAGCTTTCGCCAGTCCTTGCGGGGGGTGTGTGTGTGTGTGTGTGTATCCGTGTCCACTATGGGGCTGCTGCGAGCACCTCCCCCTTTTCCACTCTCCCACCCTTCCCCCTTACAGGACCCCCACCCTTCACCCTCCTGCAATGGCTCATTTAAATATGCTTATCTGTATCTCGCCCAGCTAGGGCAAGATCCAGATCGCAACGCCTCACAGGTTTGGATGAATCTCATGAGACATTGTGAATCTCGCGAGGTTCAATCGTCACCAAATCAGGCGCAACGAGGCCGTTGAATCACGCCCATAAACTTCTTGTATCCATAAAGAAGAACCAACAAGCTTGAGAGAATACCCCTAGTCTGACCCACAATTCAGGAGCTGCAATTTTTACATGTCTTAAGATGCACCATAGTAGAATTTTGGATGTGAGTCATACCGATTTGTTTGATTGTATATGATTGAAATCAACATGTATGTGGCTAGTCTACCTATGTTTCCACTCCTCAATATTAGAGTAAATGAGGAGAGTGGACTATATTATAATAAAAGGAAGTTAGCAGCTTGGCTGTGAGTATTAGATCTACCGTGTAAATATCATGAGATACTCTGACATATATTTGCAGTTGGTGAGTTTCTAATTGCAAGAATATTCATCAAAGAAGCTCAAAATGAGAACAAAACCAGAAGTTAAGCATTTCGACCTGAGGAAGAAGTAAGACTAACTTTCAGTCCAAGAATCCTTCTAAATACCATCCATGATCTAATCTTGCATATCAATTAATGACCTGCTGAAGAATGATATTGGAAATCTGCCCATAAAATGTGTAAAAGAAAAATACGTAGCATGAAGCTTTGAAACCTAGAAATGAAAAGAAAATTGCCTTTCATTTAAATAGAATGCTATTATAAACTTGAGGAGGTGACTAATATTTTGTTACATTCAGGAAAAGCTGAAGAAGTTGATTGATGTGTACGAAATGTTAGGAGGTGAAGAGGAAGATATTGTTAATCCCTCAAATGAACTAATAAAAGAGGGGCAAATCCTTAAACTGGCTGCTCGCAACACTTCTTCACAGGAAAGGTATCTTTTTTTGGTGAGTACTCCTGTCATTAAGAAGGCACAAACTGGCCAACTTGGCGAAACGCAGTAAGAGCTATTGATCATATTATGACGTTGAAAATGGTTATCCTTTCCTTCCTTCACAGCCTGAGAGGTGCAAATTCTTGTTCAATTTATTTAGGTTTAGCTGATGTGAGGGAATGGAAGTTGGCATTACAGAAGCCACTAAGTCTTTAGAGGTATCTTTAGTCATATACTCAGCTGAAGGACTAAGGTCCAGCCCCTGAGAAGCGATGACTATGAGGGTACAATTCATGATTGCTGCTTTACTCGAGGGAGAAAGAGCACAAAATTGGGTTGGGCCCATTATTAACAATGATGACCAGATACTGCAGGGCCTGTAGGGAAGAGGCAGAGGGTGGGAGGTGTTTACCTCGAGCTTCTCCCACCATAACATTTTACCGTAGTGTTTTACCTTTGGCATGATTACTTACAGCTCAATATCTCAAACTATTTAAAATATATATTCTAATGCATAAAATAAAGATTTTGGCATCAATTTGTCCAAAGTGAAAGCACCAACATTAGAGAACTGCAACATCATTCTGCAGTCTCACCACAGAATAACAATGTCGAAAGTAGGTCGGAAGAGTTTAGAAACAAGCAGCTGACCCCCCTACACTTGTACCATTAAAATAAACCAATTTTTCCAAGGCAGATAACCCAACGTGCATCCTTTGATCATTCAACCTTGCTAGAATTTGTATCTGGTTTATAATGGTTTTCAAAGACTGTTAAATCAGTTCTTCATATCTGTTATCAACACTGAACGCATTCCACACACAAATGAAAATAAAAACTAAGCTCTGTTCAAAGTTGAATCTCGAAGCTTTTCTGTAAATCACTAGAGAATGGATTAGTAGGAGAAGGTTAGGCCCGTTGCTTTGATTTATATTCCATTTCATTCCACTGAGCCTCATATGCACTAATTTCTGGTTGAATTCATTTGATGCTGGATGTAAATTATTTGAAATGCAAAAGGTAACTCATTGTAGCACTGAAACAAAACGTTTTGGAAAGCTTTCACATTCATATTTCATAAACTGCCAGCGGTAGCAGGGTACCTATTACTAATGCCCCTCCCTCTACTGTCCTAATTTATGGGTCTACTTGCCCTACCTACCCACACCGGCCACATAAGAAAATGAGCAGGGCAGTTTTGACTTTATACTCTTCCGGGTTAAAAAATCTCCCATGCCAGGAACATGCAACAGAAATTCAGGCAACCGCTAAACATTATTTTGCAACTATTTAAATTAATGGTTGGAAAATCAAACATGATCTCTGGGATTTATGAAATCCATGCCCATGGAGGTGTTTAACCACTGGAAAAGCAGTCTTTCATTGACCTCAGTCATCTTTTCAATGTACAGTTTGTATTCAGTGTTATTTCACCTGCCACATGCCAACATCTGTAGATTCCCCAGTCTTCCTAATTACTGTTAGTAGTTGGTTAGCATCTAACTCTTATTCTCCATAACTTATCCCCATGAACCTTTATGATGCTCCCCCCCCCCCCCCCCCACCCCAGTAACTTGCAAATTTCTCTGAGACAATATTTTCCACGCATTCAATTTTCCACGCCCCCCGCATCATGTTTCGCGACAGCAGAAGCAACCCACCATTGGCCGGCGGCGGGATTTTCTTGGTCAACAGATTTCCACATTGTATCCCTGGGTTTCCCGGCAGGACTAGAAGATTCCGCCAGCGGGAATGGCCAGAAAATCAACTCTGTGCGGAGTCTTCACGTTCTCCCCGTGTCTGCGTGGGCTTCCTTCAGGTGCTCCGGTTTCCTTCCACAAGTCCCGAAAAACATGCTGTTAGGTGAATTGGACATTCTGAATAAGACTAGAAGATTCCGCCAGCGGGAATGGCCAGAAATTCCTGCCCATTGTGTACAAGTGTACAGCCCCATCGCAGGTGGGAGGGTTTTACTTAAAATGCTGGGAGCTGTTCAAAAGACTTCAGGACAGGAACATCCCGCTGGTGGGAGAGACTTTTCAGTGTCTACCTGCTGAGGTAACATTCAGTGTTTGAGCTTATAACTATCTGTGTCTGTGCAAAAACGGGCGGCATGGTAGCACAGTGGTTAGCACTGGTGCTTCACAACGCCAGGGTCCCAGGTTCGATTCCTGGCTTGGGTCACTGTCTGTGCAGAGTCTGCACGCTCTCCCCGTGTCTGCGTGTGCTCCGGTTTCCTTCCACAAGTCCCGAAAAACATGTTGTTCGGTGAATTGTACATTCTGAATTCTCCTTCAGTGTACCCGAACAGGCGCCGGAATGTGGCGATGAGGGGCTTTTCACAGTAACTTCATTGCAGTGTTATGTAAGCCAACTTGTGACAATAAAGATTTTTTTTTTAAATCATAAAACATAAAAGTGCTAGGTTCCATTAGATATGAAATGATCTTAACGAGCAGACAGAACATTATAACACATTGCTGACATTGTTGTATGTCCGACTGCGTGAATTCTGCCGTTTCAATGTCAGTGCTATTTAATGAGGCTTTCTTAAAGCAAAGATATAAAATTCCAGCTAAAACTGTTGATTATTAACCCAGTCCCAGGATACACATTATGTTGAAATGGATTAATAATTTGCCGACTTTATGATTTTTTTCATCCTCCCCCACAGTTAAACAATATGTTGCTGTACTGTGTTCCAAAATTCAGTTTGGTGTTTACACGTTATTCCGTTCGAACAAAGATTGGCATTGAAGGCATGAAGGTTTGTCAAATTCCTATTTAATAGTGAACTGCAGTTCAATTGTCTTTTCTGAGTCATATCATCTCAACATATTCTGTCTGTGCTATTGCATGTTACAGGTGATTGGGACCCATAACAAAGACTATCCAAACACATTCCAGGTCTCTGGAAAGGAGCGAACACTGGAGTTGCAGGCTAGGTAAGATGAAATCTGCTTTAGCAATTATTTTGCAGATGTAAAACCGTCCTCTATACATTGTTATATTGCAATGGATTTTAAATGAAAGAACAAACGAAAATGTTTGCATTCATATCAAGCATTTCACACACTCTCGACATCCCAAAGTATTTCCGAGCCAATGAACTTACGCACCGGAAGGTCACACAAACAGCAAATAAGGTAAATGATCTGATCATCCATTTGTGCTGTTGGTTTAGGAAAAGATACTCAAAATATTCCTTGCTCCTCTTTGAAAATAGTATTATGGGGCATTTTCCATTCACCTGAACAATGCCACAGTTTAGCACCTCCATTGTCTAGGACAATGGCCATACAGCATTGTTGAAGTGCCAGGCCAAGTAGAGAAGTGGAGCTTGAACCCATCAACGTTAAACTTGGAGGCAAGACTTTGTGTGCTCTTTTTATCATCACTCATTTCTAAAATCTTTCATCCAGTGCATCCCAGTTCAACTTCATAAACTAACTTTGGTCTATTGCATACAGCTCAGAACTTCTCCAAATTAGCCAGTCAATTGACGAAACCTGTTGGGGTTGCAAGAGGAACTTCATCTAAGCATAGTTAAGTTAGCTGGGAGCTTGCTGTCATTGAGTTTCTCCAAACTACACTACATGTGCCATTACAGATTATATTTACTATGTATATTGACATTTCCTCTCAAACATTCATGCAGCGCAAGGGATTTTATACAGGTTCCAGAGCTTCAATAGGAGGTTGTTAGACAGTGTTTTTCTTGAGCCATTAGGCAACTCGCCTCAGATTTAAAGCATCCCTCAGCATGCATTTCTGACTTCAGAATGTGCTGTCTGCGACACCCATTCATCAACAGCCCTTTGTACTAGCAGATCAAAGCGCACATTTCACTGAATTGATGGTCATCCAGCATCAGTTTGTTTATTCATTCAAGGGATGTGGCCATAGCTGTCCATCACTACTTGCCTCTGAGAAGTTGATGTTTATCTCTGAGTGCGGCCCTAAGAACAGCCTGTAAAGCACAGAGTCCTGTGTTATAGAGCTAATCAAGATGAACCTTGATAAAACCACAGTATCTCTTTCCAGTCGTGCTTTGCAAAGGTATACTCCGAAGGAAGTTGATGATATTCTCTTCCCCGCTGTAGCCACCTCAACAGCAAATGCAGTAGCACTAAGACCTCAGGCATGTAGGAAAGATCTGACTGGGAGGGCCTTTCCCACCACCATCCAAACTACAACTTGGTGCATGTTTGAAAGTTCTGGTGATGAGGCTGCTCAGGGAACCATCCAACAGGACCCACCATCTCCTCTTCCTGCAGGGTCATGAGAATGTTATGTGCTGACCACTGCCTAATGGACTTGTGGTTAAAGGTGTATTTCCACTCATCCTTTACCATGAATGACAGATGATAGAGTAATGTCCAACTGAGAAGACCATGACAATGTGGTCATCCTTTGCAACAACGAGAACAGAGAGAAACTCAGAACATTGTGACACTTGGTGTTTGTGTACCGGGGGCCTATGTACAACTTGATGCCGTCAGTGACTGTGGCGATGACCATGGTCATGAACCTTTGTGCATCTGGATTCTTTCCACCTGGCGCTGGAAATATTAGCAACATCTCACAGTTTGCCATCTACTAATGTGTGAAGGAAGACGTTAATTCTCTCTGTTCAAAGAGATCGGACTACATTTCATTTTCTCCTGCCAGAGAGCAACAGGCAAGCATGTGGTTTAAAGACATTGCGGAATACTCCCTGGCGGCGGGTTGTATTGACTATATGCAAGTCGTTTTGTGGGCACCACATGTCAATTGAGATGTAACATAACCAAAGGGATTCTACTGCCATGCATATGGCACACAACCATATGCAATTAATCATGCTGATCAATGTCTGTTAGCCTGTCAGCAGTCATGGTACCTTCTGTTCGCAGTAGTTCACCTTTCCATCTGCATTTGTGCCACCAGAACAAGACAACAGGAGTCTACTAGGCAACAAGTGCTACTTGATGATCACATATCTGATGATTTGAGTACTCCACCCATGTCCACAGGGACAGCATGCATACAATGAAAGCCACCCTGCCACATGAAATATAATGGAGCAGACGATTGGCATGTTGAAACAGTGATTCTGCTACCTGGACCACTCTGGAGGAGCCCTTCATTACTCTGCAGAGTGAATGTCAAGATGTGCAGTGGTCTGCTACGTGCTGTGGAACCTCATAATGGGACAGCCCTTGCCACCAACTTTGAACAGGAGGAGAAACAACGGCGGAGCAACCTAGATAACCCCTCTGAGCTTGCATGGCAGAAGTTTGAGCTTTCACTGCAACACAAACATTGGATGCCTTCTACTTGTGCTGTAATAGAAACTTAGACTTCAGCAATCATGCGCTGTATCATGGCTGAGTGCACATGTGTGCTAATGAAGTTGGATAATGGGAAGGAAGGGCCCAAGTTCTGCAAAAGACGTGCACATTTGGTGTTAGACTCCTCCATGCTCCTTGACGTTGACCAGAAAGCCTATGTTCAGGCACATGGTGGAGCAGTGGGTAGCACTGCTGCCTCATGGCGCTGAGGACCTGGCCCTGATCCCGGCCCTGGGCCACTGTCCGTTTGGAGTTTGCACATTTTGCCCGTGTCTGCGTGGGTCTCACCCCAGAACCCAAAAAGATATGCCATGTTATTCTTGACCCTTGGAAAAAAAAAAAGAAACCTTGTACAATGTGTTAAGCATACCATTATGCAAACCCATTAACACCTTCTGCAAGACCTCTCTGTCAGAACCTGTATGCGATCTCGCCCTCTTTGGAGGTGGCACCAATGTGACCCTTCCTGGGTGCGTAGGCCCCTCATTTCTGTTGACTCTACAGACGTGTATCCCACCTAGTTATCCCCAAATGCATTCAGTGTTGGAACCTGGATTGTTGTTTGCAAGTAAGAAATCAAGAGATGGTATCTTCTATCATTGCCCGGTCCGGTTGACAATTCTGAGGTATGTGAAAGGAGAAAGGCACAAGGGCATGAAAGGATAAGAGGTTTGTGCCTACACCATCTGCAGCATGTAAAGAGAAAGGATTGTGGGATATAAGAAGTAGAATTTGAGGATAACATCATATTCTACAATTCCTGCTCCATCAATTAAGGCCCATGGCCTCAATAATGGCCACTCTCAGAATGGTGGGTACTATATTCCCCCATAGAGGAGGTGAAGGCATACAGCCATGCCTGCCCCTATGCTTGCTGTCTCTGGTTGTATGCCACTTTGTCCTGCAGGAAAGAGAGAAATGTGCCAATGAGTGTGGTGCATTGTGTTTGGGTAACATGGCTACCTTGGATGAATAGCTGGAAGTGTGTGCACCACCACCCCATTCCTGTTTTCAGGGCTATCGAGTTTCATGGCCATAGTTTGTTGTCATGCACTTGGAAATACTTCAAAAAGTACTTCAAATAATGATTCCCTTCTCCCTGCGAAGGCTTTCTGGCAGGATTTGCAGAGACTTCGAAAACAAGTTGATTTCTACCATACAATAATCTCCAGCTCCACCTGTAGGATATGAGGCATGCACTTGCTCAACAGCAAGGTTAGGACTGACTGCAGGTGATAATCGTGATAATGAGCAGGTGGTACAAATTTGTCCTGCCATTTTCATCAGAAGCAACAGATGTGGATTGAAGTGTCGCTCTCAACATTTGTTCAACTAAGTGTAAAACAGTAACTCTGAAAGTGCAGAGCTGGAATGATTATTTCCTTCTCTGACACATACACAGGCCGGGATTTTCCTCTCCTGTTTTCATTGGGCAGGTTCGGTGATAGGAATGTAAATTCTCTCTATGTCCAAATCACGTTTCCCGCCGATGTAAACGTGTGACACAGTTGTCCCATCTCCCCACCAGTGAGGTAGCGGGTTAAACATTTCCATACATATGCATATAAAATTATCAGGCCTCCATGACTGAATCATTCCCCCAAAGATACTGAATGTGTGTTTGTGTGTGTGATGTTTTAAAAATGTATTTATTAAGTATATGTGCACACACATGTGCAGAAAATAAAAAATATGAGACTTTCAAAGTTAATTTTAAACATTCACCAAAAGATTTAAAGGGAAGAATAATTTTTGACAGAGAAAAATAGTCTTTATGACATGGGATGAAGAATGTGTGTTACGTTTGTAATGTTAGTCTCTTGTAGTGCTTAAATTAAAATGCGAAATAAAATATCTTCCAAGTCCATTGCCGAGTGCAATGAATACAGGTGACAACAAAAGTCAGAATGTACTTGATTCATTATGTTTGAAACCTCACACAAATGTAAATTGTGTGTTTGGTAGACACTTGAAAGCATTGTACAAAGTTAATGACTATTTGTTGGTAAGTCTGAGGACAGATTTCTGTCAACTTTGTGAGCATAATAATAAAAATGTTAAAGGGGAATATATTTAGATTTTGTCATTTTATTGCATAGTGGGAAGCTTTACCCATCAGTGAGCACTCTGGCGTAGTTCTGATTCTGTTGTTTTATTCCAGCTCTGACCAGGACAAAGAGGAATGGATAAAGGTAAGAACTATACACATTGCAACTTGACATTTTGATGGCGATCTGAATCGGGGATGAAATAAGTACTCAAATGTTACCTGCAGTGATTATTTCCTTGTAAGCAAGATAGTCTTCATTTTATTCAATAAAAATGCGACTTTGGAATTATGGGGCTGGATTCTCCACTTTGTAACTTTTGGTATTACACAATGGTATTTGTAATTAGTTTGTGATCTCTGTAAGTCCTTAGATTGCAAGGCCTAGAAATTTGGAAAAAACTAGTCTTGCAGTGAAGGCCTCAATCAGTACACGTTGGTTATTTAGCCTCCAGTACCAACTGCTTGGTACAACCCCGTATGTCAAATTAACCTACTGAATCAATGGGAAGCTACATTTTTGGTTAGTTAATATACATGGCTTGTTCTGCATTTTACTGTGCTGTGTTTTTTTAGAGTAAATTTTGTTCTTCGTATAGGCTCTAAAGGACACAATACAAGATTTCAATCAGAAGAATGAAACATTCAGATCTGCAATAGCCAAGGAAGGAGAGGACCAGAGTTCAGAGGTTTCGGTAAATTCCGCTACATTCAGTATTTCACTGAGCATATCATTTCAATTTTTAATGCAGAATTATATAAGATACACAACGAAGAACACATTTAGCAAAACTTTTATCTGTGGTGTTTTTCCCTTGGTTTCCATGGGCGGGATTCTCCGACCCCCCGCCGAGTCAGAGAACCCCCCAGGGGGAGGGGGGGGGGGGGGCGTGAATCCGGCTCCGACGGCAGCTGCCGTATTCTCCGGCGCCGGTTTTCGGGTGGGGGCGGGGATCAAACCGTGCCAGTCGGGGGCCGTTGGCAGTGCCCCCCCCCCCCCCCCCGGCAATTCTCCGGGCTCCGATGGGCCGAGCGGCCGTCGGTTTCTGGCCAGACCCACCGGCTTGAAATGGACATGGTCCATCACGGCGGGACCTGGCTTGTCGGCTGTCTAGGGGGGATCCAGCCCTGGAGGGGAGGGGGCCACGGTGGCCTGGCCCGCGATGGGGGCCCACTGATCTGGGGAGAATCCCGCCCCTGATCACTGCGAAGCTTCAGATTTTTTGCACAAGTATTGCATCTCAATTCTCATTTTCTACTTTTAATGAGTACTCATATTTTGAGTAGAGACACCTGTTGCTTCTGTACAATAAGAATTTAATGCTGAAATGAGAATAATGCGGTGGGGTAGGATTTACACGTACGCTGAGAGATCACAGTGAAATTTATCCAGACATTCCTGCCCTTTAAACTGAAATTAAACTGAGATGAATGTGACTCATGCCATGGATAAACTTTGCAGCACAAGAAGGGATCATTATCTTTTAAGGAGAACAGCATATCATCCCTCTTGAAAGATAATTTCCTCGATCTAATATCTGTTTCCTGCTGTTTTGTTTGCCACATACTTTACTCAAATCTGTGTCTCCAATCCAAGGGGTTAACAAGTGACCCTCAAAACCACTTTTATATCCATCTGGCCTAACATTTGACATTGACTTGAGTGCTCCATTTTTACTATTTCAGTGGAAAACGGACGCCCCAACACGCACTGCTTTAGGAGTTGGAAATATGGGGTGGGATTTACCAAGCAAGCCACCATTGGCCAGCGGTGGGATCTTCACTGTCGACGAGGTTTCCTATTAAATGCACCCCTTGTTGACTGGCGGGGGTGCACCATCGACAGGACCGAAAGATCCCGCCAGCGTGAATGGTCGGAAAGTTCCAGCCATGAAATTTAATTTAAATCCAAGCCCCATTCACTCAGCTACACTATCGATAAATCAGGCTTTATATTAAAAATGATTGAAACAGCGTTTTTATGTCTTTACTGAATCTCAAGACACATCTGCTGTTTGGGAGGGGGGGGAGACAGAAATGCTGATTAACCAATTTGGTTTGTAAACAAATGTTCATGCACTATCTGACTGGCACCACCACATCGCCTTCAAGTGACCCTTTTCTGCTTTCTCTACCAATCCAAAGTCTGCAGAACTGGGAAGGAGGGCACCAAGATGGATTCGTGACAATGAAGTTACTTTATGTATGAAATGTAAGGAGCCCTTCAATGCACTGACCAGGCGGAGACATCATTGCCGTGCTTGTGGATACGTAAGTGGAATGAATGTGTGATTCAAAGTGTTTTTAACTATTGGATCTATCAATACCCACAGTAAGTTGGAAAATGCACTGTTTCTATCAGGAGAGAATTCTTTGTCATTCAACCATCCTTCACCCCAACATTCAAGCTGATCCACTCTTAATTTGCATTCATTTATCTTTGGCTCAACATCATATCGGTCAAAAGATCATTCCGACGGGATGCCCCATGTTCCACCCCTTTGGGCTAACATACAAAGTAGAGGTAGACCATATGGCCCCTCAAGCTTGTTCTGCTGTTCAGTAAGACCAAGGCTGAGCTTGTACATCAATTCCACTTTCCTGACCAGTGCCCTTATTATTGGGTTTTTGGACAGTAAGTGAATCATCAATCTCAGCCTTGATAACTGAGCACCCACCACCTTCTGGAGCAGAGAATTCTAAAGGTTAACAACCCTTTGAAGACATTTCTCATCTCTGTCCGAAATGGCCTTATCCTGAGACTCTGAACCCTAGTTCCAGACTATAGCCAGTGATAATGCCTCTCAGCATCTAACTTCTCAAGTCATCTCAGAATATATGGGTGGAAAATTGGTCTTAGAACCCCCTGGAGCAGACACTACAGAAGCTGGAGATCCTCCAAGTTGGAAATGCAGCACCTCCAACAACTTCAGGCCTGGCCCATAGGGCGGCCCATTCTGGGAAGAACATTCGTGCTGGTGTGCAGTGCCTGCACCTAAACCCTTATAATGTTCAGGTCATGTCACCACACAATTGATTTGTATACTTTACAAAGTTTGACAACACAGGCCCTGAACATATTTGCTTGTCACTCACTAAGGAACATTCGTAGAGTAGCTGTACGAGGGAGAGGGATCCAAAATTAACATTACTTAAAGTTTTGGGCACATAACTTGCAAAGAAGTTTACTTAGGCTTGCTCATGCTGTTGCAAAATTTCTGGAAGTATTCTGGGACATTTTTAGAGATCCTGTGAGGAGTTTTAGGATTTGGCAGAGAATGTTGCTGCACCTTCACAAGGAGGTGAGAGGATTTGGTGGCCTGTTTACACACAGGCTGCAACAGGTATGGGGCTGTATCTCTGGGGTCTGTAACATGACAGGCAGAGGCTGCTGCGAGGGGAAGCTTTAAACAATTTCCGTCACGATTTTAGAGCAAGACTCCTTTAGGCCTCTTGACAATGACAGGAGTTGTCTGGCAGACCAATGCACCCAGCATCTCGTTGTGCATGCCTATCACCACTCTTCCCCTGTGCTGTCCCATCAAAGCCCTCATCTTTGAGGTATAAGAGGTATAAGGCAGGTGCATAACATCATCTCAATGTCCTCAGTAATGATGGGACGCAAGTACTATGTTGCAGTCAGTCCCATGATATCTCTGTAGGGCTCAGTAGTGTAGATATTCTCTATCAATTCAGCTCTGCTCCTGGTGGCTAGGAGTCAACTTAACCTCTAAGAGAGAGGGCGAAACATCAGTGATTGAGTTAAATTGTATTTGGATGATGTGCTTACAGCAGCAGAATAACTGGGGGAGGTTGGAAGTAATTTGGTGTGTAGCTGGCATCATTAGGCTATGTATGATGTTGAGGTGAAGTATCCGGATGTTAAATGTAAATCCTGTTGCTGGGTGGTACATTGGTGGCAGAGTGGTGAAGATGCATTCACTGACAACGATTACCGACATGATGTTAATAAACATCTTCCTGCGCTGCTGCCAGCTTCTTCAGGCTGGGGCTCCCTGGCCAATGTTGTGTTGGCTACAGTTTGGCATGTCTAACAAAGTCTTCACAGTCATATGTAAGTTACCTGTGAATCTTAATTGAGTCTTAGTACTATTTACTATATACAGTATAGGGGACAAGCTAGGAGCTGGTACACATGGCTCTGCCCAACATTCGACTGACCCTGAGTGCTGGTCATGTCTCTCTCACATCACTGCGTGGGTAGTGCAGTACAGTATGTGGGCCATCGCAATATGTGGACATTTACATTTCAACAATGGAATCCTCGATCCCATTTGTTTCACAATTTTACCCAAATTTTCGAGTACTACATTTATAGTTGGTTTCGCCCTCATGAATCTTTCCATTCAGCTCAGCTACTATAGTCTTTGTTTCAGAATTATCTGTGGAACTCTGGCAACTTTGCCTAGGCATTCAGCTCTATTTGGAATCTTTCCTCCATGGTCACTGACTGTTCCTTCAGCTCTTTCAATTCATTCATTAGATAATCAACCTATTTAGTAGAATTTTGCTTCTCTGTTTTCAAAGTAAACATAGTAAATGTCTCCATGTTTGCTGGCTCACTGTCCAATATTCGACTGATTCTATGTGCAGGGTGGTACTGTATCCAGTCCCACATTAACCCTTACAGTACAGCCACCTGCTCCCATTCCCTTCAGAGATCTTCATGCCCCCCCCTCCCCGGTAGAAACAAGAGGACCTCCTCCTGCCAACCTCCATAACTAAGGCCATCAACACTATCTCAGTAAATCTAGGAGCCCATTTCCCCCAAACTGTGCTCTATTTATGAAACTCCTACAAGCAGGCAACAGCAACTGAGTATTAGGGTGGCATGGTGGCACACTGGTTAGCACTAGTGCCTCACAGCGCCAGGGACCCGAGTTCAATTCCAACCTTGGGTGATTGTGTGGAATTTGCACATTCTCCCCGTGTCTGCATGGGCTTCCTCCGGGTGCTCTGGTTTCCTTCCACGGTCCAAAATGTGCAGATTAAGTGAATTGGCCATGCTAAAATTGCCCCTTCGTATCCAAAGGTTAGCTGGGGTTCTGGGGATAGGACGGAGAGTGGCCTAGGTAGAGTGCTGTTTCATCGGTGCAGACTCAATGGGCCGAATGTTCCTCCTCCTGCACTGTAGGAAGATGAGGGCTTGCTAAGTGGTTCCTTGCTGAGAGTTCAGGCAGTTAACAGTGCCACAGTTGGACCTTTCAAATGCTACGATCAAGGAGGCAGCATCAAATTTTCATGCTGCCTGCCTCAAAGGCAACAAGCACAGGTAGGGCACAGAAGAAAATGCCCCCCCCCCCCACCCCCCCAACTACCCCCACTACCACAACTACCTCCACTACCACCATGCGCTCTTCTGAACTCCATAGAATATAGACCCATTCAACCCCCTCAGACAGCCCTCCCACCCGAGAAATCAGTCTGATGATCCCCTGCTCCTCACCCTATGGAAAGAGATTGAGACAATAGTTACGCAGAAGTGGAGAAAAAAGCATCCAATGCAGCTTTCTTAAAAGAGATGTGCGCTCAACATCGATCAGAATATTGGACGGATAATGCCAGTAGAAGCTGAGGAAACAGGATGGAAGCAAATGGACAATCAGCTTGTGGCCAGTGACAACCAAGAGATACGTTTAAAAAAAATATGAAACATGAAAATGATACATTTACTGTTTAAAAGATTGTACTTTATTTCGTCATCTATAAGTTGCTACTGCTGCTATTTTTGTTGCTATTTACCTGCTATGATTTATCTTCATCAAGCTGGCTGATGAACAGTAGGCTACGTAAATAATGTCATTTTCAGCTGCCTGTGACCCATGAGAAATCTGTTTAAATGTGTCTTTTCTTTTTCTAGGTTGTCTGCTGGAAGTGTTCTGATTACAAAGCAAGCTTAGCATATGACGCCAACAAGCTCAGCAAAGTGTGCAAAGACTGTTATACCATAATAACAGGAAAAACTGACAGTGAGGAGAAGGAGGATAAAAAAAAGAAAGGAATTCTTGAGGTAGGAGCTGTAATCTTTTTGAAATGTGGCAGGAGATGTGCGTGCAGCTAGGTTCCTGCTATTAAAAAAAAATCAATTATACGAGATCATCTACATTGTTAAACAAATCAGACCTGTAGATATTGGCTGGACTAGGGGCAGCGGTGGGGGTGGGGGGGGGGGGGCTATTCTGTAGGGTAGGAACTCACTTTGGATACCTGGGGGTGTAGGTTGCTTGAGATTGGGGGGGAGGGAGGGGGGGGGTCCATAGGTACAACATTTCTAGTTTGGTGGCAAGGATGAAAGCTGATCTGGCAAGGTGGGATGGTCTCCCTCTGTCACTGTTGGGTCAAGCGCAGGCGGTTAAATTGAATGTGCTGCCGCAATTCCTGTTTATTTTTCAATGCCTGCCGATTTTCCTGCCAAAGGCATTTTTTAGAGAGTTTGAAGGGATGATTACCTCATTCGTATGGGGAGGGAAGGTGGCCAGAATTAAAAAGGTGCTCCTGCAGAGAGGAAGGCAGCAAATGTGGAGAAGGTAGGGAGCTGGGTCAGAGAGGCTGATTCCCAATGGGTCAGGATGGAGGAGAGTTTGGGTAGGGGGTCGGGATTGAAGGCGGTAGCGACAGCGCCGCTCCCGACGGCCCCAGGGAGATACTCAGGGAGTCCGGTAGTAATAGCATTGTTGAGAATTTGGAGGCAGTTTCGACAGCACTTCGGGTTGGGGGCAGGGTCAAGGGAAATGCCGATTCGGGGAACCATAGATTTGAGCCAGGGAAGTGGGATGGAAATTTTCGGAGATGGGAGGAGAAAGGAATTAGAGCACTAAAAGATTTGTTTCTTGGGGGTCGTTTTGCGGGATTGAAGGAGCTGGGAGCAAAGTAAGGGCTGGAGCAGGGAGAAATATTTAGATATCTGCAAGTTCGAGACTTTACCAGAAAGGAGATGCAGAGCTTCCCAGTAGAGCCAGATTCCACATTGCTGGAGGGGGTGCTGACGACAGGGACTGGAGAAGGCAGTAGTATCGGCGGTTTACGGGGCTATTTTGGAGGAGGAGAAGACGCCTCTAGAAGGGATCAAGGCAAAGTGGGAGGAAGAGTTGGGAGAGAGTATGGAGGAGGGTTTCCGGTGTGAGGTGCTCCGGAGGGTGAACACCTCCACCTCGTGTGCGAGGTTGGGGCTGATACAGCTGTAGGTGGTATATAGAGCGTGCCTCACAAGGGCGAGGATGAGCCGGCTCTTTGAGGTGTAGAAGATGTGTGTGAACATTGCGGGGGGGCCCAGCAAACCATGTTCATATGTTTTGGTCCTGTCCAAAGCTGGAGGATTACTGGAAGGTGGATTTTAGGGTAATCTCTGAAGTGGTGCACGTGAATCTGGACCCGGGACCTTGGGAGGCCATATTCGGGGTGTCGGCTCAGCCGGGGTTGGAAACGAGTGCGGAGGCAGATGTTGTAGCCTTCGCCTCGTTGATCGCCCAAAGGCGGATCCTGTTAGAGTGGATTTCAACCTCTCCACCCTGTGCCCTGCCGTGGCGGGGGGGCACCTGCTGGAATTCTTGACGCTTGAAAAGGTCAAACTTGAACTGAGGGGAAGGATGGAAGGGTTCCACAATTCATGGGCATTATTCATTATGCACTTTCGAGAATTAGATCTCATCGAACATTAGTTGGGGGGTGGGTGGGTGGGTTGGGGGGAGGGGAACTGTATGTGTTAATGGTGACTATGGGTGATTCCTTTTTGTCATTTGTTTATGTTAACATGTGGGCTAATGTTTGGGGATTCGGTGGGAGGATGGGATCGTTGTTATTGATACGAGGATTGACATATTTGTTGCTGATTAATGTTTATTTTTGGGTGTAAATTTGGGAGAAAATGTGAAAAAAGAGGAGAATAAAAAATACTTAAAAAAAAAAGATATTGGGTGGAAATCTCCAGTCGTTGGGACTCTCTTTTGCTGACGGCAGCACACCCGCACCCACAGGTTTCCCGGCGGAGTGAGGTGGCTTCAATAGCAAATCCCATTGACAAGCAGCAGGAGTAGAGAATCCTGCCGCTAGCAAACGGCATGTCGCCAAGGAACAGGCGGCCCATTACCTCTTTTAATGTTTGAGTACACAAGATAAAGATTAGCTTCACCACGAGTGTTGTCATCAAAGGTTTTCTTTGAGTCATTCATGAGATATGGGCACTGCTGACAAGTCAGCATTTATTGTCATTGAAAAGGTGGTGAACTGCCTTCTTGACTACAACTAGCCTGCTATGCACCTCAGTGGGCAGTTAAGGGTCAACCACATTGCTATGGGTCTGGCGTCACATATAGGCCAGACCAGGTAAGGTTGGTAGATATCCTTTTCTGAAGGACATTAGAGAACCAGATTGTTTTCTTTAAATGGAAATCTGCTGGTTTGCTGGTCACCATTATTGATAGCATCTTTTCATTTCAGGTTTATTTAATTAATTGATTTTAAATTCTCCAGCTACTCGGGTGAGACGAGATTTGAAATTGTATCTCCGAATCATTAATTCAGGCCTTTGGATTGCGAATGCAGTAGCATAATCATTTTGTTACATTACAGGAGCGACCAGTGCTTTTGTGACCATTTATTAATGATAAGTGCACCTTGGTTTGTGGATCGAGTGAATTAAATTTGCTTCTTTTTCAAATTTGTCCGTCCTTCTGTTTTTCAGATTGAGGCGTCTGAGGTCTCAGAAAATTGCATCATCTGTGACTTCCTTCACTATCTGGAGAAACCGGCCAAGCCCTGGCAGAAAGTGTGGTGTGTGGTGCCCAAGAATGAGGGATTGGTTCTTTATATGTATGGGGCACCTCAGGTACAAACTTTGAACCTTAAGAAATAATGTTATGAACTGTTCTAGACTGCAGATTTGAACCTGTGCTGTCTAGATATCATAGAATTTACAGTGCAGAAGGAGGCTATTCGGCCCATCGAGTCTGCGCCGGCTCTTGGAAAGAGCACCCTACCCAAGGTCAACACCTCCATCCCATCCCCATAACCCAGTAACCCCACCCAACACTAAGGGCAATTTTGGACACTAAGGGCAATTTATCATGGCCAATCCACCTAACCTGCACATCTTTGGACTGTGGGAGGAAACCGGAGCACCCGGAGGAAACCCACGCACACACGGGGAGGATGCGCAGACTCCGCACAGACAGTGACACAAGCCGGAATCGAACCTGGGACCCTGGAGCTGTGAAGCCATTGTGCTATCCACAATGCTACCGTGCTGCCCATTAAAAGAGATAATGGTCTACTATGGTGAATTCCAGATCATCTCCACATGAACAGAGAGGTAACTTGTGTTACGATCCCTGTTGATGTTATAACTGGACGGAAAGATCCCAGCATGGGACTCTGACTCAAAAGACCGTGGGCCTGGATTCTCCGCAGCCCCTCGCCGAAATCGCGGATGTCACGGGGGTGCAGAATCCACTTTCACGCAGTAATCGGGCACGACGGCGGTTCGCGATTCTCCGGGACCCGAAATAGGCATGACTGCGGAGTATGCCGTGCCACCGGGGGGCCATTGGCAGAGGCTCGCCCAGCAATCCTCTGCTCCCAATTGGTCGAGTTTCCGATGGTGTGGAACTGACCACCTATTACTGGTCGGGATGCTGGCGTGGCAGCTCGGGATTCAGTCCGCGGCCACCCTGGTCAGAGGAGGGGGGATCGGAGGCCAGGGGGACACTGATTGGCACTTATCGGTGATTGGATCTGCAGGGTTAGATGCTCAGGCGCACGGCCGATCGGTCTCATTTTTCTGTCTACCTCCGCGGTCCGAGTCCGCCATGGAGCTCGGCGCGGCCGCTGGAGGCCGTCACCATGTGCATGCTCGGACTCCGAACCGGATGTGCGGGGGCCCGTATCCACAGCTAAAGCTGAAAGATTTACACTGGGTCCCTGCTAGCCCCCTGCAGGGCTGAGAATTAGGTCAACTTTTTACAGGAATCTCTGGAGTAAAACCCCACCGTTTTTCTGCCGGCGTGGGAACATAGTCTCATTTTGAGAAGATCCAGCCCTGTAACTTAAAAAAAAATTAAACCTGGAGGAACAAAGTCACAGAATAGCAAATTAGTTCTGACAAGAAGAAAAAGATACTTATTAAACTTGGAAAAGAAAAGGATTATAATGTAATACTCCTTTACTCCCCACCTAGCTTAACAAGTACACACAGGTTTTAAGATTGACATGGATGACAAAGTATATTTAAAGCTGCAATGGTCTTATTAACAGAGTCCCATTTGTGGTCATATACATACTACACTCTGAAACCTGAAGTGAAGGTCTGTGGGTGTCTCCTCCGAATTCTCCCAGATGATTGGCATACAAGAGATTTCAAACTCCATTCTCAAAACATGCTTTAAAACCTTCTCTCATAATCATGCTTTCCATTAGCGGTTTGCATTCCAAAATTCGGTCCACGTTTTTCAAAAGACTCTTGTGAACAGAGCTTCCACGCCGTTTTTACCAGCAAACCCAGTCCAGGATTTTATATTAATCCTTCAGGATTCCTTTGTCTCGACCAACTTCCACTGTTACACAAACTCTGATATTCAGCCAATACTGTCTTTCTGGACTTCCGGTGGCGGCTATGGACTGAGCAGTCGCACGCCTGGCAGCTCCGGCTCGAAGGTGTTAGTTTGGGCACTTTATACCCTCTAGTGAGGTAGCTTTGACAGGAAAGTGGTGCAGAAGGTGTAGAGGGAGAGGTTCTCCCCAAGATTGGCATGTCCACTGGTGACTAGACCCAGCAAAAAAGTTAAAGGCCTGGCCAAGAAATTGGAGGGGATCTGTGGCGCAGCAAGAGGGGGACGGGTCATCTCCAGTGGGAAAGGCCCAGATGGAACAGTTGTTCGTCTTCATCAAAGACAAATTTTGCCGGCAAAGGAAGGTGGGGGAGTATTTGAGGCCATTCAGGTAGTAGTAGCACCTCTGCGAGAATCGATGGACCATGTAGAGAAGTGCCTTGAGGCACAAGGGGCGAAGATATGAGAGGTAAAGACAGTGGTGTTCAACCAGAACGATCGTATCATATCCTTGGAGGTGGAGGTGGGGGTCCTGGGGGTCCTATGCAAGTCGTAGAGAGTGAAGGGTGGAGGGGCAAGAAAACAGGCGGCAGAACCTGTGGATTGTGGGGCTGCCGGAAGGTGTGGAAAATATGTGTCAAGGTTGCTAGCCGGATTGGTGGAGGAGGGAGTCATGGAAAAGGCCCCAGAGGTGGACAAGGCCCCCAGGTCACCATGACTGAGGCCGAGAGCGATGGAAATGCCGTATGCTGGCCCACCAGCTGAGGAGGCAAGCTGCGTCCAGGGAAATCTTAAAGGTGCAAACAGAGAATGGAGAGATAGTGTCAGAACTGGGGAGGATAAATGAGGTGTTCAGGGGGTACTATGAGAAACTGTACAGGGCAGAGCCTTGCGGAGAGAAAGAGGATATGGAACAGTTCCTGGGTGGATTGGAGTTTCCAAGGTTGGAGAAGGAGAGGAGGCAGGCAATGGAGGAGCCAGTTGGGCTGAGGGAGGAGGAGTCCTGTAGGGGATCCAGTCTGAGGGCTCTGGTGACAGTTTCATTGCCATTAGCTCTGGGGAAGTATGGTTAGGGAGTGGAATCAGCTGCAGAGACACTTTACGTTGGAGGAGATGTCAGTGTTGACACCACTGTGAACCACAGGTTTAAGCCAGGGGGTGGTGAATGGGATGTATGGGAAGTGGAGGGAAGCGTGACTGGTGAGGGTGAGGGACTTGTATCTGGAAGGGTAGTTTGCAGGTCTGGTTGAATTGCCGAGGGGGGAGCGAAGTTTGATAAATGCAGACTAGAGAATTTGCAAGAAAGGAGTGGAGGACGTTTCCCAGGTTTTCCTCATGGAACAACTGCTGCTCCCAGATGAGTTGGAAGAGGGTAGGATTGGGGACATTTATGGGTGGTTGGGGGAATGGGGGGAATGCAAGTGGTGAGGATCAAGACCAAATGGGGACTGTGGTGTGAGGCAACAAGTAGGGTGAATTCAACCACTTCTAGCGCAAGGATGAGCTTGATTCAGTTCAAGGTGGTACATAGGCTACATATGGCCTGGTGAAGAGGAGTGGGTTCTTTCAAGGAGTGGTGAATGAGTGTGAGACGTGTGGGCGATGGACAGCGAATCATGCACACATGTTTTGGGGTTGCAAGAAGCTGGAGAGTTACTGGGAAGCGGTGTTTGGGATGTTATCTAAAATTGTGGGATGGAAGTCAGGCCGGACCCAGTGGTGGAGATCTTTGGGGTATGGGAAATGCCAGAGCTGCTGGACGGGAAGGGGGCCGATGTCGTGGCATTCACCTTTCTAATTGCCTGACGAAAGATCTTGCTGAAATGGAGGTCGGATAAGCCGCTGGGGGGTAGCGATCTGGCTGGAGGACCAGTATGACTTTTTTGGGTTGGAAAAGATTAAATTTGAGTTGAGAGGGATGGTGGAGGGCTTCAAGAAACGGTGGGTGTTGTTCATGACAACGTTTGAGTAACTGTTCGTGGGGGATGGGGAGGGGGGAGGGTAGGGGGTATAAGGGGAAATTATTGTACAGACTGTGGACTGTGAGGTTGTGAAGTGTTTTTGCATATGTTACTGATTTTGTTTACACGTGTTTGGAATAAAATACATTTTTAAAAATGCTGTCTTCCCAATTACTTTAACTTTTATTTCACAGACAGTCGTAAAATATTCCAAGCTTTAGGATTACTTTGTCTATGGTGTCCATGAACAGCATCCAGTTTTATTTCCAGGTTTCTAGAACATCTGTCTATTTGTTTCTCTGGACCATGCTTTCTTGTAAATTAGTTTATAATCCAGCTTCTCTTGACTCAAGGGGAGCTGAGAGATATTTCCTCTCTGGTTGTCTCTGCAACTGCACTGGCTTTCAGATTTAAAAATCTAAGAACGAAGAAAAGCTTTTTGTTTTACCTTACAAAGGCCTCTGGTTGCTAAGCAGCACCGCACACCTCTGCTGGCCTATTGTATTTACTTTTCACACCAGAGCCCTCTCCAAGCACAATAGAAACCCAGTTGGAATTTATCCAACCCCAACACATTCAAGCACCTTTGTCCAGCACGAATCTAACTACAGGTTTCTTTCAGGCACAGAAACATTAAACTAAACCTGCTTAAAACTATACCTTTGGTGGGTTTCTCCAGTCCTCCAGTCACATGTTTCTCGACAGCATGCTGTATGCTGGCGGTGGGATTATGTATTCCTACCGCTTGTCAATGGGATTTCCCATTGAAGCCATCCCACGCTGCCGGGATATTCTCAGGCGGGGATGCGCTGACGGTGGGAAAAGTGAATCCCAACAACTAAAGAATTCTGGCCCTTATTTCTAATGTTTACCAATACAAGTATGAATCCCTTAAAACTACTTTTATTTTCCTAACACTTGTGAAATCCACATGCTTACCACACAGGAAATAGGATTAGGTATGTGCCTGATGTTGACTTCTTTTTGTGTTCTTTTTCACAACCACCTCTTTGGTGATTTAGTCAATAAGGACTGTGACGAGATCACCTATCTAGTTATTCTCTTATAGAATTGTTCACTTTTTATCCTTGCAAATAATTAATGCTATGTAGGATGTTTACATGGAAGCTGAGGTGCAGTTTTGCCTAAAGTAGTTAAGATTATAGTTGAGCATTTTAAGCTGTTTTTTGTTCAGGGTCAATGTTTTTGATCCATTAAATAAATATTTGGTATCTGAATGTTTAGTTTTACTGGAATTAGGTGCTGGCATGTAGCATTGTGTTGTACAGACCTGTAGCAGCAAGATTCCTAACATTTTTCTTTCACAAGTAAAATGGGAACATTTTGGCCTCAGCTTTGCATGCTGAAAACATGAGTTAATACAGGCAGACCAGAGTGAAATTTATTAAGTAATTCACCTTCTAATTAGACTGTGGGATATTACCATATAAAAATTCATCCGTTCCTCTGAAACTTCTCCCTACATTTTAATAGCAAGGAGGAATTTTAGACCAATACTTTAATGTGTATCCCAAAGCATTATTTCAGAGACACTGTATCAGATTAAAAACAGGAAGGGAAATATCCCTCCGAATTTGTGGCTTGCAAAGCAATCACAGCAAATGGAGAGAGTAAGGGTGCAATTTACTGGCCTTGTCACGGCCGACTTGGTGACATGACGAGGCCGTTGAATATCGCGAGCGGCCTCTGGCGATATTCAAAGTGTTCGGTGTCGCGATCTTGGATCGCTCCCTCACTTTTCCAGATCCAGATATGCATATTTACGTTAAGCTCATTTAAATATGTGCTCCCAAGATTCACCCAGAACCCAGGATTCACCGGCTGTGCCTGGGAGACCAAACCTGGAAGACCAGACCATCTGTGCCTGGGAGACCACACCAATGTGGGCCAGGCGTAATAGCACCTGGGCACGTCTCCCAGGCCATTGGCGACCCCTGGGTGGTTGACCCCGGAATTGGGAAGTTGGGCGCAGTGGGGTGGGATCCGGAAGTGGCGGTGGGATCACTAATGGGTGTCAAAAGATCGGGGCTGCCTTTAAAAATTATGCCCCGATCTGCAAGGAGTCTTCCTGCACTGGCGAGCTGAGCTCGTCAACCTAGGAAATGACTAAACTGCGGTATCGACAGGACATTCCTCACTGAAGTGTAAAAAAACCAGAAAATGCCGTTGCAAGCATCGAGAAACAGCCCCGGTAAACGCTTTGGAAACCAAACTCTTTTATTCCACGCCCTAGGGAAGCTGAATGAAAAATGACTGAAGGTTAAAAAGAAAGACAGAGATTCAATAGGAAATAATGGGGAAGCAGAAATATTTTCTAATCAGCTGCATCCAAGTGATATGATGCCCCTCGTGTACTAATTAAGACTTTGTATTTGTAACATCTTTCCTAACCGCTGGATTTTCCAAATGTTTCACAGTCAATGAAGTTATTTTAAAATGTAGTGATTGTTGTAATGTAAAAAACAATGCAACCAATTTGCACACAGCAAGTTCAAACTGTTACAGACAGGAGGAGGGTTTATTTAAGCAGCAATAATTTCTCCTTTCACCATTTGTATATAAACAGAAAGGTGTTTTGATTGGTTTCTCATTTTATAAGCGGTGGTGCATTTCCTCAACCCATTGGTTTTGTTATGATTCAGTTTTCTAGTAATACCCCCCACAGCAAACTCGAGATGGGATGAACTCAAAGGGTTAAGTTTATTTGCACAAGGGGCAGCACAGTGGTGCAGTGATTAGCACTGCTGCCTCACCTCACGACGCTGAGGACCAGGGTTTGATTCCGGACCCGGGGCACTGTCCGTGTGGAGTTTGCACATTCTCCCCGTATCTGCATGGGTCGCAGCCCCACAATACAAAAAGATGTGCAGACAGGAAAGATGAATTGGCCACTCTAAATTGCCCCTTAATTGGAAAAAAGAATTTGGTACTCTAAATTATTTGTACATACTCACAATGGGGAGGAGGTCACAGTATTGCCTCCATGCTTAAACAGTAAAGAGAGGGATATTTACTAAGAGGGATTTACAGTTCAGAGACCACAAGGGAAATAAACATTGCTTCACGTGGGTTCCAGAGTCCAGAAGCAAAGCCCAATGAGGTATTCTTTCTCGGAATTTGGTGGGCTGAAAACAGATGTTTTTGCACTGGTGTGAGTACCCGTGATGAGATAGACACAGAGATGAATCAGTCTCGTAGACGATGAACATCCAACAGAAAGTGTAGATGGGGCCAGGTGTTTAACCTGGGCAGAGCTCCATTTTTTAAACAATGTATTTTATTACAACAATGTATCAAAATAGGTTACAGCAAATAAACACCCCAGGAAACTTCCTTCCCAGCAATCAACAATACAGTCTGTACAGATTTGTTCCCTTTTTCACCCTCTTCTTCCGACGACGAACAGCTCCTCAAACACGGTCACAAACATCCCTACCTTTTCTCAAACCCCCCTGCCTTGAGAACATAGAACATAGAAAAATACAACACAGAACAGGCCCTTCGGCCCACAATGTTGTGCTGAACCTTTGTCCTAGATTAATCATAGATTATCATAGAATTTACAGTGCAGAAGGAGGCCATTTGGCCCATCGAGTCTGCACCGGCTCTTGGAAAGAGCACCCTACCCAAGGTCAACACCTCCACCCTATCCCCATAACCCAGTAACCCCACCCAACAGTAAGGGCAATTTTGGACACTAAGGGCAATTTATCATGGCCAATCCACCTAACCTGCACATCTTTGGACTGTGGGAGGAAACCGGAGCACCCGGAGGAAACCCACGCACACAGGGGGAGGATGTGCAGACTCCGCACAAACAGTGACCCAAGCCAAAATCGAACCTGGGACCCTGGAGCTGTGAAGCAATTGTGAAT
Source organism: Scyliorhinus canicula (assembly GCF_902713615.1). Classification (NCBI taxonomy): domain Eukaryota; kingdom Metazoa; phylum Chordata; class Chondrichthyes; order Carcharhiniformes; family Scyliorhinidae; genus Scyliorhinus; species Scyliorhinus canicula. The sequence goes on along the minus strand of NC_052165.1, from coordinate 58,310,696 downwards.
GAAATGAATGAAAATCGCTTATTGTCACAAGTAGGCTTCAAATGAAGTTACTGTGAAAAGCCCCTAGTCGCCACATTCTGGCGCCTGTTCGGGGAGGCTGGTACGGGAATTGAACCGTGCTGCTGGCCTGCCTTGGTCTGCTTTAAAAGCCATCGATTTAGCTCTGCGCTAAACCAGCCCCTATCCCCAGCAGTGCTATCCACAATGCTACCGTGCTGCCCTTAAGAACAAATTAATCTACACTCCATCATTCTACGTAATCCATGTACCTATCCAATAGCCGCTTGAAGGTCCCTAATGTTTCCGACTCAATACTTCCACAGGCAGTGCATTCCATGCCCCCACTACTCTCTGGGTAAAGAACCTACCTCTGATATCCCCCCCTATATATTCCACCATTCACCTTAAATTTATGTCCCCTTGTAATGGTGTGTTCCACCCGGGGAAAAAGTCTCTGACTGTCTACTCTATCTATTCCCCTGATCATCTTCTAAACCTCTATCAAGTCGCCCCTCATCCTTCTCTGTTCTAATGAGAAAAAGCCTAGCACCCTCAACCTTTCCTCGTAAGACCTACTCTCCATTCCAGGCAACATCCTGGTAAATCTCCTTTGCAACTTTTCCAAAGTTTCCACATCCTTCCTAAAATGAGGCGACCAGAACTGCACACAGTACTCCAAATGTGGCCGTACCAAGGTTTTGTACAGCTGCATCATCGACTCAGGGCTCTTAAATTCAATCCCTCTGCTAATGAACGCTAGCACACCATAGGCCTCCTTCACAGCTCTATCCACTTGAGTGGCAGCTTTCAAAGATCTATGAACATAGACCCCAAGATCTCTCTGCTCGTCCACATTGCCAAGAACCCTACCAAGAAACACTTTTGGATAAGGCTATTCCGCCAATCGCATTGGCAAAAATTTAGCTTCTAGGTTAATTCTGTCCCTCTACAAATCTACATTCAAGCACCGACCCAGGGCACATATTGCAAATACGGATGTGCTTAGTCACCTGCCTTTAATAATAATAATAATCTTTATTGTCACAAGTACGCTTATATTAACACTGCAATGAAGTTACTGTGAAAAGCTCCTAGTCGCCACATTCCGGTGCCTGTTCGGGTACACAGAGGGAGAATTAAGAATGTCCAAAGTTCCTAATAGCACGTCTTTCGGGACTTGTGAGAGGAAACCGGAGCATTGAGAGGAAACTTACACGACACTGACCCTGGCGCTGTGAAGCCACAGTCCTAACCACTATGCTACCGTGCTGTCCATACAGAATAAATGGGAGCATTTCTTCTCTGGCAAGTTGCTTTGAGCAAAAGCTGTGGAGGGGGCAACGCTGAGATTCAAACTCAGCATCTGTTGTTCACAAGAGCGGCGCTTTAACCATCTGAGCCACAGCGCCTATCCACCAGAGAATGTTAGAGATCCATTACTGAGATGCTGCTAGTCAGACGGTAAGCAGTAGACTGAGATTATGCAGTTCAGCAAGAACTCCGCCTGGCCTCTGATAAAATGTGTGTTAAAAATTACCAGGGCACCAGGGATACAGAATCGGGCAGCACTGTAGCACAGTGGTTAGCACAGTTGCTTCACAGCTCCAGGGTCCCAGGTTTGATTCCCGGCTTGGGTCACTGTCTGTGTGGAGTCTGCATGTTCTCTCAGTGTCTGCGTGGGTTTCCTCCCACAGTCCAATGATGTGCAGGTTAGCTGGATTGGCTATGCTAAATTGCCTTTAGGAGTGGTTACGGGGATAGATTGTAAGTGTGGGCTTAAGTGGGGTGCTCTTTCCAAGGGCCGTTGCAGACTCGATGGGCCGAATGGCCTCCTTCTGCACTGTAGATTCTATGATACCTCCTTTGCTCTTCTAAATTGTACGGTGGGATCTTTTATGTTCACCAGAGATGGCAAGTTTTGGATATCTTATCCAAAGCACAATACCTCCACAGTGCAGGACCCTCTCAGTAGTACACTGGAATGTCAGGCTAGATATTTGTGCTCCTTCTCTGGGGTTGGACATGAACCCACAACCTCCTGACTCAGTTACTAACTGAGCGGCAGCTAACAATTGGGGTAAGAAATATCTGAAAGCAGGTACTAAAATTCTGGAAAGATAAATAGAACAGCGAGAAGTTGTGGTTCATGTGGAACCGATGGATTGGATTGGATTTGTTTATTGTCACGTGTACCGAGGTACAGTGAAAAGTATTTTTCTGCAAGCAGCTCAACAGATCATTCAGTACATGGAAGAAAAGGGAATTAAACAATTCAAGAAAATACATGAGAATACATAATAGGGCAACACAAGATATACAATGTAACTACATAAGCATTGGCATCGGTTGAAGCATACAGGATGTAGTCAGCGCCGGCCCTAGGGTTGCTGGCGCCCCGGGCAAGCTGAACTTCGGCGCCCTTCGGGGGGGGGGGGGGGGGGGGGCGAGGGGGGGGGGGGGGGGGGGCCGAGGGAGGGGGGGCCGAGGGGGGGGGCGGGGCCGGGGGGGACGGATGGAGGTGGGGGGGGATGGATGGAGGGGGGGGGGCGGAGGGGGCCGCCCTGGGGGAGGGCGGCCACCGCGCATGCGCTGGTTGGCACCGGCCCAACTGCGCATGCGCGGGACCCGAGTCTCTGGCGCCCCCTAGCACATGGCGCCCCGGGCGACTGCCCGAGTTGCCGGTACCTTGGGCCGGCCCTGGATGTAGTGTTAATGAGGCCAGTCAATAAGAGGGTCATTTAGGAGTCTGGTGACAGTGGGGAAGAAGCTGTTTTTGAGTCTGTTCGTGCGTGTTCTCAGACTTCTGAATCTCCTGCCCGATGGAAGAAGTTGGAAAAGTGAGTAAGCCGGGTGGGAGAGATCCTTGATTATGCTGCCCACTTTCCCCCGGCAGCAGGAGTTGTAGATGGAATCAGTGGATGGGAGGCAGGTTCGTGTGATGGACTGGGCGGTATTCACGACTCTCTGAAGTTCCTTGCGGTCCTGGGCCGAGCAGTTGCCATATCAGGCTGTGATGCAGCCCGATAGGATGCTTTCTATAGTGCATCTGTAAAAGTTGGTAAGGGTTAATGTGGACATGCCGAATTTCCTTAATTTCCTGAGGAAGTATAGGCGCTGTTGTGCTTTCTTGGTGATAGCGTCGACGTGAGTGGACCAGGATAGATTTTTGGTGATGTGCACCCCTAGGAATTTGAAACTGCTCACCATCTTCACCTCGGCTCCGTTGATGCTGACAGGGGTGTGTACAGTACTTTGCTTCCTGAAGTCTTAGAAATAGAATTAGTGTCCTGCAAAGGGAGTTCCACTCAATAGGGATTTGATTAAACAGCATATTAGTAAAGAGGGTTGAGTCGGGATAGGAAGCAGCGGGAATGAAGAGTTGGTCAGAGTGGCAGCAATTAAGGTGTAGGATGAGTTAGGAGGGATGGTTTAGTCTTTCAGTGTGGAATCAGAGCTGGCTCTGTGTGCAGGCAAGTTACTTAACACCTTAGTTGCTAGCATTTTGTTTTCCTGATTGCAGTCAATAATGGTTTGCCCTGAGCTGTTTAGCACCATTGTTGGATGGGGAATCTCATGACCTTGTTAAGCCCTGATTCCATATGTAAATTTCCAAATCCTACTTCAGTCATACTGGTTGGCGTACCATCAACTGGCTGTAGGCATCTGATTCCTACCTGTAATTTTTGTGAAACAACCACTATTTCTAAGTTCCTAAATTTAGTCAGGAGGTGTATTGGGTAGTGCCTCTGCCTCTGAGTCAAATGTTCCAGGGCTTGATGGCCAAGCAAGGTGCATTCCTAATGTGACCAAAAAGGTTGAGTACCAACTTGTAAATCCTTCCAATGTATGTATGCCAATGGTAGGTGGTAAGAGCAAGAAATTCGAGCCTCTACCATTATCCATATCTCCAGGCTACAACATACGTATAAACGTGTATTCTGCCACAGTAACTCTGATGACTTGGGGCAGCCAGTTGGTTTGGTTGGCTGGACAGCCTGTTTGGATCAGATTAGTGCCAAGGATATGTAATTTGATCGCTGTTACAGCTGGGGTGAAGCTTGAGTGGATTTGATGGAACATATCAGCCATGACAGAATGACGGAGCAGACTCAATGGGCCGATGGCCTAATTCTGCTCCTATATCTTATGAACCTATGATACCTGTCTCACACTTGGAGTATAGTGTTCAATTCTGGTTGCCACACTACCAGAAGGATGTGGAGGCTTTAGAGAGGGTGCAGAAGAGATTTACCAGGATGTTGCCTGGTATAGAGGGCATTAGCTATGAGGAGAGGTTGAATAAACTCTGTTTGTTCTCACTGGAATGACGGAGTTGAGGGGAGACCTGATAGAGGTTTACAAAATTATGAGGGGCATAGACAGAGTGGATAGTCAGAGGCTTTTTCCCAGGGTAGAGGGGTCAATTACAAGGGGGCATAAGATTAAGGTGCGAGGGGAAAGGTTTAGAGGAGATGTACGAGGCAAGTTTTTTATACAGAGGGTAGTGGGTGCCTGGATCTCGCTGCCGGAGGAAGTGGTGGAAGTAGGGACAATAGTGAAGTTTAAGGGGCATCTTGACAAACACATGAAAAGGATGGGAGTAGAGGGATACGGACCCCGGAAGTGTAGATTATTTTAATTTAGACGGGCAGCATGGTCGGCACAGGCTTGGAGGGCCGAAGGGCCTGTTCCTGTGCTGTACTTTCCTTTGTTCTTTGTTCCTTGCCCTACCCCTGGCGAAGACAGCATGCTATCTGCCTTCGGGTAGAGAGCTCAAGTCAAAGAAATTTAACGCCATCATCGAATGCACAGATTAAATGGTATGGAGAAATGGACAAAATGTTTTTAGGTAATGGAATATTGTGAAAGAAACTGCAATGGAACTAGAATCCATAATAACTAATGGATGTGGGGAAAGCACAGTGGAATAAGACAATGTGGATAGATCACTTGGGGAGCTGACATGGGCAAGGCACCATCAAATGGTCACTTTCGGCACTGTAGAATTCTGTAGAAATGTTGGACATGATAAATCAAAGCCGGCAGCGAGAAAATCAAACAGGGAAATAACAAAGGCTGAAAAAGGGAGAAATGTATTGGGAAATGAATAACCAGAGTCGGAAATAGTGATCTGAAAAGTGAAAACTGCACATAATGGGAAAGAATGAACATCAGCTCATAGAGCAGGACAGTTAATGGATATTTATTGTAAAGTGCCAAATTAACATTCACAACAATGCAGTGAAATTCTGAAAGTGACAACATGTATTGTGCAATTGACCAAAATTCAACCTAGGCCATGTTGTAATTGGTAAGCCAGTAGAAACTGAGCTTCAGCAAGCCGTAGACTGAAGAGAAAGGCAAATATTTTTTCAGGGGAAACTGGCCAGTTAGAAGCTCTCTGAAGGTAACTGTAACAATTTGGGACAGAGGGAGAATGGCTAATGATTCCTGATTGACGAGCAGAAATTCTAATAAATCGGATTTTTTTTTTGCCTATCCTTGAGACTAAAATTTCAAACATCTTATTACTACCATAAACATTTTTTTTCCAAATTAAACAGCTTGCTGCTTATTTGGCATTTAATGCAATAGTCTCAGCAGACAGTACAAGGATTTTAACTAACAGATGGAGGGCAACAGAAATGAAGTGCAAAGATTGAACAATCGCTGTCACAGTTGGTACTGAAATATGAGAGAGTATTCTGCTGTTAAATGGGGTAGATTTTGATTAGTTCCAACAATTCAGAACTGCGCATCCATGCGGAGCTGTAGGCCATCAGCAGCAACAGATTGTGGTTGAATACAATTCTGTAACCTCGTGGCCTGACAATATCCCTTCTACCATTAGTATCAATCTGGGGGATCATTCCTGGTTCATTGAAGATTGCAGGTGGACAGTCGAGGAGCAGCACCAAACATACCTAAAAATGAGATGTCAGCCTGATTAAGATGTAATAAAGTATTACTTAAATGCCACACTGCAGAAGCAGCATGGAATGAACTAAGCAATCCCATAATCAATGGATCAGACCTAAGCTCTGCAGCCCTGTCACATCCAGCCATGAATGTGGTGGATAAGCAACTGAAAGTTAAATATCAATGGGGTTTCCATTCATGAGAAGCTGAACTGGACCAGCCATATAAGTACTGCAGGTACAAGAGCAAATCAGAGGTTGGAATTTAGTGGTGAGTGACTCCCCGAAGCCTATCTATCACCTACCAAGGTAAAAGTCAGGGTGCGGTGGAATATTCTCCCCTTGCCTGGATGAGTGTAGGTCCAAAAACTCGAGAAGCTTGACACCATCCAGGACAAAGCAGACCACTTGATTGGCACCCCATCCACCACCTTGAACATTCACTCCCTCCACCACAAATGCACAGTGGCAGCAGTGTGCACCATACACAAGATGCATGGAAGCTACTTACAAGGCTTTTTCTTTTTTTTAAAATAATTTTTATTGAAAAATTTTGAATTTATACAACAATAACGCACCATAGTAAAATACCAAAAATAACAATAATATTAACAATCATAAAAATTCGCCCCACCCCCATGCACAACACAGCATTTTAACAACAACGCAAATTAACACAATATAAAGTTACAGAATAGAAACTACAATAAGGAACACCCCCCCCGCCCCCTCCCCCCCCCCCCCCCGGGTTGCTGTTGCTATTGACCAAGATACCTATCTTTGCGCCAGGAAGTCCAGAAAAGGCTGCCATCATTTATAGAACCCTTGTATTGATCCTCTCAGGGCAAATTTGACCCTTTCCAGTTTTATAAATCCCGCCATGTCACTGATCCAGGTCTCCACACTTGGGGGCCTTGCATCCTTCCACTGTAACAGAATTCTTCGTCGGGCTACTAGGGACGCAAAGGCCAGGACACCGGCCTCTTTTGCCTCCTGCACTCCCGGCTCTACCGCAACTCCAAAAATCGCGAGTCCCCACCCTGGTTTGACCCTGGATCCAACCACCCTCAACACCGTCCCCGCCACCCCCTTCCAGAATTCTTCCAGTGCTGGGCATGCCCAGAACATATGGGCGTGGTTCGCTGGACTCCCCGAACATCTGATGCACCTATCCTCACACCCAAAGAACCTACTCATCCTAGTCCCGGACATGTGGGCCCGGTGCAGCACCTTAAATTAGATGAGACTAAGCCTCGCACACGAGGAGGAAGAGTTGACTCTGTCCAAGGCATCCGCCCAAGTCCCGTCCTCTATCTGCTCCCCAAGTTCCTCCTCCCATTTAGCCTTCAGCTCCTCCACTGACAACTCCTCCACCTCCTGCATTACCTTATAGATGTCAGACACCTTCCCCTCTCCGACCCACACCCCCGAAAGCACTCTGTCCATCGTCCCCTGCGAGGGCAGCAAAGGGAATCCCTCTACCTGTCGCCTAGCAAACGCCTTTACCTGCAAGTATCTGAACATGTTCCCTTGGGGAAGGCCAAATTTATCTTCCAGTTCCCCCAGGCCCGCAAACCTCCCGCCAATAAACAGGTCCCTCAATTTGCTGATGCCCGCCCTTTGCCACCCCCTAAATCCCCCATCCTTGTTCCCCGGGATGAACCGATGGTTGCCACCCAGTGGAGCCTCCATCGAGCCCCCTGTTTCCCCCCTATGCCGCCTCCACTGTCCCCAGATTCTTAGGGTCGCCGCCACCACCAGGCTCGTGGTAAACCTCTTAGGGGAGAGCGGCAACGGAGCCGTTACCATGGCACCCAGGCTCGTACCTCTACATGACGCCATCTCCATTCTTTTCCACGCCGCCCCTCCCCCCTCCATCACCCATTTACGCACCATTGACACATTGGCCGCCCAATAGTACCCCAGAAGGTTGGGCAGCGCCAGCCCGCCTCTATCCCTCCCTCGCTCCAGGAACACCCTCTTCACTCTCGGTTTACAAGGCTTTTTCAGCAGCCTAGAAGAACAAAGGCAACAGATGCACAAGAACAGCAGGACCTGCTAGTTTCCTTCAAAGCCACACACCATACTAACTTGAAAATTGATTACTGTTCTTTCTCTGTTATTGGGTCAAAATCCTGTAACTCCCTTACCAACAACACAAGAACTGCAACGGTTCAAGAAGGTGTCATGTGAGAGTACCTTTAAGAAATGCGTGTTTACGAAATGTACCATTAAGAAATGGGTGTTTAATAATGGGTGTGCATATAAATATCTGTAGTGAGAGTACCTTTAAGAAATGGGTGTTTATTACTGTAGTGATGTCTGAGAGGGGGTGGAGCTGGGCTGTCTGTCAGCTTTTTACTTTCGTTTTAGGCTGTTTGCTGCAGGATGTGTTTTAGTTTTGTTTTCAGAGCTGGATAGTTGCAGTCACAGCCAGAAAGTGTATTAGAGTCTCTCTCTGTAATCTAAAGACTGTAAATCGATCCTAGTGATTTAAAACTAATAACAGTAATGACTTTAACCTGATGTGCTTCTGGTAAAAGGTGTTTTAAGTCTTATGGATGTTAAAAGGAAAGCTTAAAGGATTACTTAGTGTCGTATTCTTTGGTGGTTGTATTTGAATTAATGGTTGCTAAGATGTTCACTATGTTTTAAAAAGGTTAACTTGATGTGGCCGTCGGTATTAGGGGTATTACGGTACCCTTGACAATGCTGTAAGACCATTGGTGTGAGAGGTACCTGAGACTGTTTTATCATTGGTGAAGCCTGCCTGCTGGTTCCGCCCAGTAAGGCGGAGTATAAGAGCCCGTGTCTCCCCAGCAGCTGCATTCTGTACCTGCGCTCCTGGGGGAAACATCTAGTACAATAAAACCTTCAATTGTTGTCCAATCTCGCTTCTGGAGTGATTGATCGAGCGTCACTTGAGTTCATAGAATAAGCATTGTTTAGCTTTAAAAAATACAATTCCATTTCTGCTGTACCACACCTGAAGAGTGGGCCATGTGCTCCCCACACCACAATCTAGTAAAGGTTGTGGGTCAGGTGAACTCCATGATACACTTTGGGGTTCTCTCATCCCTGACCCATAACAAAGGCAGCTTACCATTGCTGTCTCGCAGGCAATTAGGGAGAGGGAATAATTGCTGGATTAGCCAGCGATGCCCACACCCATTAAAGAATACATTTTTAAAAATCAGTCTAGAGAATCCTCTATGTCAGTTTATGACATAACTGGGAGGGATGTTCGGTTCCTAATCATATTGAAGTTGTAAACACTTTGGGGTGATCTTTTTGTGCCTCCTGCCCCATTGCTGCTTAAAAACAGAGCAACATCGTGATGAAAACAACATATGGAATAGAAGCGCTGACATATCACTGAGTTCCCACCCAACCTAAATTTTTATGCAGATCCCGATCCAGGCCTTCCACCGAAAATAGACCTATGTGCTAGATGAGGCAAATACAACTATAAAATGTGATCGGAAGAAACATTGACACTGGCCAATCTTGGTAAACATAAATATTCCCCTAAAAGGTAACTCTTCAAGTCACTGGCATTATGATTATGAAAAGGTTTTTCCAATTATTGAGTAGTCACGTTAACATTGGGCTGCATTCTCCGGTTCCCCAGCCGCTGTTTCTCGGTGCCGCGCCGTTCGTTGGCAGCAGGATTCTCTGTTCCCTCCGCTGTCAATGGGATTTTCCATTGAAAACACCCCTCGCCACCAGGAAACCTGCAGGCGGGGGTGCGCTGCCAGCTGGAACAGAGAATCCCAACGGCCGGAGAATTCAATCCATTATTTCTGGGAATTATAATTCACAAAATGATTTTATTTCTCTTGCCCTTTTTCTAGGATGTGAAGGCGCTGGCCACTATTCCCCTCCTTGGCTACATCATAGAAGACAATCCAAAAGGTGTTGATATGCCTCACGTGTTTAGACTTAAACAGTCAAGATTCATCCATACTTTTGCTGCAGACTCTAATGATCAGAAACAACAATGGCTGAGAATCATCGACAAGGCTGCAAAGGGTGAAACACCCACTGACAATGAAGATCTTGGTAGCGATGACTCCTCTACTTGTGGTGACTGAGAAAGCAGTCTGAGGCAGACCAAGCTACCAACAGCTGGCATAGAGGTTCCAAAGCCACTTGAGGACCATTTCTAAAGCGTGTGAGATAGTTAACATGCAAAAACAAATCAAATCCATTACTTAAAATGAAATATCTGTGTTCACCATATCTTTGCCCTCTTCACCCTGAACTAAATCTGCAGCAACCACAAACTATGTTTGTTCAATCACTTTTGAAATTATTCACTCCCAACAAACCTTGATTATCTTGGAATCCTGAAACTGTTCAACATCTAATACAAAAAAGGAACTGGACAATTAAAGAAGGTTTAAATTGCGGTGGTCTCATGAAAATTTCGTTCTCTGGGTGCTGTTAGTTGATGAAGTAAAGTTAAAGTTGTGCAAAAGATGTTTGTCAATAATTTACAGGACTGATATTTATTGAATCTGAAGTTGCGATTTGTACCCCAGATATCCTTGTCTCCCTGAAAAACAAGGTAAGTTCTCTCGAGACTATTGTTTTTTTGTGTTTAATCATTGTTCCTGTAATCTTCTAAAAAAAAGATATTGATCTTGTGTCATAGCATTGACAAAGATTTGGTGTAATATTGTTGTATTTATTAAAGCTGAAGTATCCCTTCTTTTCCTTCACCAATGTAGCAGTTGCAGGTAAACTTCAGAATCAAAGAATTCATGGTTGTTTGTGTGCATGGGGTAGTTTATTTATTAGGAGATACAGTAAAAGTTTAAACATGAAATGTAAAATAATGAAAGGAAGTGGATAGGTGCCACAATAAAAGCTGCACTACAGAATGGCAAGAGTCGTCATTATATAAAGAGCAGGTTAACCACATGCTTCCTGTACAATGAATTAAACAAAGTGAATCCCTGCTCTCAGCTGAGCCAAATGGTGCCAAGTGAACTGTTTGCCAGAGATTGGATTCACATCCAAGAAGAAGCAGATGGCAGCTCGATCTTCTTGATTTAGTTTAGCAGAAGTGTCCTGGGAAGTAGATAATCACTCACCCTCTCAAACTGTGAATGACACGAGGGGCACCTCGTAAGATGGGAGGGGGAAAAAAACAATCATCTCCAAAAATTGAAAAGGAAATCATAAATAAACCTCAGATGGGGAGCAATAATGTATCTCTATACAGATGTAGATTTCAATACCTAGAAAGAATAGAGATGAAAATAGAAATCCATTAATGGAAGAGGGTCAGACAATATGACAAACAGTGACACAAATAAATGGAATGAAACAGTTCAAAACTCATTAATACCTTTAAGTACTTCCTATCCATTTTGTAAATATGTACAAACTCTCAACTCTATAATTTTTCAGTGAAACGGTGACAGTTTTAAGCATTTTGATATGAAACCATAACACAAGATTCTCACTGAAACACAGGATTCTCAATGAAAGTAGGGAGCTGGAAAGTAAAACAAAATCTCTGGTCTTAATGATCTTGCAGTGTGGGTTTATGACAAACTATTGGCCTTGATTTGTTATTTTCCCACTTATTTGTCATTCCCTATAAGATACAGTATATTCTGATGTAATTTATAGAAGCTGAAATAACAATTGTGCTTCAGAACACAGTGGAAGATTTGCCAAGACCACGGCCAGTCCACTGATTGGCAAAATGTGGCCGAGCGCACGTGACAAGAATTGCAACATAAGCAAGTGTCTGAAGTTACATTGCATGGTTTGGAGAAATAACAGTGGGTTCTATAGTGATCCAGTAGGTTAGTGCCCATCTCCTGCGCGAGTTATAAATCCTAAAAGGATCAAGAGAAGGGATACTCCAACTTTAATTCAAGTATAGCACTTGTATTTATTTGTGTGGAGCTGGATTTTTCGGGATTTGTTTTTCATTCAACCATTTTGAACATGTAACTAAATGGAATTCAATGACCAAACTACATATTACTTCTGTAATTTGTCAACCATGTTATGCTAATGTCATGTAGAAGCGATATGATATGTACTTTTGCAAGGCAATAATGCAACTTCAGTGCAAGTTGCAACATCATGGGAGCAAGTTTCTTCCATTTGATGATTAACAAAATCCAAACATTTCTTATAAATAGGTTTTGATTTTTCTTGCACAGCTCAAGGAAAAATTCTGATCCTCAAGTCATATGTATATCAAACAAATGAAGTAGTTTGCAAATACTTTTCCTAGTTGATGGTGCCCCTGTAAGGCAACATTTCAGTTTGATGACACTGCCTTTACAGAGCAAAACTGTGACGAAGCTGTCATGGTCTTCTACCTCCCATTACCATCACAACCCTGCACAATCATCACCTGTTGTTTGGTGAAGGAACTTCTACCATAATTTTGTCTCAGATGTCCCAGCACTCCTACATGCTCAGCACCATTTGGAGCCTGCTATGTGTTTTACACCCCAATTCACACCCCTCAGTAGGCAGCACCTTCCAAACCAAAGACCACTACCATCTAGAAGGACAAGGGCAGCAAGTACATGGGAAAACCCACCAACCTGAAGACCCCCTCCAAGCCACTCACCATCCTGACTTGGAAATGTGCCACCGTTCCTTAACTGTCGCTGGGTCAAAATCCTGGAAGTCCCTTCTCGAGGACAATTAGGATGGGCAATAAATACTGACCTAGCCAGCAAAGCCCACATTCCTTGAATGAATCGAAAAAAATGCTAGCTCACAGCCAAACAATCCCAGGTCCCATTATGTAGTGAGGTTTTAACATTCCATTAAAAAGATTACAACATAGCTGGTTTTAGCTTGATTTCATGTAGTAAATGGAGCACTTTAAAAGTTGATTTTCCTGCTGATCACTTACACTAATCACTGTCCTAATTTACAGTGGAATTAGAAAATGCAAGCATGTAATTTTCCATTTTATTCCACGTTACCAGTTCTGTAGGTTAGTGCTCTGAATTTTGAAACCGATTTGCTCCGCATTGCAGGCTCTGTAAGGTGCCTGCAGTCACCAATTTGCAGGACTTGTTTTTGCAAACTTTTGTTTCAAATGTTTTCTGTGGTCTCTGTTCTGTCACCTGGCCTGCAGCCTGCTTAAGGCGCATTAGCAGTTGATTTTTAGCGCACATTGGCTGCATCTTGATACTACACTTTTCAATATGGTTTAAATTGAAAATGATTGCAGAGTTTTGTTAATATTATCAATCACTGGCACAAGAAAATTATGTATATACATTTTGTTTTTAAATTTCCTATCAGTACAGTATTAAAACTGAATTAATACATCACACTATATTACAGAATTGTTTCACAATTATTCCTAATGGTACTATTTGTTATCTAGCATGCATCCTATTGCATCCAGGTCAATGTAACCCAGATATTGCTATCAGTGGTAATCCATCAGCTGTCATGAAGTGATGGGAGCTAGTTGGTCAGTTCTTTTTCTCCCTGTTCTTGAGAAGATCCAAGACTCACCCAATGATGGTCAAACTTTATTATTATTATTAACTTGCCAGGTGTTTGAACTGGTTGCCTCAATCCTGGGAGTCAAGTGCCTTCAACACTTGGATCAATGTGTCAATAAATATTTTTAGGACTTCCGGTGGCGGCGATGCCTGAGTGAGCCGCACATTCGGCGGGCTCTTACACCGGCGGGGCTTTAGGGCTGATTCCCCGCGATAGCGGGACCACGGGGGTGGCAAAAAGGCTAACGTGAAAGAACTGGAGAGCGGGCTGCAGCTGATGGAATCGTGGGAGGCCAGCAGGTAGGGGAAGAGAGAGAGAGACGGAGGCAAGGAGCAGAGGAAACTGACCTGAAAAATAAATATTTTTAGAACAACTCAAAAATAATTTCTAGTTGTGGATATAAGATGTACAGTTCTAAGGATACTTGTGACACTACATATGGTGCAGATTTAATATTTGAACGTTAAAATTCATAAATGCTTAATTAGGTGATGGTATGAAAATCAACTATTTTGGCGACCCAATAAAATGAAACACGTTCATTTGAGATCAACCATTCTGTACAGATACTCTGGAAGGCAAAGAGTAATTATAGATCTTTAGTTTTTTCAATGCCAATGAACTTAACATGCTACGGTTTTATCATAGAATTTACAGTGCAGAATGAGGCCATTCGGCCCATCGAGTCTGCACCGGCTCTGGAAAGAGCACCCTACCCAAGGTCAACACCTCCACCCTATCCCCATAACCCAGTAACCCTACCCAACACTAATGGCAATTTTGGACACTAAGGGCAATTTATCATGGCCAATCCACCTAACCTGCACATCTTTGGACTGTGGGAGGAAACCGGAGCACCCGGAGAAAACCCACGCACACACGGGGAGGATGTGCAGACTCCGTACAGACAGTGACCCAAGCCGGAATCGAACCTGGGACCCTGGAGCTGTGAAGCAATTGTGCTATCCACAATGCTACCGTGCTTCCCTTTTACATGTACAAAACATTTGTTGTAAATATTAACTGTTGTACAACAGTCCATGGGCGCGATTCTCCGCAAATGCGGAGAGTCGTGAAACTGGCCGTGTTTGACGGCAGCCTCCGCGCCCCCTCCCGGGACCCGATTCTGCTCCCCGGTTGGGGCTAGCAGCGGGGCCCCGTGAACCTCGGCATCGCAGGCTTAGCGAACTTCGCTAAGCCCGCGCGACAAGGTTAACGGCGGCTGACGCAAACGATGACGTCAGCCGCACATGCGCGGATTGGACGGCTCCAATCCGCGCATGCGCGGATGATGCATCACGCATATGCATGAAACCCGCGCATGCGCGGGCCGTTATGCCCCTCAGCCGCCCCGCGGACTGATCCAGCGGGGCGGCGGAGGAACAAAGAGTGCGGGGTTCGGACCTGCTGCCCGCGATCGGTGGGCACCGATCGCGGGCCCATGCCACCCTTGGTGCGGCCGTGCCAATCGGTGGCGTGGTTCTCCAGAACGGCACTTTGCGGCCGTTTTCACGAACTGTGAGAGCAGGTGTGTTGGAGTTCGTTAAAACGGCCGTAAAGGCCTGGGAAATCGGCCC
This sequence comes from Scyliorhinus canicula, assembly GCF_902713615.1. Taxonomy (NCBI): domain Eukaryota; kingdom Metazoa; phylum Chordata; class Chondrichthyes; order Carcharhiniformes; family Scyliorhinidae; genus Scyliorhinus; species Scyliorhinus canicula. The sequence continues at coordinate 58,295,695 of NC_052165.1, read as the reverse complement.
ATTGGCTAGGGGAGAATCGCTGCTCGCCGTAAAAAATGGCGAGCAGTGATTCGTGTCTTGGGGCGGCCGTGGGGGGGGGGAGAATAGCGGGAGGTCGGGAAAAATGTCGGGAAGGCGGAGGGCGGAGAATCGCGCCCCATGTGTGTGAAATTTTAAGTATTTCTCACAACCTACCTCCAATACCATGAAGAACTGCAATGGTGTTCGGTGCTCACAAACTGGGCTTCCAGAATGTGAAAACATTGCAAAAGTTTATTAGTAGAATTGAGCAATTTGTCCTGGGAACTCAAGTACAATTTGCTGCTCACACCTATCAGTCATGTAGATATAATCGAGACCAACTAGGCTTGTTCTTTGTGAAATCCAGCTACTGTTTTCCAAATATGTCTTTTTCTCAGTCATTGGCTTAGACTGCTTGGGCGGGATTCTCCCGTATCCAGTGGGGCGGGGGGTCCCGGTGGGACGGAGTGACGCCAGCCGGGGCCGAAGGGACTCCGCCGGCCGGCGAGAGTCCGCGCATGGTGCGTCAGCGGCTGCTGACGTCATCCCCGTGCATGCAAAGGGCGGGGGTCACCTACTCGTCGGTCATCGCGGAGGCTGACACGGCCGACGTGTAGTACAGGCCCGCCCGCCGATCGGTGGGCCCTGATCGCGGGCCAGGCCACCGTGGGGACACTCCCTGGGGCCAGATCGCCCCGCACCCCACCAGGACCCCGGAGCCCGCCCACGCCGCCAGGTCCAGCCGTAAAGGGACTTAGTCTGATCCACGCTGGCGAGACCGGCAAAAAACCAGCGGGGCTTCGGCCCATCGCGGGCCGGAGACTTTGGGCAGCCCCGGGGCCCATTGAGTCACACCGGTCCTGCCTTTCTCTGGGGCGGGGGCCGCGACTCACACCTCGCCGATGTTTGGAGGGCCGGAGAATTCGGCGGCCGGCAGGGGCGGGATTCACGCCGAAATCCGGCGATTCTCCGACCCAGCGGGGGGGCCGGAGAATCCCGTCCCTTTTCTTGAGTTACTCATTTAGTACAATTTATGAAATGCAGTGCAAGCAAATATGTATGAAGGTGACTATATAATTAAAATGATAGGCTGAGCCACAATATTCAAAGAAGTTTTGATAGGAACAAATTGCTATTTATCTGTTACTCTTTGGGTATTCCCACAACAAACGGTGCAGTGATACATATGACCACAGCCTCTTTGATAATATGCAGCAGTGGAACTTCCTATTGGTTTTTAAAAAATATTTAATGTCCATTAATAAGTTCATATAAAGTAAGAGAGACTCATGTGCATAGTGTTTTTCTCTACCATTGGATAGCTGAATGCATTTTACAGCCATTCAATGTGGGCCATGTAATGTAGAAAACAATGCAGCCAGTTTGTGCTCAACAAACTCCCTCAGACAGCAATGGAACGATCAGCTAATCTGTTTTTGTTTCTTTTAGACCATAAGACATAGAAGCACAATTAGGCCACTCAGCCCATTGAGTCTGCTCCGTCATTCAATCATGGCTGATTTAGGATAAATATTGGCCGGGCCACTGGGGATACAGGGAGAGGATGTCCCTTTGCTCGCCTTTGAAATTGTGCCAGGAGGATCTTTTGCATCTGCCTGAGCAGGTAGATGGAGCCTTGGTTTCTCATTAGAAAGACGGCACCTCTGATGGTGCAGCATACCCAGTACTTAGACTGGAGTGTCCTAGCTTTGCCAAGCAACTAATCGTAGCACTTTAGCTAGTCTGAGATATTATTTTCTGAACCAATGGCGAATGAAAGAGTAGCAGCTAATTTGGTTTTAATTTGCTGCAATCCACTGGCCTTGCTTCCAAATACATCCACCTTGCTATAGAAAACAAGCAGAAGTTTCGACACATGGGCTTTGTAGCTTTTAAGCTGTGGTAGGTTTTGACATTCCTTTTACGGATATGAGAAGAACGTGAAAAATTTAAATCGGAAATCCAAATTTTGAAAGCACCAAATTGTTGATGCAGGGCATGCATGAACCCCCCCCCCCAGAAAAGCTAACGTTACACTAAAATTAATGATTCTGATTCTATTAACCATTTATACCCTTCATGACGAATTTTGTTTTACAAAAAAAAATCTTTGAATTTTCAATAGACTAGACCATTACTTTCCTACAATTTACCTTAGTCGCCCTATATTCAGGCCATTGGCCCAGTTCTGGCGAGTACCGGGGAGGGGGCGAGTGCCGGGGAGGGGGGAGAGGGTGACTGCCAGGGAGGGGGGAAGAGGGTGAGTGCCAGGGAGGGGGGAGAGGACGAGTGCCGGGGAGGGGGGCGAGTGCCGGGGAGGGGGCGAGTGCCGGGGAGGGGGGCGAAGGCGACTGCCGGGGAGGGGGACAGGGCGAGTGCCGGGGAGGGGGGGAGGGGGAGAGGATGACTGCCGGGGAGGGGGGCGAGTGCCGGGGAGGGTGCGAGTGCCGGGGAGGGGGGCAGGGCGAGTGCCGGGGAGGGGGCAGAGGACGAGGGAGGTCACCCGCCTGGCCAGGTGCCAGCCTCCAACAGTCGCGCCCATGCAGCACATGGCACCTGGCTGCGGGGGGGAAGGGGGGGGGAGAGTATGGGCAATGATGACATGTCGTTGTTCCCACCCCCCACCAAACATCCCCACCCCCTGCAGACCGTTATGTTTGCTGATCAGCCAGCGATGTTTGGCCGCCGTGGCGGCAGCCACACTTCTACATGTTGGCCTGGGGGAGGAGGAGGGGGAGCATGCCAGGGAGGCGGCGCAGGCTGCCGTAGAAGAGCATGCCGCAGAGGTGCAGGAGGAGGTGGTGGCGCCACGGCGATGGAGATGCCCGAGGAGGCCCCATGTGTGCCGGCCCCGCTCCTCGTACCAGCACCTCATGGACCAAGAATGCAGGAGGAGACTCCGGATGAGCCGGGAAACCGTGGCACACATCTGCCACCTGCTGGCACACCTGGCACCGCGTGGCACTGGGGAAGGACACCCTCTCCCTGTATCTTTTTTTAATTTTAAGTAACTGGTTGATATTTTTAAATAGTTTACTGCACAATTTACACATTAACAGATAGTTCAAAAGCACAATCAAGCATTGCATGCAGTCCACTATATTAAGAGCAATTGTTTGTGTTCGCTAGATGATTGTGCGAATCTGCCAATAATTGCTTCTGCATCCAATTCCTTTTCAATGGATAGCAACATGTATGATTCCAAATTCTCCTCAGACAGCGAATTTCTTAACCTTGTCTTTATGATCTTTAGCTTTGAAAATGTCCTCTCACGTTGGACTTGAGTAACTGATAGTGTGCAGATGACTTTATAAAGTTCATAAAGGTTATCATATGCCTTGTCATGAAGTCTGTTGGATGCCAGAATTTTTAGTACACACGATGGGCAAGTGCTGCAAATTTTACAATTGTTGCAACTGGAATCCATATTCTCACCATCATTAAGCAATAGCTTTAATACATCAAAGTTTGAAGCAAAATAAAACAATTCCAATATTACTTGATCTTTGCTGATTTGTGGAAACAGCTTAATAATACCTTCCAATGCTTCATCTTCAAGGCCCATCTCTGCAATAGTTTTAAACTTTGCTGGATCCAAGCAGGACAAATCTTTATACAACTGTTTGTGTTGTACAAAGCGTGATTCTAGTGACTGGACAATGATATCCATTATTAGGTTAAACACATTTACTCGAAAATCAGCTAGAGAATCTGAGGAATTTCTTTCATCATCAATAAGCTCATCTGCCATTCTTTTCTTCTTCCTCTGCCTCTTAACTGGCAATGCTGTTTCCAACGCATCAATTTCCAATGTTTGATTTTCATCCATATTCATCTGTGAAATCCTGTCATTACATTTATTTACAAATTCCAAAGCCTTGCTGTGAACGTTATCAAATGTTCTTGTCTGTTCCTTCAACTTTGTTGTAGCTGAATCTACCAAGCTCCATGCAATAAACATATCTAAACCACTTGTCTGTAGATAACTTGATAACGGGGTTGTAGTTTCAAATATATACAAGTAAGTAAATGCTGTCAATATGGTTTCAAACTTTAGAAGACTTTGAAGTAAAACATTTGCTTCATGTTTTGTTTTTGCATCAAACTTTTCTGAATCTTGTATCATTGATAAGCATGTCAATAGATTTACGAAAGTACTGGCAGCGGCATCATCAAAACGTCCAAATATAGTTGTTGCTGCATTGGATTTTCCTGACCATCTGGTCTCACCAATTAGCTTTAATCGTTTCATTTTTTCTTGTCCTAGATGTTTTCCAACAACTTCTATCCATACAGCCATTCTCTTGTATGATGCTTTCTTAAAAGTTGCTATATTCTGGAGCAAATTGAAAAAAAGAAACTGCAGGCACACAACATTTTGTTGTTTCAGTTATCACCAAATTCAAGACATGGGCATAGCACCATATATGAACATGTTGATCAGCCACATCAGCAATTTTACTTTGTAAACCATTATACTGGCCATGGTAGCTTGCAGCGCCATCTGTGCTATCAGATAAACATTTTAGGGGGTCAATTTTAAGATGCTGTAATGTTTCAATCAAAAGATCAAAAAGTCCCTGTCCTGTACCATCATTACTTGGCACAACTGAAAGTAGTCGCTCACAGATAATACCTTTAAGCACATACTGAATAATAATGCTAAACTGATCGATGGATGAATTATCTTGTGTTGAATCAACCTGAATAGAATAATATTTTGCTTGAGAAACTTCATGACTAATTCTTTCTTGTATCATATTCTTCATAATTTTGATTAACATGTTTATAGTTGTTTTACTCAGGTATGTAACAAGTCCACCACGGCCTTTACTTTGAGCCTTTCCTTGTTGCTCTAATCGTTTGATTCTTTGTTTAGACTTGTTTTGCACTGCAGAAACGTGAGCTGCCATAATGGGGTCATACTATGCCATCAACTGCTCTGTAACTAAAAAATTGCCATGATTCAGAACCTCATTATCTAGAGTGTAGGCCGATTCATTTCTGTGACCTCGAAAAGGAAGTGCTTGCTTGCCTAACATCTTTATGATGTCTATAATCCTCATGACAATACTTCTCTGCTTCAATACTTCTTCTTTCCTTTTAATTAGTGATGCTGCAAAAAATTTATCTAAGGTGCCATCATTAACTACACTGATATATTGCTGAGCATTTCTGACATGTGTTGTCGATTTATGTAAAGTCAAGCTCTGGCTAATACGCCTGTCGTCACTAAAGCCACGTACAAAGGGTGATGGATTACAAGTGTTGGGAAACTCAAAGGCTAAGCAGTATGAACAATATAAGCATCTATTTTCTTTGTTATATGTTAGCCATTTTCTTGGGACTGAGTCATTCATAATTTTCCTCTCATACAAACGAGCATCAAATGGCAGATCATCAAGTGGCTGAAGTGGATGTTCAGCAAAAAACTGTTTTAGCTTTGCTCGTGATGGATATTGGAAGATTTCAGTAATTGATCTTTCATTTTCTTGCATAGGTTCATTTACAGGATGTGCTTCAGAAACCAAGTCATTTATGCTTGAAGGAATATCTAATTCCCTGTCACTAGTTGAAGCTATGTGTTCAGATGTTGCAACTACAGGCAGTACAGATACCGGAACAAGGAAGCCAGAAGAAATATTGGGCCTGGGTTGATTAGTAATGGATGCACTTGTATTTGTCTCTACATTCAAAGTAGCTCTTCTCTGTTCTTGTAACTCGCATGTCATTGCATCATCACCATGAGCATTGTTTCTTGCTTCTTGATTATTTGTTGCAGAACTGGATATTGATGTGGATTGTGCTTGTGGTATTATAAACTCTGTAATAGGCCTGCATCACTTGGCTGATTCCTTCCTTTCTGCTCTTTTTTGTTCTTTGCGTTTTAATGACCCAGATTTATGCTTTTTCCTTTCCATGCTGGTAGGGGTAATATTCCTGAAATAAAAACTTAATTAAAAATAGCCCACATTGGGAAAAATGAATATTGATGATTGCAAGAATAACTTGAAGGAACGCCAGATAAACCCCTACTTGATAAAAAAAATATAAAATAACTTACTTACACTTCAATAGGCTATGGTCAGTAGTCAATACTACTGTGGCCTATGCAGCTTCAGAAGAGGAGACAATCCACTGTTCAGTGTTCACACCAGCAAGCAACTGAGACAACTGTTGAAACTTAGAAGTTTGGTCCGACTATAGTAAGACATTAAGAATGGTCCCACGACCAAAGTTAACATGTCCAGTTTGATACCAGTGTAGTGTTACAAGTCACAACCCTTTGAGTTTGCCGATCATGGCTTGTCACTTCAATATCTTTGACCTCATGATTCACGGTCAAAGGTACCGCTTCTCCTTTTCGGTGACCTCATGACCCTATGTACTGCTTGATATCCTTTCAAGTTGCCGACCATCTCAAATCACGAACTGTAACTTTATCTTTAAATTCAATTCACACACTCTTGCTGAAAACGTGGATTTCCAACTATGTCCGACACGGGCGAACCAGCACCCCCCCCCCCCCCCTCCTTTTCACATCCGTTTAACACTGCTTCATTCCTTCATACACTGAGTGATTATTTGTTTGTTTCTTTATTGCATTTTTATTTGGTATTGCTCTTTTTAAAAACAATTATATTTTATTAAGTTAGAATACAAATCTCAGGAAAGAAGTTGGAGATTTATTTATCTAATTAATTATAATTTTTAAGGGCCCTTCAGAGATTCACGGGCCCCTTCTTGGCTCTCCGGGCCCCAGACCGATGTACCGGCTGAACCAAGACTACTGCTTGATATCCTTTGAAGTTGCCGACCATCTCAAATCACGAATTGTAACTTTGTCTTTAAATTCACACACTCTTGCTGAAAACATGGAATTTCCTTAATTATGCCCAACCCGGGCCCCCCTATTCCACATCCTTATACTACATCCGAAACTACCTCCCCTGTTTCGTTCCTTTTCATGCACTGCTTATTTGTGTCCTGTTCTCTTTTTTTTTTCTTATTCCTTTTTATTACTAAAACAGTTGTCTGTGTTTGTTTCTTTATTGCATTTTTATTTGATATGGGGGCCCACTTCATCAGGGGCCCACTTGCCATCGGGCAAGCTGACACCCTGGCCAGTCCGCCACTGCCATCAAGGTTACGGTGGCCCTGAACCTTTATGCCATGGGGTCATTCCAGGCACCGAGTGGGGACCTGTCCAGCATAAGAACATAAGAACTAGGAGCAGGAGTAGGCCATCTGGCCCCTCGAGCCTGCTCCGCCATTCAATTAGATCATGGCTGATCTTTTGTGGACTCAGCTCCACTTTCCGGCCCGAACACCATAACTCTTAATCCCTTTATTCTTCAAAAAACTATCTATCTTTACCTTAAAAACATGTAATGAAGGAGCCTCAACTGCTTCACTGGGCAAGGAATTCCATAGATTCACAACCCTTTGGGTGAAGAAGTTCCTCCTAAACTCAGTCCTAAATCTACTTCCCCTTATTTTGAGGCTATGTCCCCTAGTTCTGCTGTCACCCGCCAGTGGAAACAACCTGCCCGCATCTATCCTATCTATTCCCTTCATAATTTTAAATGTTTCTATAAGATCCCCCCTCATCCTTCTAAATTCCAACGAGTACAGTCCAAGTCTACTCAACCTCTCCTCATAATCCAACCCCTTCAGCTCTGGGATTAACCTAGTGAATCTCCTCTGCACACCCTCCAGCGCCAGTACGTCCTTTCTCAAGTAAGGAGACCAAAACTGAACACAATACTCCAGGTGTGGCCGCCCTAACGCCTTATACAATTGCAACATAACCTCCCTAGTCATAAACTCCATCCCTCTAGCAATGAAGGAGAAAATTCCATTTGCCTTCTTAATCACCTGTTGCACCTGTAAACCAACCTTCTGTGACTCATGCACTAGCACACCCAAGTCTCTCTGAACAGCGGCATGCTTTAATATTTTATCGTTTAAATAATAATCCCGTTTGCTGTTATTCCTACCAAAATGGATAACCTCACATTTGTCAACATTGTATTCCATCTGCCAGACCCTAGCCCATTCACTTAACCTATCCAAATCCCTCTGCAGACTTCCAGTATCCTCTGCACTTTTCGCTTTACCACTCATCTTAGTGTCATCTGCAAACTTGGACACATTGCCCTTGGTCCCCAACTCCAAATCATCTATGTAAATTGTGAACAATTGTGGGCCCAACACGGATCCCTGAGGGACACCACTAGCTACTGATTGCCAACCAGAGAAACACCCATTGATCCCAACTCTTTGCTTTCTATTAATTAACCAATCCTCTATCCATGCTACTACTTTACCCTTAATGCCATGCATCTTTATCTTATGCAGCAACCTTTTGTGTGGCACCTTGTCAAAGGCTTTCTGGAAATCCAGATATACCACATCCATCGGCTCCTCGTTATCTACTGCACTGGTAATGTCCTCAAAAAATTCCACTAAATTAGTTAGGCATGACCTGCCTTTTACAAACCCATGCTTCGTCTGCCCAATGGGACAATTTCTATCCAGATGCCTCGCAATTTCTTCCTTGATGATAGATTCCAGCATCTTCCCTACTACCGAAGTTAAGCTCACTGGCCTATAATTTCCTGCTTTCTGCCTACCACCTTTTTTAAACAGTGGCGTCACATTTGCTAATTTCCAATCCACCGGGACCACCCCAGAGTCTAGTGAATTTCGGTAAATTATCACTAGTGCATCTGCAATTTCCCTAGCCATCTCTTTTAGCACTCTGGGATGCATTCCATCAGGGCCAGGAGACTTGTCTACCTTTAGCCCCATTAGCTTGCCCATCACTCCCTCCTTAGTGATAACAATCCTCTCAAGGTCCTCACCTGTCATAGCCTCATTTCTATCAGTCGCTGGCATGTTATTTGTGTCTTCGACTGTGAAGGCCGACCCAAAAAACCTGTTCAGTTCCTCAGCCATTTCCTCATCTCCCATTATTAAAACTCCCTTCTCATCCTCTAAAGGACCAATATTTACCTTAGCCACTCTTTTTTGTCTTATATATTTGTAAAAGCTTTTACTGTCTGTTTTTATATTCTGAGCAAGTTTACTCTCATACTCTATCTTACTCTTCTTTATAGCTTTTTTAGTAGCTTTCTGTTACCCCCTAAAGATTTCCCAGTCCTCTAATCTCCCAGCAATCTTTGCCACTTTATATGCTTTTTCCTTCAATTTGATACTCTCCCTTATTTCCTTAGATATCCACGGTCGATTTTCCCTCTTTCTTCCGTCCTTCCTTTTTGTTGGTATAAACCCTTGCTGAGCACTGTGAAAAATCGCTTGGAAGGTTCTCCACTGTTCCTCAACTGTTCCACCATAAAGTCTTAGCTCCCAGTCTACCTTAGCTAGCTCTTCTCTCATCCCATTGTAATCTCCTTTGTTTAAACACAAAACATCTCGCAGGCATAGGTGCACCGGTGCATCCAGGCAGTGACAGACGCCCTTTATGCCATTGCAGACCGCTACATCCAGTTCCCTATGGACCGGGCCAGCCAGGATGCCCGGGCAGCGGGCTTCGCTGCTGTGGCCGGGTTTCCCATGGCCCAGGACACGATTGATGGGATGCACGTCGCTGTGCGGCCACCTGCAGATAACAGGGCCGTGTTCACCAATAGGAAGGGGACCTATTCCATGAACATTCAGGTGGTCTGCGACCACCGCACGATGATCCTGCACGTCTGTACCCGGTACCCTGGAAGTATACATGACTCGTACGTATTGGCGCAGTCTTACATCCCCGGCATGTTCGAGGGACGCCAACCCCGGCTGAGTGGTTGGTTGCTGGGCAACAGGGGTTACCCATTGCGGTTGTGGCTGATGACGCCTATACGGAAGCCAGAGACTGACGCGGAAACAGCTACGACGATGCCCATGCAGCGACCAGGGGTGTGATAGAGATGCGCTTTGGGCTGCTAAAAATGTTTCAGGTACCTGGACCACTCTGGGAGGCCCTCCAGTACCGGTCAGATAGTGTCGGCACCATCATTGTGGTGTGCTGCGTCCTGCACAATATAGCCCAGCAGAGGGGCGATGTGCCGCAGGCAGAGGATGGGGGAGTGGAGGAGGAGCAGCAGGATGAGGCGCAGTCCTCCCCAGATGAGGAGGATGGGGGCAATGGTCAGGACAGACGGGCTGGACATGGACGGGAGGCTGCCCACTTACCGGTTGGGCCAGCGGGCACGGGACAGGCTGAGAGCCGCCCAGTCACTGACTGGAGGGGCGAGGGAATCGCTGAGTATGGGCACAGACCACACACCATGGCACCAGCCGACCACCCGACAACCAGCAACACCCTCACCCCCCCTCACCCACCCACCAACCACACCCACCTGCAGCACAACGGGCCAGGTTCACACGGTTGCCGGTGGAAGCGTGTCTATTGCAGGCCATGGAGGATGATGACGTTCCGCTCTGCAATGAACTCCTGGCTCCACATCGCTGGACAATGTCTGACCCATGGCCACGGTACCATCCTCCACCCGGATCATCCCTGTATGCAGATGTGACACTGCAGCGCACGGTCCCATCCTCTGCCCGGGGGGATGGCGAGGGGGGGGGGGGGGGGGGGGCACACTCACCTGGGGCCAACGTAAGACCACCCCTCACACACACACACTGGCGCTCAACGCACATGACACCCCCGCACACTTCGGACACAGCACAAAGGCAGATTTTGTGGATGTGAAAGTGATTTTAATAACAAACAGTCCATACACGTGCCCTCGCCCCTATAACTCGTCTGTGCCCTGCACCCGTGCCAACTTAATGTCTAATTGTTTGGCCTTACGGGCCCTTTGATTACGTCTAGGTGGTTCCCCAGACGGTACAGCAGTACTGGAGGTGGACTCCTGTCCTGTGATTCCTGCCCTGTGATTCGGGATCCCTTTGGCGGATGATTCCTGGGTGGGCCAGGCTGCGGCTCGGGCGACTGGGAAGGCGAGCTGCCCGCCTGTCCTGCCCGTTGCCCACCAGATGCACCTGGGACAGAGGAGGGGGTGGGGAGGGGAATCTGAGCTGCCGCGGTGTTCCGGGAACTCCCCAAAGAAGTCGTCGCGAATGGCGTCACGCCGCTACTGGCCCATTCGGGGCCGGAGACTTTGCGCCGTCTGGGGGGGCCCGACGCCGGAGTGATCCGCGCCGTTTTTGGCGCCGGGTTCCAGCCATCATGCCGATTATTGGAGAATCCCGCCCATCCTTTCCCACTCCTTGTCTTTTCATAGAGCCTCTCTTATGAAAAACTTTAACCTCAAATACAGGCCATTCAGGAGAGAAGTTTGTGGTGATCTACCACTGTATATATATGTGTGTGCTTGTATTAGGGGATGTACGACAGTACCTGTATTACAGGTTTTCTGGTAAGCCCCTGCCGGCTAACTCCGCCCACAGGGAGCAGTATAAATATTCATCAGTTTTCCTGAGCTGTCATTCTACAGCTGGAGCCGAAGAAATAACACCTCACAGTAATAAAGCCTTTCTTGTACCAATTTGAGTCTTTGTGTGTAATTGTTAGCGCATCAATTTATCACTTTAGCCACTGGCTGGCTGTTTTCGAGGCCTACATCACCTCAGCGGACCCTACACCATCGGAGACTCAGAAAATTCAACTCCTATACTCAAGATTGAGCTCCAGCGTGTTCCCGCAGATTCAGGACGCGCCTAACTACGCCCGGGCCATGGAACTTCTCAAAGAGAATTACGTCCAGTCGACGAACACTCTGTTTACGAGACATGTACTCGTCACTCGCGTTCAACAACCGGGTGAGTCGATTGAGGACTTCTGGCGGGCCCTTATCCCTCTAGTACGGGACTGCGAGTGCCAGGCCGTCTCAGCTACAGAACATTCGAATGTCCTCATGCGGGATGCCTTTGTGACGGGGATTGCATCGGACCCCATCCGGCAACGACTGCTGGAAGGGGCCGCGCTCGATCTTGCGGCGACAAAGACTTTAGCGCTTTCTATGACGGCCGCTTCCCGTAATGTGCAATCCTACCCCGCCCGCCGCACGGCCCACCCATCCTACCCCTCGTGGACCCCGCAACCGACCCCCCCCCCCGACTGGGGCCGCTCTCGCGCAGTATGCCTGCACTGCTCGCTGCACCACGCACCCTGGGGGTCCCCGCTGCTACTTCTGCGGCCAGCAGAAGCACCCCAGCCAGCGCTGCCCGACCCGCTCCGCGACCTGCAAGTCCTGTGGCAAGAAAGGCCACTTTGCAGCAGTGTGTCAGGCCCGCTCAGTTACCGCTATCGCACCCAAACTCTCCCCCTCACCTCAGCCGATCGCGCAATGGGCCCCGCCGTCCGCTGCTCCCGGGGCCATGTGCGATCAGTGGGCGCCGCCATCTTGTCCCGCCCTCGCAACGTGCGCTGCATGGGCACCGCCATCTTCTTCCCTGCAGGTACGTCAGACGCCGCCATTTTGTCCTCCCCTCGGGACTGGACCATGGGACCCGGGTCGCTGCCGCTACTCATCGGACTCTACGGACTCTTCGGACGATCAATCCCGTCCTCGCAACCTGGCCACCGCTTCTACGACAGTGCTCGTCAACGGCCACGCAACCTCCTGCCTCATCGACTCGGGGAGCACAGACAGCTTCATCCATCCGGACACGGTAAAGCGCTGCTCCCTCGCAGTCTATCCCGCCAACCAGCGGATCTCCCTCACCTCTGGATCCCACTCTGTCCCGATCCGGGGTTTCTGTCTGGTCAACCTCACCGTACAAGGCGTTGAATTCAGAAGTTTGCCAATCTGACTGCAGATTGCAGGCCCGTCGCCACCAGGAGCAGACGGTACAGCACCCAGGACAAGATCTTCATCAGGTCCGAAGTCCAGCGGCTGCTTCGGGAGGGTATTATCGAGGCCAGCAATAGCCCCTGGAGAGCCCAAGTGGTGATGGTTAAAACTGGGGAGAAACACAGGATGGTCGTGGACTACAGCCAGACCATCAACCGGTACACGCAGCTCGACGCGTACCCCCTCCCTCGCATATCTGATATGGTCAATCAGATTGCACAGTACCGGGTCTTCTCAACAATTGATCTGAAATCCGCCTACCACCAGCTCCCCATCCGTAAATTGGACCGTCCCTACACTGCCTTTGAGGCGGACGGTCGACTGTATCAATTTCTTAGGGTTCCCTTCGGCGTCACTAACGGGGTCTCGGTATTTTACGGAGAAATGGACCGAATGGTTGACGGGTACGGACTGTGGACCACGTTTCCGTACTTAGACAATGTCACCATCTGCGGCCACGACCAGCAGGACCATGATGCCAACCTTGCAAAATTTCTCCACACCGCATCTCTCCTCAACCTCACTTATAACAAGGAGAAGTGCGTATTCAGCACAGACCGCTTAGCCATCCTCGGCTACGTAGTCCAAAATGGACTACTGGGGCCCGATCCCGACTGCATGCGCCCCCTCATGGAGCTTCCTCTCCCCCACTGCCCCAAGGCTCTCAAACGATGCCTGGGGTTCTTTTCTTACTACGCCCAGTGGGTCCCACAATATGCGGACAAGGCCCCCCCACTGATCCAGTCCACACAATTTCCCCTCACGGCCGAGGCACAACAGGCCTTCGCCCATATTCGCTCAGACATAGCCAAGGCCGGGATGCACGCAGTAGACGAGACACTGCCCTTCCAAGTAGAGAGCGACGCTTCAGATGTCGCCCTTGCCACCACTCTAAAACAGGCTGGCAGACCCGTGGCATTCTTTTCCCGCACCCTCCATGCCTCCGAAATCCAACATTCCTCTGTTGAAAAGGAGGCCCAGGCAATCGTTCAAGCGGTGCGGCACTGGAGGCATTACCTGGCCGGCAGGAGATTCACTCTCCTCACTGACCAACGGTCGGTAGCCTACATGTTTAACAACACGCAGCGGGGCAAGATCAAAAACGACAAAATCTTGCAGTGGAGAATCAAGCTCTCCACCTTTAATTACGAGATCTTGTATCGCCCCGGCAAGCTCAACGAGCCCCCGGACTCCCTCTCCCGAGGTACATGTGCCAGCGCACAAGCGAACCAGCTCTGTGCCCTGCACGAGAGCCTTTGCCATCCGGGGGACACTCGGTTGTACCATCTGGTCAAAGCCCGCAATCTGCCCTACTCCATCGAGGAAGTACGGACAGTCACCAGAGACTGCCAGGTCTGTGCGGAGTGCAAGCCGCACTTCTACCGGCCAGACCGCGCGCCCCTGGTGAAAGCGTCCCGCCCCTTTGACCGCCTCAGCGTGGATTTCAAAGGGCCCCTCCCCTCCACCGACCGCAACACCTACATCCTTAGTGTGGTCGATGAATTCTCTAGGTTCCCCTTCGCCATCCCATGCCCGGATATGATGTCTGCCACCGTAATCAAGGCCCTTGATTCCATATTCGCTCTGTTCGGTTTCCCCGACTACATCCACAGTGACAGGGGATCCTCATTCATGAGCGATGAGCTGCGTCAGTTCCTGCTCAGCAGGGGTATCGCCTCCAGCAGGACGACCAGCTACAACCCCCGGGGAAACGGGCCGGTAGAGAGGGAGAACGGGACGGTATGGAGGGCCGTCCACCTGGCCCTACGGTCCAGGAACCTCCCAGCCTCTCGCTGGCAGCAGGTCCTCCCGGATGCACTCCACTCCATTCGGTCACTGCAGTGCACCGTGACTAACAACATACCCATGAACGTGTTTTTGCCTTCCCTAGGAAGCCTACATCCGGGGTGTCGCTCCCGACTTAGCTCGCAGCTCCAGGGCCGGCCCTACTTCGTAGGCATGTCAGGCTCCACAAGGCAGACCCTCTGATGGACAAGGTACGCCTGCTCCACGCGAACCCCCAGTATGCCTACGTGGAGTTCCCCAACGGCCGCCAGGATACAGTCTCACTCAGGGACCTGGCTGCCTCGGGTGCCGATCCCATGCCTACACACCTCCCTACCCACGTGCCACCCTCCTTTTCCCCGCCGCCCCCAACATCAGTCCCACCAGGTCCATCCCTCGTTCCCCTGCCCACACTAGAGGACATGGAAGATTTCGGCAACCTCCTGGAGTCATCCAGCCACTGGCCAGCACCAACACCGCCAGCACCAACACCGCCAGCACCGATGCCATCGACGCCGACACCGCCTGTGCAGACGTCGCCACCACTGCTACGTCGCTCTCAACCCGGGCACCGGATTGCAAGATGGACACTTGATTTTTTTTTCCCCCCTCCCCCTCTATAAATAGATCACGGTTATGGATTATAGTTTCACGTCATCCCCGCCGGATTCATTTTAACAGGGGGTGAATGTGGTGATCTACCACTGTATATATATGTGTGTGCTTGTATTAGGGGATGTATGACAGTACCTGTATTACAGGTTGTCCAGTAAGCCCCTGCCGGCTAGTTCCGCCCACAGGGAGCAGTATAAATATTCATCAGTTCCCCTGAGCTGCCATTCTACAGCTGCAGCTGAAGGAATAACATCTCACGGTAATAAAGCCTCTCTTGTACCGATTCGAGTCTTTGTGTGCAATTGTTAGCGCATCAAAGTTATAAATCACGAGTTCACTCTATGGTTGGTATAAATTTGGAATAATCCCCAACAATAAGTAGAAGCTAGTTCAATTAATAATTTTATGTCTGAGATCCATAAGCTTTTGCTCCCCAGAGGTACTAAGGGATATGGAGCCACAGATGGATGGAGTTGAGAAAGAGGTCAGTTACAACTTCATTGGGGCAGAATTTTCACTCTGTATACAGAGTGTACAGCTGGCTGGGGTGGTAAAACCAGCAGGCAGCTCTCCAGCTGCACAACCGAGTTTTCTCTCCAGGTTTTTTTGGCACTCTGTGCACAAAAAAAATCAGAGGTATGGTTTCTGCCAGCATGCTGGCCGGGCCTGATAGAGCCAGTAACACCTGTTCCATAGAGATCATGGTGCCATCTTTAAAACATTGTTAACAATATTGCCCTCCCCACCATGGACATGGAGGACCAACACCAGGGCAAACCTGCCCCCCCCCAACCCGGGCACTGGGGCAACCCATCCCACCCCCCCCCCCCCCCGCTGTAATCCACTCCTCCCACAGACACTGGGGAAACCCCCACATAAAGAAGGGGAACTCCTCCCCATCCCCTCCAATGGGGCTCCCCAGAGGCCTACCTCTGGCACTGCCACCCTGGCATTACCAGGTTTCAACTGCTAAGGAGCCGTGTCTCTCTCTCCTCAGTGGCTATACTGACATTTGCGGCCCTGGTGGGTTCCCTCGACTGTTTGCCATTTTTCAATACCTGTTGTAAATCTTGGTGAAGTATCTGGGGGTACATGTGGCGGGATCCTTTAAATCCATGTTAATTCTTATAAATGTGGTTCCTGTACTTTCTCAGCGGGAACATTGTTGCGTCACTGGCGAGGGGCAGGAAATTTGAGAATGAGGGGCGGGATTCTTCAGCCACATTTGCCCGGCGACCAGAGAATCCCGGCAGAGGTCAATGGATTTTACTATTCCACGCGGCTCGCCGTGGCACTCTTGCAGTGGGCGAGGTGGGAGAATCCAGACCGAGATCTTGCCACCAAGATTCACATTCCCGCTGTCTTGTGGGATTTTCCACCGGCATTACCATTTCCGCCCGCGCTGAATGCCGGAAGAAAATCCTTCCCCATTAGTTGCAGAATAGGCTTAAGGGGCTGAATGGCCTAATCCTGTTCCGATGTTGGTATGAATGCAAATTGCATATACTTATTTCGGCTTCTCTTCTATTTTAGGAAATGACAAACCCTAAATTATAGCAACTTTGAATCTTGCACAAGATCGCACAAAATACAAGATTCCATCAACACAGCTTAAACCGTTGGCGTGATGCTCTCGTAACTAACTGGCTCAGTTGAGACGCAGCTATTTCGACCTACCTGCTACATGTGAGATGACGGACTGCAATTTGCATGGGAAGCCAATTTGAATAATTATTCATAGCTGTGATGTTCTCGGGTTTTCACAGGTTGCTCACCTGCTGTGGGACAAATCTGGACATCAGCTTGAGTTCAAAGGATTGTGAATCCTCACACAGACAGATATTATCTGACAAAAGTTACAAATTAATGTTTAAATATGTTGGCTTTTTACAGGAAGGAGACAGTTAAAATTGAAATGAAAGGAAACCCAACGTGGAAGCCCACAACCGATACTGTAAAGAAGTCAGTGAGAGCATGGTAAATAGCTTAATAGCGAGCAAAATAAACACACTGCTTTACCAATGAGAATTTGAGGAGGTATGCATATTGGCACTTCAAGATACCGTACCAAAGGACAGCTGTGCACCATTTCTGGTAGCAAATGATGTTTTGAACTGATTGCTGAGTTCATTCTGAGAATTCATTGGAAGTAAATTATATATCATAAACAACGTCGCAAGCTGAGACTACCCAATAGTATCATGTGTTGCATGGGTGATCCAATATTTCATAATGCAGCATTAACTGTTAACATATTCTGTACACAAATGTCTGGCTTCTATGGCATGGTGCAGAATCTGCTTTTTCCATTTAAACATGATGAAGAACCCGTATGGTTATATGTAAGATAAAGCTGAGGGTATGAATCACAATGTGCTACAATAGCATTGCAGTATGAATCAAAATATCATAGCATATGATTGAGTCATGACACAACACCATTTCAGTGTATGGCCCATGACACAATAAAACACTATTTATTGGTATAGAATGACCTCCGGTGGTGGCTGTAGAATGATCTCCGGTGGTGGCTGTAGAATGATCTCCGGTGGTGGCTGTAGAATGACCTCCGGTGGTGGCTGTAGAATGACCTCCGGTGGTGGCTGTAAAATGACCTCCGGTGGTGGCTGTAGAATGACCTCCGGTGGTGGCTGTAGAATGACCTCCGGTGGTGGCTGTAGAATGACCTCCGGTGGTGGCTATGAGGGAGCAGTCGCACTCAAGGTGGCTCCCGCTTGGACACTTCGTTTTGGTCATTTTTGTCTGGTGAACGGACACAGTTTTGAGAAGAAAGGTGGAGTCATTAATGTTTGTTGGCTTCTCCTCCAGTGTGGGATGTCTACAGGATACTACACGAGACAGAAGTCGAATAAAAGCCCCTCATCAGTCTCCAAAGGCCCTTGTGGCTGAGTGGAGAAGAAAATTGTGGAACCCTCCGTTTCGCTGTTGCCCTCCAAATGGATTATGGAGAAGTTGGGGGAATTCCAGAAGCAAAGACTGATGGCGTTGGAGGACCTGTCCAAGGTGATTGAGGTGGCAGTGGCACCCATTCATGTGACTTTGGCTAGGGTGGAGCAGCGGTTGGAATTGCAGGGCATAACGATTTGAGAGGTGGAAGAAGCAGTCACAGACTAATGACTGGATTACCTCTTTGGAAGCAAAAATGGCGTTGTTGATAAAGGCCCAAAAGGTACTGAAGGCCAAGGTGGATGACCAGGAGAACAGGTCCAAGCGCCAGAACCTGAGGATTGTCAGGCTGCCAAAGGGCATTGAAGGTACAAATGCCACAGAGTACGTGGCGAAGATGTTCGGGAAGTTGTTGGTGGAGAGGGTCTTTATGAACCCTCCCAAGGTGGACTGAGCCTACTGGTCATTGTGCCAGAAGCCAAGATCTGGGGGTCCACCGCAGTCAGTCATAGTTCTATTCCATAGATAGAGCGGATTTTAAAGTGGGCGAATGCTATACGAAAGTGTAGATGGGAGGGCCACCCCATCTGAATTTATCAAAACATTGGGGCAGAACCAGCAAAAATGACAGGATGGATTCAACAAGGCCAAGACTGCACTCTACAGGAGCAGGGTGCAGTTCGGAGAGGTGTACCCAGCGCAGTTGTGGGTCACGTTCAAGGATAGATAACATTATTTTAATACGCGGAAGAAGGCGAGAGGCTTTGTGAGGAAAAATGGACTTTGAGAGAACTGATGTTCTGGAGTTTTGAATTTTGCATACATGTTTCTTGCCTCTTTCTGTGTTTTTGCTATTATGTTTTTCGTTTTTTCGTTCCCATGGTAGTATGGGGTTGCTTGTTTCATCGAAGGTGGATGTTGGTTCTTTCTTCCCAGTATGTACAATATTTGTTAAGGGGCTGGGAAAAGGTGGGTGTTTAATCTTTCTTCTTGTTTGGTGTCGTAGTCACCACTGTAGTGTATATATACATCACGTATGAGGTATAATACGGTAAGGTTCCTGTACTACAGGTACGGGGGTAGATCCCTGCCTGCTGGCTCCGCCCAGTAGGCGGAATATAAATGTGTGGGCTCTCCGAGCTGCAGCCATTTTGGCTGCAGCTGCGGGAGGCTACACATCTCTACTTAATAAAGCCTCGATTACACTCTACTCTCGTCTCGTCGTAATTGATAGTGCATCAATTTATTAAGCAGAGATTTTACAACGATGGATCTCCGCATCAAGCCAGATCGCCTGCAGCTCCACCCTCAAGCAGACAATGCCAAGTCGGCCTTCGCACATTGGCTAGCTTGCTTTGATGCATACATCATATCTGCGACAGAACCACCCTCAGAAGCACAGAATTCAGATCCTGTATATGCGGCTGAGCTCCGATATCTTTCCCCTCATCCGGAACGCGCCTACCTAGACTGAGGCCATGGCGCGACTGAAGGAGAACCACACTCATCAGACCAACAAAATCTACGCCAGGCACCTCCTGTCCACGTGGCATCAACTTCCCGGTGAGTCTGTGGAAGATTTCTGGTGTGCCCTGCACGCCCTGGCGAGGCACTGCGATTGCCATGCCGTTTCGGCTGTTGAACATTCCGAACTCCTAATTAGGGATGCTTTCGTTACGGGCACAGGGTCGGCGTACATCTGCCAGCGCCTCTTAGAAGGGGCTACCCTTGACCTCGCGGCAACCAAGAAATTTGCGATCTCACTAACGGTCGCCTCCCATAATGTACAAGCATACACCCCCGACCGCACAGCATCCTCCTGGGCATCATGGACCACCAGCGAACACCCCACCGTGGACCCCACCAGCGACCGCCCCAGCCAACCCCAAGCCTGCGCCGCGCAGCAGCCAACCAACCTCGGGAGACCCGAGTGCTACTTCTGCGGACAGACAAAGCACCCCCGGCAGCGCTGCCCGGTGCGGAGCACGCTCTGCAAGGCAGGGGGGAAGAAAGGACATTTCGCTGCTGTGTGCCAGGCCCGCTCGATCGCCGCTGTAACCAGGCCCATTGTCCTTGCACCCCCACGTGCGACCCGTGGGTGCCGCCATTTTCGCCCCCGCAACCCACGTGCGGCCCATGGGCGCCGCCATCTTCATTGCCTCAGACCACGTGCGGCCCTTGGGCATCTTTCCCCCCCCCCATCAGGCCTCGTGAGGCCCGCAAGCACCGCCATTTTTAACGCCGCCCGCCACGTGCACCCCGTGGGTGCCGCCATCTTCCCCGCCTCAGGACCATTGGGCACCTCATCGGGCCGCTCATCACCTGCAACCGCCACCGACCAGCCAGGGGCCTTCCAACACCAGCCATGTCTCACCTCCATCACAATCGACCAGTCCTAACCGCACAACCTCGCGACCGCATCGATGACAGTAAAGGTCGATGGGCACAAGACATCGTGCCTTCTTGACTCTGGGAGCACTGAGAGCTTCATCCACCCCGATACGGTAAGGCGCTGCTCCCTCGCGGTACACCCCATTAACCAGAGAATCTCCCTGGCCTCCGGATCCCACTCTGTGGCGATCCAGGGGTACTGCACCGCCACCCTTACCGTCCAGGGCGTAGAGTTCAGCAACTTCCAGCTCTACGTCCTCCCCAACCTCTGCGCTGCCTTGCTACTTGGCCTGGACGTCCAGTGCAACCTCCAAAGTCTAACCCTGAAATTCGGCGGGCCCCTACCACCCCTTACTGTCTGCGGTCTCACGACCCTGAAGGTGGACCCGCCTTCTCTGTTTGCAAACCTCACCCCGGATTGCAAACCCGTCGCCACTAGGAGCAGACGGTACAGTGCCCAGGCAGGACCTTCATCAGGTCTGAGGTCCAGCGGCTGCTACGGGAAGGCATTATCGAGGCCAGCAACAGCCCCTCGAGAGCCCAAGTGGTAGTTGTGAAAACTGGGAAGAAAAACAGGATGGTCGTTAACTACATCAATTGGTTTACGCAGCTCGACGAGTACCCCTCCCACTCATATCTGATATGTTCAATCATATTGCACAGTACCGGGTCTTCTCGACAGTGGACATGAAATCTGCCAACCACCAGCTCCCCATTCGCAAGGCGGACCGCCCGTACACCGCGTTTGAAGCGGACGGCCGTCTTTACCACTTTGTTAGGGTTCCCTTCGGCGTCACTAACGGGGTCTCGGCCTTCCAACGCGAGATGGACCGAATGGTTGACCGGTACGGACTGCGGGCCACCTTCCCGTACCTGGATAACGTCACCATCTGCGGTCATGACCAGCAGGACCACGACGCTAACCATTCCAAATTCCTCCACACCACCAAACTCCTCAACCTAACGTACAACAAGGAGAAGCGCGTGTTCAGCACCAACCGCTTAGCCATCCTCGGTTATGTGGTGCAAAATGGAGTTCTTGGGCCCGACCCCGATCGCATGCACCCCCTCATGGAACTCCCTCTCCCCCAGTGGCCCAAGGCCCACAAACTATGCCTGGATTTCTTCTCATACTACACCTAGTGGATCCCTAACTATGCTGACAAGGCCTGCCCACTCATTCAATCCACTCTGTTTCCCCTGATGGCCGAGGCTCACCAGGCCTTCAACCGTATCAAGGACAACATCGCCAAGGCCGCGATGCACGCGGTCGACAAGACCCTCCCCTTCCAAGTCGAGAGCAATGCATCAGACGTCGCTCTGGTCGCCACCCTCAACCAGGCAGGCAGGCCCGTGGCATTCTTCCCCTGCACCCTCCATGCCTCCAAAATTCGGCACTCCTCCGTCGAGAAGGAGGCCCAAGCCATCGTAGAAGATGTGTGACATTGGAGGCATTACCTGGCCGGCAGGAGATTCACTCTCCTCACTGACCAACGGTCGGTTGCCTTCATGTTCAACAACACACAGCGGGGCAAGATCAAAAATGATAAAATCTTGAAGTGGAGGATCGAGCTCTCCACCTACAATTACGAGATTTTGTATCGCTCCGGTAAGCTCAATGATTTCCCCGATGCCCTATCCCGAGGTACATGTACCAGCGGGCAAGTAGACCGACTTGGACCCTACACGACGATCTGTGTCACTGATGCACAATCAATGGACATGAAACGTAGATGAGATCCAAACGATAGGCTTTAATGCACAAGATGTGTGACCGGCAGCAGACTTACAAAAGAAAGGCCAACTGCCGGGAAGCACGGGTTCTTATATCCCGCCTCGTAGGCGGAGCTACCTACCTCTCAGCCAATCGGCTGAGAGGCACATGACTTACCCGGGCCAATGGGCAGCGAGTCCTCTGCACCAATAGCAGCTCACTTCCAGCCAATCGGCTGAGAGGCACATGACTTACCCGGGCCAATGGGCAGCGAGTCCTCTGCACCAATAGCAGCTCACTTCCAGGTACCGTAATACCCCTAGTCATACTACCACAGTCACCCAGGAGTCACCCAGTTCTTTCACTTCATAAAGGCCCGTAATCTGCCCTACTCCATTGAGGAGGTCAGGACTATCACTAGACTTCCAGGTCTGCGCGGAGTGCAAACCACACTTCTACCAGCCAGACCGAGCGCACCTAGTGAAGGCCTCCCACCCCTTTGAACGCCTCAGCATGGATTTCAGAGGGCCCCCCTCCCTCTACTGACCAAAACACGTATTTCCTTAACGTGGTCGACGAATACTCCAGATTCCCCTTTGCCGTCCCATGCCCCGATATGACGTCTGCCACCGTCATCAAAGCCCTCAACACCATCTTCGCTCTGTTCGGTTTCCCCTACTACATCCACAGCGACCGGGCATCCTCATTTATGAGCGATGAGCTGCGCCCGTACCTGCTCAGCAGGGGCATCGCCTCGAGCAGGACGACCAGCTACAACCCCCGGGGAAACGGGCAGGTGGAGTGGGAGAATGGGACGGTCTGGAAGGCCGTCCAGCTGGCCCTACGGTCCAAGAATCTCCCAGGACGTGCAGCTCTAGGGTTTCGCTCCCAACGTGGCTGGCAGCTCCAGGACCTGTTCTCCACCGCAACCACGTGCGGCTCCACAAGGCGGAGCCGTCGGTTGAGAGGGTACAGTTACTCCATGCGAACCCACAGAGGCGTACCCCGACGGCCGCCAAGACACAGACTCCCTCAGGGACCTGGCACCAGCTGGGTCCCCACCCCCTCCCTCTGCCCCGGCGCCACCCTTCCTCCCCCCAGCGCATCTCACCACAGCCCCCACTCCAGGACAATCCGTCCTCCCCTTAGTCTCATCCGAGGATGAAGATGAGGTTGACACGCTCCTGGAGTCACCGGCGACCGAACTGACGTCCACCGGGACTGCGGCGCTCACAATCTCCCCCCCCCCCCCCCCGCTTTGTTTGTACTAGCGATGGAGCCATTGGTCATCAGGATTAGATTGTCAGGTGGGTGGAGGGATATGGGGTGGGTGTGAGGAGCATAAGGTGTTACTTTACATGGACGATCTGCTGTTATACATTTCAGATCCTCTCTTGCTAAATTTTTTTATCACTGAAATTGAAACCATATTTAGAAGAGCAGAAATGTTTTATTGCAATCCCTGAAGTCATAAAACACAAACAACACTAACAATAACGAACATTGCTGGATGTCTGGTTTACTTTTTGGAATCATTAAAGTCAGAAGTCAACCCATTTTATTTTATTTGAAGAAACTGAAGTGATTTAAAGTTAACTTTACGCAGCAGCAGGTGAATGAAGTTACTCTGGTGAAGGGGGGGATTGTCAGCTCTGGCACAGCAGCAGGTGAATGAAGTTACCAGGTGGTGAATGAAGGACCAGGTGGCCGAGTGGTTAAGGAGATAGACTGCTAATCCATTGCGCTATGCATGCGTGGGTTCGAATCCCATCTTTGTCAATTTGGGGCCTCACGGTAGCATGGTGGTTAGCATCAATGCTTCACAGCTCCAGGGTCCCAGGTTCGATTCCCGGCTGGGTCACTGTCTGTGTGGAGTCTGCACGTCCTCCCCGTGTGTGCGTGGGTTTCCTCCGGGTGCTCCGGTTTCCTCCCACAGTCCAAAGATGTGCGGGTTAGGTGGATTGGCCATGCTAAATTGCCCGTAGTGTAAGGTTAATGGGGGGATTGTTGGGTTACGGGTATACGGGTTACGTGGGTTTAAGTAGGGTGATCATTGCTCGGCACAACATCGAGGGCCGAAGGGCCTGTTCTGTGCTGTACTGTTCTATGTTCTATGTACTCTGGTGAAGGGGGGGATTGTCAGCTCTGGCACAGCAGCAGGTGAATGAAGTTACTCTGGTGAAGGGTAGGTTTGTCAGCTCTCGCTTTGTTCTGCTCAGGAGCATTGATGTACATCCGGGCTTCCGTCATACTTTCCCACAATGCTCTTGGATGCCGCTAAAATGGCGGCGCCCATAGTGCGGAGCCGGCAGCTCCTGACTTTATTCAGGACACCGGGATCCTTTCTCTTGGCCCCAGGAACGGCTGCGTTCCGAGTCCGGAGCCGCTGCATGAGCGGCAGAAATGTGCTGCAGCTTCACCAGCGAGGCATCTTCAAAGACATCTTCCCGGAGGCCGGAGACCTGCACCAGTTGCTGGAGTCCGGGCCCCAGACCCTGTACTGCGGCTTTGACCCGACCGCCGACAGCCTGCACGTCGGCAACCTGCTTGCCCTCATCGGGTTGCTGCACTTCCAGCGATCGGGTCACCGCGTCCTGGTGCTGCTGGGCGAAGCCACAGCTCGACTGGGCGACCCAAGCGGCCGGAGCAGCGAGCGGGAGGCCGTGAATGCGGGCACGGTGCAGGAGAACGCCCGCGGTATCCAGGAGGCGATCCTCCGCGTGTTCCAGAACCACCGGGCCTGCTTCTGCAGCGAGGCCGAGGCCGCGAACTTGGGACCGGTCAGCGTCCTCAATAACTGGTCCTGGTATCAGGATAAGGAGGTGGTGGGTTTCCTGGACACTGTGGGCAGGCATTTCCGCATGGGCACCATGCTGAGCAGACACAGTGTACAGTCCCGACTCAAGAGTCCAGAGGGCATGAGTTTGACTGAGTTCACTTACCAGATGTTTCAGGCGTACGATTTCTATTATTTAAATCAACACCACGACTGCAGAATCCAACTGGGAGGGACAGATCAACTGGGAAACATGATGTCTGGATACGAATTTATACACAAGTAAAGCACATCTGCTTTCAGTATACTCTTCACGTATAATTTCTTGCATTTGTGATTTGGCCATCTTTTTTTGCATTTTTTTTGAGTGATGTGCATTTAATTATTCTGTAGGGTGACTGGGCAGAACGTTTATGGCATCTTGGTACCACTCGTGACCAGTTCGTCAGGAGACAAACTGGGAAAATCTGCAGGAAATGCAATATGGTTGAACAGAAACAAGACATCACCCTTTGAACTGTACCAGTACTTTGTCAGGCAACCTGATTCAAATATAGAAAGGCAAGTTCTTTATACTTATCGGAATGTTTTTACTTCCTGTGTTCACATGATCTGATGTGGCACACAATACAATTTATTAACGTAAGACTGTTTAGAGATCCTCAGGGGTCCTCTTGGACTGGGCGTTGTACAATGGGAAAGGATTGGATGGCAATATAGTTGTGAGAGAACCCTTGGGGATGAATGACCATAGCACGGTAGCATGGTGGTTAGCATCAATGCTTCACAGCTCCAGGGTCCCAGGTTCGATTCCCGGCTGGGTCACTGTCTGTACGGAGTCTGCACGTCCTCCCCGTGTGTGCGTGGGTTTCCTCCGGGTGCTCCGGTTTCCTCCCACAGTCCAAAGATGTGCGGGTTAGGTGGATTGGCCATGCTAAATTGCCTGTAGTGTCCTAAAAAGTAAGGGGGGGGGGGTTGTTGGGTTACGGGTATAGGGTGGATACGTGGGTTTGAGTAGGGTGATCATTGCTCGGCACAACATCGAGGGCCGAAGGGCCTGTTCTGTGCTGTACTGTTCTATGTTCTATAAAACCAAGTTGGATAGTGAGGTGGTTGACTCTGAGATCAGGGTCCTGAATCTCAACGGTAACTATGATGCTATGAGACATGAGTTGGCATTGATGGATTGGGAAACATTACTAAAAGGAAGAACAGTGGACAGGCAATGGCAGGCATTCAAGAAACAAATAGGTGAACTCCAAAACATGTTTATTCCTATTTGGAGCAAGAGTAGAAAGGGAGCTGTGACCAAACCATGACTTACAAGGAAAATTAGAGGTAGTATTAGATTCAAAGAAGAGGCATACAAATTATAAAGAAAAAGCAATAGACCTGAGAACGAGGAACAGTTCAAAATTTCTCAAAGGTGGACCAAGGGCTTGATTTAAGAAGAGGAAAATAAATATGAAAATAAGCTAGTGGGGAACATAAACTGACTGTAAAGTTTCTATAGGAATGTAAAGAGAAAATGATTGTTAAAACGAATGTATGCAGCTTGCAATCAGAAATGGGAATTCATAATGGGGAACAAAGAAATGGCCGAGGAACTAAATTTGTATATTGTTTCTGTCTTCACAAAGGAATGCATGAATAATGTACCGGAAGTTGTGAATAACACAAGTTTTAGTGAGGAGCTGAAGCAAATTAGTATTAGTAGAGAAATAGTTTTGGGGTAATTAATGAGATTGAAGGTGGATAAATCTCCAGGGCCTGATGATCTTCATCCTAGAGCACTTCAGGAAGTGACCCTGGAAATAGTAGATCCATTGACGGTCATTTTCCAGAATTCTTTGGACTCTGGAATGGTTCCGACAGATTGGAGTGTAGCTAACAAAACAGTGCTATTCAAAAAGGGAAGGAGAGAGGAAACCGGAAACTATAGACCAGTGAGCCTAACGTCTGTAGTAGGGAAGTTACTAGAGTCCATTATCCAGGAATTCATAGCACAGAATTTGGAAAGCAGTGACGTGGGCAGCACGGTAGCCTTGTGGATAGCACAATTGCTTCACAGCTCCAGGGTCCCAGGTTCAATTCCGGCTTGGGTCACTGTCTGTGTCGAGTCTGCACATCCTCCCCGTGTGTGCATGGGTTTCCTCCGGGTGCTCCGGTTTCCTCCCACAGTCCAAAGATGTGCAGGTTAGGTGCATTGGCCATGATAAATTGCCCTTAGTGTCCAAAATTGCGCTTAGTGTTGGGTGGGGTTACTGGGTTATGGGGATAAGGTGGAGATGTTGACCTTGGGTAGGGTGCTCTTTCCAAGAGCCGGTGCAGACTCGATGGGCCGAATGTCCTCCAGCACTGTAAATTCTATGATAATCAGGCAAAGTCAGCATACATTTACGAAAAGGAATCATGCATGACAAATTTAGATTTCTTTGAACGTGTAGAGTTGACCAGGGAGAACCGGTGGATGTGGTTTATTTAGACTTTCAAAAGGTTTTTGGTGAGGTGTCACAAAGGAGATTACTATGTAAATTTAAAGCGCACTGAGTTGCAGGTAGAGTCTTGAGATGGATACAAAACGTGTTAGCAGACAGGAAGTGAAAAATTTAAATAAATGGGTCTTTTCAGCAGGCAGTGACTAGTGGGGTACCGCAGGGATCTGTGCTAGGACCCCAACTGTTCACTTTATATATATATATATATATATATTAATGATTTGGACAAGGGAACTAAATATTATCTCCAAATTAGCAGATGATACAATGTTGGGTGGGAGGGTGAGTTGTGAGGAGAATGCATCAACGGGATTTGGACAGGTTGAGTGAGTGGGCAAATGCATGGCAGATGCAGTATAATGTGGATAAGTTTGATGTTATCCGCTTTAGTAGCAAAAATAGGAAGGCAGATTATTATTTGAATGGGTGTAAATCGAGAGAGGTGGATACTCAGTGAGACCTTGGTGTCCTTGTGCGTCAGTCGCTGAAAGTAAGCGCACAGCAACAGCAGGCAGTAAGGAAGGTCCATAGCAAGAGAATCTGAGTATAGGAGTCTGTCCATGCTAATATGTCACCCTTAACACCATGTTACGTTACATTGGGAATAACCTTTTATCTGACACTTTCTTGAACGCCTTTTGGAAATTCAAATAACACATCATCTAGTTTCTCTTTATCCATCCAGCTTGATACAATCTCAAAGAGTTCTAATAAATTTGTCAAACATGATTTCCCTTTCACATAACCATGCTGACTGTCTGACTGTAGTATGATGTTCTAATTTACCTGCTATTACTTCCTCAATAAAGGATTCTAGCATGTTCACAACGACTAACTGACCTGTACTTTTCTGTTTTCTGTCACGTTTCTTGAATAGAGTTGTTACATTTACGTTTTTTTCAATCTGCTGGGGCTTTTCCAAAATCTAGGGCATTTTGGAAGATTTGGAAGCAATGTATCCACTGTCTGTACAGCCGCTTCTTTTAAGATTTTAGGATGCAGGATCTCGGGTCCAGGCGACTTGTCAGCCTTTAATTCCATTATTTTTGTCAGTACTTTTTCACTTGTGGACATGATTGTTGTAAGTTCCTCCCTCCTTTTTGCTGCTTCAGACTTGGGGATTTGTCTTCCACCTTCCGGCACCAATTAACCCTCAGTGACACTTGTTTCATGAGTTTTACATGATTTAATAATTTGTTGAAACATAAAATTGTAACAAATGTTATCTCTGCTTTGAGTGGCCATCAGGAAATGAGGAACCCCCCCCCCCCGCTGTTATTTGTTGACTTTCTTATCTACGTTTTGAGTTTTTTGGGGAGCAAATGTTGACACTCTGCATGATCAAGGCAGACGGTACAGGACATATCCTTTCTTCCCTTTTTGTTGTTAAACCCGGGCATGTACGTGTAACGTGGTGAAAAGTGTCACTGTGTTTTTATCCCTGCCTCCTCTACCTGGTCCCAGGGCAGGGGCACAGTTTTGTTTGGTGACCAGAAATATAGTGCAGGTTGTGAATTTGAAAGTTTGGTGTCAAATGCAACTCACCTTGGAGCTCTAATATAACAGACAGCTTCCACTTAGATGAAATGTGTACATCCGTTAAATTATTTCACCAAACAGCAGTTTTGGTTTCTTTAGGTATCTGAAACTTTTCACCTTTATCCCACTTCCTGAAATTGAAAGTATTATGGTCAACCACAGAAAAGATCCAGGCAAACGCATTGCCCAGAAACGACTAGCAGCAGAAGCCACAAAATTGATTCATGGCAAAGAAGGACTAGAGTCTGCCAAAAGGTGAGTCTTGAGAACATTTGAATCAAACATTGAGAACCGGAGATTCAGTTCCATCAGGCATTTTTCCTAACGCCTTGAAATATAGACACTTGTGCTTACAGGGAAGCAATTAGATGGGGTTCATAGGAATACAAAAAAAATATAAATGACTGTCTGTCCTACAGAAGCTGATCTGTCCACAGTCCATGGAAACTTCCTCCCAAAAGATGACTGAGTTTAATAAACCAAGAGGTAAGCAGGATGCATTAGACAACGAGCAGTGGCTCTCTCCACTCCTCCATAGCAGCTTCCTTAACCCCAATAGGAAATCAAAGTAAACACCGCATGATCCAATTAGAACATTTATCTAATTTATTTGTACTTTAATGCTAAACAAGAGGGATACGTTTTGAGCTACTTGCTGCTGGTGGGGAGAATTGTGTGGGGTATGTTTCGTTATACGAGATTCTGAGCAGTGCCAAAAGTTTGATCAAAGAGGTGGGTTTGAAGGAGAGTATTAAAGGAGGAAAAGAGGGAGGGAAGCAGAGGTGTTTGGTAGGACAAACAGAAAGAGAGATTCTGGGTCAGGGAACACCCCATAAACAACTTCAGTGAAGACCTGCGTTTCCAAGGTCACTGCTGTTTTCTGTCTTTTCCATTACAGTCCTGAGTTTGGGTTCTTGGTGATCCTTCATATGTTCACAAGAGGTTTCTATTCCTAGTTTATAAACCACTCATCTCAATCCTGGCTTATTCAACACTCAACTTCCCATATCTTGTACAGATAGCCCAGTCATAATATCACTCTATGTTTCTTTTCGTGTCAATTTGACCTTTGGTAGCAATCCCATCTCAGAACCAAAAATTTGTATGTTCAAATCCCACTCCTGGATTTCAATGTGTGGACGTGAGCTTCATGTCTGAGGTTGCCTAATTGAGTCAGGTGATTAAACAGGACAGGAAAAATAATCCCTTGCTGAGCCCAATGGCTTATAAAAGCTATGAGCTTCAAATGTCAGCGTCTTCTGTGCCCCATCCAGCTCCATGAACAAATGCTGCACTATGTTTTACTGCTGCTGCTGTTCAATTTGTTTGCCTTTCTTCTTCAGATGTACAAGTGCGCTCTATCATAGTAGTATGGATGCCCTTGAGACCATGACAGATGAAGAGCTACAAGTATTGTTTAAAGAAGCACCATTCTCTGAAAATCTGCTTGAGCCAGGCACAACGGTGCTGGATCTTTGTCGTAAAGCTAATGCTATTCCAGATGGACCCAGAGGGTATGTCCCTTGTGTAATCTCATGAGTTGGCATTTACCGTTGGTGAAGTAAGGATGAGGCAAAGAATCACTGATGTCACTTTTTGATTTACTTAATAATTTCTTCTTTCTAACATAAGAGAATGGGAGTAGACCATCAAGTCTGCCCTGCCATTCAGTACAATCATGGCTGATTTTGGCTCCAACTCCATTGTCCTGCATGCTTTAGATTCCTCGAACAATGGGAACAATCTCAGCATCTACCCCATCAAGCCCCTTCAGAATTTTGGAGATTTCAATGAGATTGCCCATCGTCCTTTATAACTGGAGAATATAAACCCTGTTTACTCAGCTTTGCACCATAGTACAACCCCGTCATCACAGGTACCAATTTAGTCAATCTCTGCTGCACCACCTCCAACGGAAGTATATCCTTTTTTAAATGTAGAGACCAAAACTGCAGACACTATTCCAGATGCAATCTCACCAGTACCTTGTACAACCATAGGAAGACTTCTTTATTCTAACCGTGATGGTGTTGTGCGGAGCACAGTAGACCTCTGAGCTTATACTGAATCTTACATTGCAAAAGCTATTTCAGATTTGTAATTTCAAATCCATGTATGGCGAAGACTGCAATGTTTCTCCCTCAGCAAAACGGTATCACCAATATTTTGCATCTCTATTTTCAAAACCAATATAATTGACCTGGGGTTTGACAAAGGGTCACCTGGACTTGGAACATTAGCTCTTTTCTTTCCCTACAGATGCTGCCAGACCTGTTGAGATTTTCCAGCATTTTCTCTTTGGTTTCAGATTCCAGCATCCGCAGTAATTTGCTTTTATAACTGACCTGTGCTCACCAGAAACCTTGAAACGGTGTGGAGCTGGATTTAAACCAAGGTCCCAGATGTGTCATTCAAACCTGATTAATCTAATAACCTTAATCAAGTGCCAATTATCACTACAGTATCTACTTGAGTAAAAATAGCTAACATGTTACCGGCCATCTTTCTCGATAGCTCTGTTGGGCATCAATCTGCCATTGTTTTGTTGACGGTTCTTTTGTTAGTGGTCATTTGAAATGGGAGTGGATTGGTTGTTGAGGACTGATTCTGAAGAAAATACAAGCTACATTCAGAATGTTCTTTTCTTTTCCCATCTCAGGTACCAGGTGATTACAGATGGTGGAATTTGGATCAATCACATCCGAGTGACAAAACCAGAACAAGTCCTCGTTTTGGGACAGCATATTCTGACAAATGGGCTGTCGTTGCTCAGAGTTGGAAAGAAAAATTACCACATAGTCAAATGGCTCAGTTAGTCAGCGAGGTTTAATGGATGTTATTTTGTTGGAGTTCAGGTTTCATTTAGTGGCCTGGAGAAATCTGGAGTCTCATTGAGATCTAGTCATGCTATTGCTAAGTTTGATGGGGAGAACATGTGTCCAGTAACTCGGAGCAATAGACCATGAGAGCCCAAACTGGAAAATGTTTGAAATTGTAATTTTAATATTTGATATTGGGTAAATGTTGAGGATTTTAGATGGATCACTTTCCATCAACAGGATGCTTTCTTGGACCATTCCTTTTGGTCAACCAATTATATTAGTTTGGAGGGCAGCATGGTGGCACAGTGGTTAGCATTACTGCCTACGGCGCTGAGGACCCGGGTTCGAATCCCGGCTCTGGGTCACTGTCCGTGTGGAGTTTGCACATTCTCCCCGTGTCTGCATGGGTTTCATCCCTACAACCCAAAGATGTGCAGGCTAGGTGGATTGGCCACGCTAAATTGCCCCTTAATTGGAAAAAAATAATTGCGTACTCTAAATTTATATTTCAAAAATGATATTAGTTTGATAAATGTGAAAAAATGAAGTGCCTCTATTATATCACTATCCTCACGGAAATGGAAGTGGGTGAGTAACAGAGGCTTTGATATGCAGACTTAGCCCCAATTAGGATAACTTTTAGTAAATCACAACGTGGGGTTGATGGCCATCAAAATCTTTTAACAACATTTTGAAATTGAGTTAGAATTGCATCTCTGAATGGATGGTGAGCAATGAGTTACAGTTTGCTGATGTTTTTGGCAGCTACTGTACTATGTATAGACTTTCAGACTCAGAGTGAGTGAGGCCATAGAGATGGCCATTGTGATCAGGTATCTAATTACTACATAAGGCTACTTTTTATAAATCTGTACATAATGTATACATACAATAAAATAGAAAATGAATTAAAAGATGTGAAAATGTTAATTTGCGCATATGGATTTCTTTCTTGTCCATATTTCTATGCATTGCAATGGCTGATATTTGGGAAGGGAGCGAATGAAGGGAAATGTACCTGTGATAACTTATTCACTTTGGTTGGCCCCACCAAAAGGAATGAGCAGTGCAGGTGGGAGCTACTGTTCAATGTGAAACCACCGGGATTCATTATCGTGCTTTGGCAAGGCAACTGCAGTCAACTACAGGGCTGTCAGTTAACCTTGGTGGGAAAACCTTCAGAAATGATAATCCAGGGACACAATTAACATTCTCTTGGACAAATGTGGCTCAATTAAGGAAAACAAGAATTAAATTTGTTGAAGGCAAATCATCTTTAACTAATTCGATTGAGGTTTATGTTGAGATAATGCAACGTGGTGTGCCTGTATTTCCCAAAGGTTTTTGATAAAATGCTACATTGGATATTTATCAATGAAGTTAAAATTCAGATGGAATAAAAGGATAGTGAGAGCATCAATACGAAGTAGCTGAGTGATGGGAAAGAGTGTTAACTGTGAACGGTTATTTTTAATACTGGAGGAAGGTATGTAGAGGGTTCACCAGGGGTCAGCATTAGCACCACTGCTTTTCTTGATTTATATTAATAGCCTAGATTTGGGTGAGAGGGGCACAATTTTAGAATTTTCGGATAACAAAATTTCAAATCATTAGGCATTGTGAGGAGGATAGTGATAGACTTCACGATACTGGTTAATTCAATGGACACATGACAGGTGAAATATAATCCGAGAAGTATGAAGTGATACATTTTGGTAGGGTGAATGAGGAGATGGAATATACAATAAAGGCTATAATTCTAAAGGGGTGCAGGAGCATCGGGTTTTGTGCAGAAATGTAAGGTGGCAGGTCAGTTTGAAGAATGTATGTTAAGGCTACGGGATCCTGGGCTTTATAAATGGAGGCTGGGAATATAAAAGGAAGATGTTGGGGGTGGACCGTTTCCACAGGAGTATTGCGTGCAATTCCAGGTTCAACACTTCAAACACATCATGAAAGTGTCAATAACAGGCTTTCAACAGTTCACACCTCTTAATCTTGTCCAAATAAATATTGAGATGATAGGGAGAAAAATTCAGCTATAGTGTATGTCACTCAAGAAAACCAGACAAAGATTTTTGGAGCTTCAAACAAGGCCTTTATTTTGAGCTACAGCATGGACCCCAATGCTCCAACTCTCAGCACACCAAAGAAGATTGTAAAAATAGAAATATTTCAGATTTGGTTAGCACAACTATAGATTAGGTTTATATCATGCATAATATATGGGTACAATCAGCCGATTGCAACATGTACATGTATACTTGATTATAATATCAAATCAGTGCAGAGGGATGGCTGTCCATTATCTGGCTTGTGCCTATCAATCAACCATCCATCCCTGTCGGATATCCCTGCTGTTTAATAGCTCCTCTCGTAGATCATAGAATTTACAGTGCAGAAGGAGGCCATTCGGCCCATCGAGTCCGCACCGGCCCTTGGAAAGAGCACCCGACCCAAGGTCCACACCTTCACCCTATCCCCATAACCCAACTCAACACTAAGGGCAATTTTGGACACTATGGGCAATTTAGCATAACCAATCCACCTAACCTGCACACCTTTGGACTGTGGGAGGAAACCCACGCAGACATGGGGAGAACATGCAGACTCCGCACAGACAGTGACCCAAGCCGGGAATCGAACCTGGGACCCTGGAGCAGTGAAGCAATTGTGCTATCCACAGTGCTACCGTGCTGCCCCTCGAGGTATGGATGCAACAATAGACAAGCAGCTCTGTGTTTCTCGCCTCCTTTCCGTTGCCTCCAAACACAGCACCAGAGCAAATGGTAGAAGATCCTACATTGTTATTAATGGCCTGTGGAGTCCCTGCCTGATAACTAGCTGCTGGCAGCTTTGGGGTGCCTCCTTAGGGGCTGGTTTAGCACAGTGGGCTAAACAGCTGGCTTGTAATGCAGAACAAGGCAGCAGCGCGGGTTCAATTCCCATACTGGCCTCCCTGAACAGGTGCCAGAATGTGGCAGCTAGGGGCTTTTCACAGTAATTTCACTGAAGCCTACTTGTGACAATAAGCAATTATTATTATTACAATTTAGCAGCTCGTCTCACAGACCAAACTGAAGATTTTAACCTCTACAATAAATAGTGGATATGATTAAAATTAATTTGTTTTAAACTAATTCAAATAAAATGTCTAAAGCGGTCCCCTTCAGAGTCATTGACAAACAAAATCACAAAGAACAACTTACTATAACCACTTAAAGATGTCAATCAAAGTCATCAATTCATTTCAGTTCTCAAAACAACCCCTGTTGAGTGAATGCTCCGAGTTGCCCATCTTTATTTGAGGGCTGGTGTCGGTCAACGAGTACCGGGGTGATGGGTGAACTGACTTAGTGCAAGTCAGGACAAGCATAGGAGAATTTTTGATGACCCCATGTTTAGGAAGGCAGAAAATGGGAGTTTGGACTGGAGTGCATTGGAATAATCAAGTCTTTAAAGTCTCCTCAGTCATGGTTGTGAGTTTCAGCAGATGAGCTGAGGCAGGGATGGAATGGGTCAATATATTGAAGGTGAAATAAGCTGTGATGGCACAGGTAGATGGCCAGATGCTCATCCCAGGGTCAAATATGACATCATTGCAAACAGCCTTGTTCAGTTTGCCAGGGAGAAGGATGTATTTGATAGCTAGGAAATGGGGTTTGTGCAAGAAACAAAAGACAATGGGTGGGATTCTCTGTTGGCCGAAGCCAAAATCAGAAATCTGACATACCAGCCTTTCACCCCCTGCAGGTAATGGATATTGGAATACAACCAGCAATAGTGACCTTTCTGCTGGTCGCCACAGCCCTGGAGGATGCCCTGAGGCTGTACGAGCGGGCGCTGCTTGAGGAGGAGGAAGCTACAGCAGTAGAACAGGCAGCAGTACTCCGTGCAGCAGAGGGGCATGTGGCAGCCGCCCAGGATGGAGATTGAGCCGCTCAACAGGCCGAGGAGGTGCCGCATGAAGCCTTGTGTGTACTGGCACCGCGATGTGCTGGAGGAGGAGGAGGAACGGCAGGCCTCATCTGACGAGGGGAATGCAGAGAAAGGCGAGGGTGGAAAGAACATGGAGCCCAGACAGGCACGGGAGGCTGTGCGCCAGGGCCAAAGCGCATGGGCCGCTCTGATCGCCTCCAGGTTCACCGACTAGGAGGGGTTAGAGATGGGGACTGGCTTGGGGAATGGACACCACCTCCCGCCTACATCCCACTCCGTGATACATAGCTGCCGCACTATTGGGTGGGCACCCTGAGTTGGCAGTAACAGTGGGTCTGGTCCACGTGATGGAAGATGAAGATGATGAGCTCCGGTGCTCCGCATCGTACGACAATGTCTGACTCCTGCCCATGGTAGCACTTTCCACCATCCACCTGAATGATCTCTGCATGCGAGCCGGCCATTCCATCACACGGTCCCATCGGATTCCTGGGGTGGCAGTGGTGGGGTCAACCCAGACCAGCCCATCCCTCACACCCATGAGACAGGGCACCGAGGCAGGTTGTAACAGTGGTAACAGATGTTTATTGCGGAACTGTCTCCTGAGGCTCTCCCGAAACCTGGCACTGCCAGTCCTGGAGGCCTGCTCTGGTCTCAACCAGGTTCTACATGCTCGCGACCCTGCAGCTCAGGTGTGCCACGTCACGCTGTGGCTGTGCCACCACCTTCTGGGTTTATGTTACATCAGCCAGTGACTGTGCCATCTCCCTCCATGACGGGGCCATGCTCATGGAGGGACGCTGAAATTTCCAGGTGGCTCTGGGACATGGTTACCTGTGAGGTGACAACTCTGTCCTGGCCTCGGCCAGTGCCTGCACAAGATGCTCCAGGCCTTGGACATGCTGATCCATAGCCAAAACCATCGCCCCCAATGCTTCCAATGTGTTCCCCACCCATGCGATGCTGGCCTGGGTGGCTCGCATTGTTGGCACCACCATCCTACTCCTGCATGTAGTAAGACGTCTCCAACTGTGCAGGAGATGGATGCTCGCAGACAACCCCTCATTTAGTCCCTGCTTCTGCAACTGCATCTCCACAATTGATGGAACTGTCAGTTCCAGAAGCCAAGACCCATCTGGATCAGCCTTTCCTCCGATCATCCTCCCCCTTGGGAGTTTCTACCTCCACCTGCTGTACCGGGTCAACTGTGTGATGCGCACAACAGAGTGTTCCGGGAGCTCTTCACTAACATGGCCAACCGAGGTATATCAGGAATGGTGGAGGGTATTGGAGACATCTGTGACGGAAGGTCAGTGTCATCCTCTGACCCGAGCTCTGGGGTGTCCTGAGTCTCGGGCGGAGGGCTGGTATCTGAGCTGCTCGGCTCACAGAGAGGCTCTGGCTGTGGCACTGGCTGGGCGCAGGGGGGCACCAGATGGACCAGCCCCATCTCCAGCAGGTACTGCAAGACACATGACAAGACCGTGGGCCAATGGGATGTGAGGTGGTGTAGGGTGAGGGTGGTGTGAGGGTGAGAGTGGTGTTGGCGTGGCGGTAGTTTGGGATGAGGGTGGTGTTGGGGTGGTTTTGGGGGAGGGTTGACACACGTGTCACAGAGAACCGCAACTAAGCGGGGTCTCACTTCCTCACCTGTGGCCGAACTCCAACTCGGCGACCTCCCTTTCCTCCAGGCCGCAAACCACGCCCAGGACTGTCTGCTCTACCACGGTGAGGAGCCGTGGGTCCGGCGGTTCCCATCCTGTCTTCTCCCGCTTCCGGCAGTTGTGCGCGGCCTTCTCCTGGGGTGGGGGGGAACACACACAAAACAAGTATTAGACAGTCTGACGCATGCGGCCCAGGGGGTAGGTAGGTGATGGCCTCACTGGCCAGGTCACCCGGCCATGGCAGCCGGTATGGGTACCTGCATTTGTTGCAGGGTGGGGGTTCGGCCATCCTCCAGGGGGAGTGGGGGAGGGAGACGGGTGTGTGGGACAGGGTTAGTGCCAGGGGCACACTGCTGCCTTCTCACCCTGGCCGCCCTGAGGAGGTTCTGCAGTTTTTTCCCAGAACTGTGGGCCCACTCACGACCTCTGCCACCTGCACCCAGGCACGACGAATGGTGACAGCTGGCTGTCTCCTGTCAGGATACAGAGTCATCCGCTGCTCCTCCACCACGTCCAACAGGGTCTCCAACTCGGCGTCTGTGAACCTCGGGGCTGCTCTCCTCGCTGCCATCTTGTTGGCTGGAATAGTGTGTGTGTGTGTGTGGGGAGAATTTGTTATTTGCGGCTACAGCTTGCCAGCCTTTGGGTGTCAATTGTGAAACTGGCGAATCTGACACCGTTTCCCATTAGAATCGATTGTGTTTCACGTGGTGCCGGTCCAAGCCCCTTAACGGTAGCGGAATCGGTCCAGGTGCGGCACCGGTCCTATCGTAAAAGTCCACGGATTCTGCGTAGGGGTCAACACTTAGTCTCAGAAACGGAGAATCCCGCCCAAAGGCTTTGGCTTTTCCAGCATGAAACGGGAAGAAATTTCTGCTCACCCAGAACCAGATGTTGGAAAAATGGTCTCGAACTCTGTGACGTAAGAGTACACGCAGAAACTGGGGGCAGAGTGTACATATAAAATAGGAGGGGGCCCAGGAAGGATAGATTCTTGGAGGCTCCCTAGGTACTGGGGTGGAGCGGGAAGAGAAGCCATTGTAGATCAATATTTTGCTATGACTGGATAGATAGGAATGGTAGTAAGCCAGTGAGGACACAAGCAGCTGGATGGAAGTGGAGGAATGTTAGAGGAGGATAATCCAGTTAAAATGACAAAGGCTACATGCAGGTCGAGACAAGTTGTGACTTTGATACGAGCTATTGCAATACCATGTCATCACTGAAACCACTGCTGCGCCTGCACCTTGAGGGCAGGGCAAGGACTTAATTGCCAATGTGTGTTTCATCCTGACTCCATATACGGAAGCAACAAAATTCCTTTTGTTGTGTTTGACCAAGTCCATATGCATAAACTATCTATAAATAGTACACATACTACATGTTGTGGAAAAAAAAGCTTGTGATCTTATGGCCTGCTTCTCATGAAACATTCTCATTGCAAATTGAGCGTGGCATGACAAGTGTTAGAATGAACAAGAACCTGAGAAAGGATATACTTTTTACAAAGTACTGGAGTCAGTAGATACAAGCCTAGCCCGTATAACTATTCCTCAGGAGGCAACTCGCACATTCCGGGTATTGAACTGCTTCCAATATATGTACATCCTTCCTGAAATAAGGAGACCAATACTGTCCACAGCACTCCAAATGTGGTCTCACTAGTGCCCGCTGTAAATGAAGCATAATCTCCCTATTTTTGGGCTTAATTATCCTTGCAATAATGATAATATTCTATTAGCTTTTCTAATTCCTTTCTGTACCTTCATATTAGCCTTTTGTGATTCATGCACACCCAGATCCCAATTTCCCACATTATGCTCCATATGAAAGGTGTAAAGGTGTCGCAGATTTGCCAGACAGCGTACTGAAGGAAGATTTGCACAACATTACCTGCCATGACAATTCCAAAAATTGGTGAGCAGTTAATTCATAAAAAATCAAGCAAAAGCAATGCAAGCAAAAAGCATACTATGACAGCCATGCAAAACAATCACCGCCATTTAAAGAAGGAGATATTGTCAGGATAAGAAATCCAAATGGTCGCTGGTCAGACGTTGCAAAGGTGTTAAATGAGGTTGCACCACGATCGTATGTGGTACAAACTGCGGTTGGACTGATGTTTCACAGAAATAGATGAGCATTATTAAAAGTAAAGAATTTGCGGGAATTTCTGTGGAGTTCTGTAGAGCCAACTACAACAAACCCAGACACCATGTTTTATAACATTGACTTACTAGCAGCATTGTTATCCACTTCACAAACAGAGCAAACAACAGACAATTCCAATGACACTGCAAGTGCATTGAGAAGGTCAAAAGGACAAGAAGACCATCAAATAGACTTAATTTGTAAAACAGTAAGGACTGTAATTCTGAAATTGCAATTATGATATGGAATATAACATTAAGAATGAAATGTATGCAAGCATTCTCAATAACGTATGTAAACAAATTGTTCGAAAGGATTTCAAACATTTTCTTAAAGAAAGGGGGATGTGACATGGGAAATGCTCAGGATACAAAGGGTTAATGTCATTTAATTAACCACTAGATGGAGCTAGATGCAGAACTATATAAAGCACTGACTCACTGACTTCTGGAAGGCTGGAGAGGAGAGCATAGGAGTAGTGAGAGAGATCAGAGTGGTTATAGATAGAGTGTATAGACTAGTGTTAGTTGAGTGTAGATTGTAGATTACTAGATTATTGTTTTGTATAGGAGTATGGTTGAGCTTTAATAAGTCGTGTAAATAAATGTTATCTTTGTTAATTAACTTAGCTTCTGTGATCTTTGTGAACACTACGACATCCATTCTGATAATAAGAATCACAAGAACACCACAAACATGAGCTTTTATTTTCCGCAATAACCTTTGATGTGGCATTTTCTCAAATGTCTTGAGTATGTTCCCCTTCATACACAGAATAGGTTATTTCCCCAAAGAACTCCAATAAGTTAGTTAAATATGATTTCCCGTTCACAAAACCATATTGACTCTGCCTGATTACCTTGAGCTTATCCAAGTGCCCTGTTATAACTTCCTTAATAATAGCTTCTAACATTTTCCCTGTAACAGATGTTAACTGGCCTGTAGTTTCCCACTGTGTTTTAGCAGAAGAATCGTTTGTTATCCTGTGTTAGCAAAAATCATATTGAATCGGCAAAGTGAAATGTGGTTTGTGCACAGTCTTTTTTTAATCTGCTGTAATCCTTGCATTCGTGAGAAGGGAGTGCATTTTACACTCCGCTTATCTTGTTTATAGAGAAGATGAGTGGAGCCACGGCAGGGTGATGAGTGGGTTGGTGTGGCGCTGGGTGATAGGGTTAGATTAGTCCTTACTTGGATTGAGTATAGCCCCCAGTTAGAGCTACCTATGTTGGGTTTTCATTTTGCATTTTGCTTTTTTTTTGTTATTGCTTTGAATTTTGGGAATCCGTGCTTATCTCCTTTGAAGGCCGATGCAGATCATGTATCCCAGAGATGACTGGGTTCCTTCTGATTCTTTTTTGTGGTTGGCGTTTTTTAGGGTTTTTGGGGTAGGGGAAAATGAGTGATGCAACATGTCTAGGTGAGGTTGGTTATTTCTGTTCGATTTGTTGGAGTCAGAGTCTGTATGCTATGTCTCTGCATTTTCCGAGGCTTTCTTCAGTTTGAGGGGGTTAGGTAACCTCCTCTGGGTGGTCTTTTGCATTAGTTTCTGAATGTCCTCTGCGGTGTGGTTGGGTTTTCCATGGGGAGATAGTGTTATTGTCTCTGCTGAGACAGCACTTCTCTCGCCCCTAATATCCTTCTTGCAAGGGCATACAGTGCTCGTATGTGTCTAATGTTCTTGAGTTTACCCAGGCGTTCCTCCTTTGAGGGGTTTTTCTGGGTGCGCAATGTGCTGTTTTGGCTGGAGGGTTGGTTCGCTGTCCTGGGTGGGGTTAGTGAGGCGGAGGGCCGGCTGGATGGTGGTCCCTTGTCTGTGCTAGGTGTCTTGGGGGTGTGACTTCTTTGACTCAGAGTGTGCTGGACTAGGCCAAGTCCAATGCTGTGATTGATATCCTCTTCTGTTTGGGACATGCCTTCTCAAAGGCACTTATTAAGCACATCCTGAGAGGCTGAGTTATTTGATGTGATTTAATATCTTTAGTTTTGTGGTGAATGTGATTCACACCGGATTATAATCTGTATATACATGTGTCTATATTGTAAGTGCAGTTGCACTACCTGACCACCAGGGGGAGTAGCTCTGCGAATGCTCAAGAATTGTACTGGGCTTCTTGAGGAGATTACTCAATGTGATAATGATGCCCCAGGCGGGTAGAGAGATGGAGGTAGTGGTGGCAATGGACGCCGAGAAGGCCTTTGACCGGGTGGAGTGGGACTATCTATGGGAGGTGCTCGGACGGTTTGGGTTCGGGGAGGGATTGGTGGATTGGATCAAATAATTATATCAGGCCCCGAGGGCCAGCGTCAGGACTAACAGAGAAGTGTCGGAGTACTTTAGATTGTACCGAGGGACCAGACAGGGCTGCCCGCTCTCCCCGCTGTTGTTTGCGCTGGCCATAGAGCCGCTGGCGATTGCGCTGAGAGCCGCAGAGGGTTGGAAGGGGATGGTGAGGGGCGGGGTTGAACACAGGGTTTCTCTTTATGCAGACGACCTGCTCCTGTACGTGTCGGACCCAGTGGCCGGGATGGGAACTATACTGGGAATGCTGAGGAAGTTAGGCCAGTTCTCAGGATACAAATTAAATACGGTCAAGAGTGAAATGTTTGTGGTCCAGGCAAGGGGCCAGGAGAACAGATTGAGAGGGCTACCGTTTAGGCTGGTTGAGGAAAATTTCCGGTATTTGGGAATCCAGGTGGCACGAGACTGGGGCAGGCTGCATAAATTAAATTTG
This sequence comes from Scyliorhinus canicula, assembly GCF_902713615.1. Classification (NCBI taxonomy): domain Eukaryota; kingdom Metazoa; phylum Chordata; class Chondrichthyes; order Carcharhiniformes; family Scyliorhinidae; genus Scyliorhinus; species Scyliorhinus canicula. The sequence continues at coordinate 58,253,326 of NC_052165.1, read as the reverse complement.
GCCAGGGTGGTGGAGCAAATGAAAGGAGAGTTTCGGAGATGGGATGCACTCCCGCTGTTACTGGCAGGGAGGGTGCAGACGGTAAAGATGACAATCCTCCCTCGATTTTTGTTTATTTTTCAGTGCCTCCCGATCTTTATCCCACAGTCCTTCTTCAAAAGAGTTAACGGGCTGATCATGAGCTTTGCCTGGGCGGGAAAATCCCCGCGGGTGAAGAAGGCGATGTTGGAGAGGAACCGCAGCGAGGGAGGGCTGGCTTTGCCGAGTCTGATCAATTATTACTGGGCGGCCAACATCGCTATGATAAGGAAGTGGATGGTGGGTACGGGGTCTATTTGGGAGCGGGTGGAGGCGGCTTTGTGCAGGGGCTCCAGCTTGGAAGCCCTGGTCACGGCTCCTCTACCGCTGCCGCCGGCCAAGTACACCACCAGCCCGGTAGTGGTGGTGACCCTGCGGATATGGGGCCAGTGGAGGAGGCATGTGGGGGAGATGTCTGTCTGGGCGCCAATCTGCGACAACCATCGGTTTGCCCCCGGCAGTATGGATGGGGGGTTCCGAGTATGGCGGCGAGCAGGGGCGGGAAGGGTGGGTGATATGTTCCTGGAAGGGAGCTTCGCGAGTTTGAGGAGCTTGGAGGAGAAATTTGGGTTGGTAAGGGGAAATTATTTTAGATACCTACAGTTGCGTGACTTTGTTCGTAGACAGGTCCCATCTTTCCCACGCCTCCCGCCAATGGGGATCCTCGACAGAATAGTCTCTAGGAGGGAAGAAGGGGAGGGCAGAGTCTCGGGTATATATAAGGTGCTTATGAGGGAGGAAGGGTCCCAGACAGAGGAACTGAAACTTAAATGGGAGGAGGAGCTAGGCGGGGAAATGGAGGATGGGCTGTGGGCAGAGGCCCTGAGTAGGGTAAATTCGACCGCGACATGTGCTAGGCTCGGGCTGATCCAATTTAAGGTCGTTCACCGGGCCCATATGACGGTGGCTCGGATGAGCAAATTTTTCGGGATAGAGGACAAATGCGCTAGGTGCCCGGGAGGACCAGCGAACCACGTTCGCATGTTTTGGGCATGCCCTGAGCTGAGGGGGTACTGGGAGGGATTTGCGGGGGTCATGTCCCAGGTGCTAAAAACAAAGGTGGTGATGAGTCCATCTGTGGCAATTTTTGGGGTTTCGGAAGACCCGGGCGTCCAGGGGGAGAAAGAGGCCGATGTTTTGGCCTTTGCTTCCCTGATAGCCCGGCGACGAATATTATTGGCGTTGAGGGACTCAAAGCCCCCGAAGACTGAGTGGTGGCTTGCGGACATGTCGAGTTTCCTGGGGATGGAAAAAATTAAGTTCGTCTTGAGGGGATCTGTGCAGGGGTTCACCCGGAGGTGGCAACCATTTATTGATTTATTTGCGGGAGAGTGAGCGTCAGCAGGGGGGTGGGGGGGGAGGGGGGGGGGGGGGGTAGAGTAGAGTAGGAGGGAAAATATGGCGGGTAGTACTGGTGGGAGGGGAGCGGGCTTGTGCAATATGTTACGATAGAAGTATTGAAAGTACATGGATGTTTGCACATTTTTGCCTTTTTTGCTTTCTTTCTGATGATGTCTGTAACTGCTATAAAGCCAAAAACTACCTCAATAAAATTGTTTATTAAAAAAAAAAGAATTGTACTGGGCTTCTCCCTTGGCTCCTCCCAGGACTCCTCCCCCTGGAGATGCTGTATAAAGATCAGTGCCACATGGTCAGCTGGCCAGTTCACCAAAAGTTCAATGGCTAACAGGCTGGCTCTGTTGTGAGTATATTAAAACCGCTATTCTAATCCTACAAGCAAGTGTCTGTAGAATTGTTGGTTCCAACAAGTTTATTACTCCTAAGTGCACGAGGGCATAGGGTTGAGCCATGTACTGTGGTTGATATCCTGGTGCACCCCTATATTTGGGATGCTTCCTTATATGAACAAGAAACCTTTTCCCTTCTTCATCCTTGGGTGTGCACCAGGGGAATACAGACGTGATTGTACCTTAGTCCTCTTTTATCCTGAGGATTTTTGCTCCTGTTAGCTCTCCCATTTTTTATCCTGTATTGTTAAATGTGTTGGGAAGCGGTGACTACACTAACTATAATCTAAATTTCTGGCTGCTGATCCTCTCTGTATAAATATGTGAAATGATCATTCTGTACGATGCCTGAGGTTGGGATTATGTTGTGCTGTGTGGTGTATATATATAACAATCTTCTAGAACTGGAGTTTGTGTGTATTTTCCTTGTATTTTTCTATTTTTTTAATGATGGGGTTTAAGAATCCGTGCTTGGCTCCTGCCAGGCGTGTCTGACATCCGGAAAGGGGGGGGGGGGGGGGGTTACAGAGGCATTGGTGCCTCTGATGTTGCTGGAGTTGATGGAAATGTGACTTGGTGCGTGCCCGAACATGGCACAAAAGATTTATCCTGGTGGTTGTGAGCAATCGCCACACGGGAAAGCGTGCACCATTTTACCATGTTTTAAGCCGTGTACTGTGGCTGGTATCCTGTTGCACCCCTGTTCTCTGGTGGTGCATATAGAGGCACCAAATTGAGTCTAATAATTGTGCTGAACAAATTCTAGCCTATTCTCCTGTTCCCCTATGTATCCATACGTTTTTTTCGTGCTGAGCTGTACCATTCCTGTGGTTTTGTTGTGCTATTTGTTAAAATGCAAAGCTTTAATAAAAATACTTTAAAGAAATACTTTTCAGTAAAATCTACAGAAACCTACATTTTCTAAGAGCAAAATTGAGCATGCATATACATGGTTAACTCCCTTCCCATCAATGTGACATTTCTGATAAAGATTACACACATCTAGAAGCCACTATCCTAACGGTCCTTCTTACAACGATAATCAGCACTAAAGAACAATGCTAGTTTGGATAAATAAAACCACAACCCGATGAAGGAATGCGAGACCCCAAGTTTTATTATCTTACTAGATGCAATATGTTGACCAAGCAGAGTGACCAACCTGTCTGTTACCCAACCCGAGCTTTTCAAGAATAAATTTGGAAATTTCATTATAAACATCTCCACATAAGTTGAGTTATCAGACTTCGTTAGGGGAGAGTGTGGTAGCGGTCACCTCCATATTAGATCCCTCTTAAGCCTAACAAGTCTCACACTCTTGGGGACCAAGGTACATTACTTTGATGTTTGATGGATAACCAAGTTCTTTTTTTAAAGTCGAATATTTGTCTTAAGTAAAAGTTGATATTTGGGATTCTCTCCAAGAAATAAGAATTAGTTTTTTCCCCCCGGAATATTATGTAAGTGTCGTGATTTATGCCCTTTGTATAACCATCAAAATGCATGCTTTTTCATAATATTAAATGTATGTGTTTACTTAAAACTTAAATTGTAGAACATAGAACAGTACAGCACAGAACAGGCCCTTCAGCCCTCGATGTTGTGCCGAGCAATGATCACCCTACTCAAATCTACATATCCACCCTATACCCGTAACCCAACAACCACCCCCCTAAACTTACTTTTTTAGGACACTACGGGCAATTTAGCATGGCCAATCCACCTAACCCGCACATCTTTGGACTGTGGGAGGAAACCGGAGCACCCGGAGGAAACCCACGCACACACGGGGAGGACGTGCAGACTCCACACAGACAGTGACCCAGCCGGGAATCGAACCTGGGACCCTGGAGCTGTGAAGCATTTATGCTAACCACCATGCTACCGTGCTGCCCTATAGGTAGCACGACCTATGTGAGCTCACCCCCCACCTTTGCACACAAGGGAGGGTCTGGGGTTGAGCCAAGTCTTTACAATGGTTGATACCCTGTTGCCCCTCTTATGGTTGGAATGTTCCCTTACCTGAACGTGTAGTTTTTTCTCTTCTTCACAAAGGAGGAATACGGATCCCTGGTTGGGTCCTGGCCCACTTTTATCCTGACCTTCTGCTCTTGGTAGTTTTCCTCTGTTTTTACCCTGTTTTCATTAGGTTGCTGGGGGCCACTCACAGTGCAGACCATAATCCGAATCTATAGCTGCTGGTATAACTATGTGAAATGATGATTATTCTGTTCTGTGCGTGAGGTTGGGGTTACGTTGCGTTGTTTAGGTATATGTATAACATCCTTTTAGAACAGAAATCTCACATTGTTTTTGGTATTTTACCTTTTTTGTCATGGATTCCTCTGGTGTTGCTGGAATTGAGGGAGATGTGTGCTGGTGCACGCCCGAACATGACGCGAACAGTTTATCTCGAACTCTCATGATTGTTGCAAGCAATCAAGGCCAAGTGCAGAAGGAGGCCATTCGGCCCATCAAGTCTGCACCGGCCCTTGGAAAGATCCTTAATCCCACACCTCCACCCTATTCCTGTAACCCAGTAACCCCGCCTAACCTTTTTGGGCACTAAGGGCAATCCACCTAACTTGCACATCTTTGGACTGTGGGAGGAAACCGGAGCACCCGGAGGAAACCCACGCAGACACAGGGAGAACGTGCAGACCCCACACAGACAGTGACCCAACCCGGGAATTGAACCTGGGACCCTGGAGCTGTGAAGCAACAGTGCTAACCACTGTGCTACAATGCCACCCGAACATGGCATGAACAATTTATCCCGAACTCTCATGATCATTGAAAGCAATCGCCGTGTGGGAAGGTGTGCACCATTTTACCATATTTTCATGGCGTATCCTTCTGCTCCTTATTCTCTGGTAGTGCATTCAGAGGCATCAAGTTGAGTCCAATGATTGCATTGAGCCAGCTATATTGCTGTTTCTCCGTTTCCCCTCTGTATCCATACATGTGAAGATCTTTTTTCTTGCTATACTGTACCATTCCTGTGGTTTTGTTGCATTATTTGTTAAATGTAAATATACTTATAAATAAAAATACTCCCAGTCTATATGTAAATTAAAATCTTCCATGATTATCACCTTGCCTTTCTGACAAGCTCCAATTATTTCTTCCTTTATGCTCCACCCTACCCTGTGGTTCCTGTTGGGGAGCTTGCACATAACTCCCGCCAATGACTTCTTGCCTTTACCATTTCTCATCTTTACCCAAACCATTTCTGCACCCGGGTTTCCTGAACTTAGGTCAACCCTCTGTACTGTGCTAATACCACCATTAACTAACAGAGCCATTCCTTCACTTTTTCTTCACTTCCTGTCCTTCCTAAATATCCTGTCAACTGAGATTCATAGAATCCCTATAGTGCAGAAGGAGGCCATTCAGCCCATCGGATCTGCACTGACCCTCTGAAAGAATACCCCACCTAGGGTCAGGCCCCATCCTATTCCGGTAACCCAGTAACCCCACCTGACCATTTTGGATACTAAGGGGCAATTTAGAATGGTCAATCCACCTAACCTGCACATCTTTGGACTGTGAGAGGAAACCGAAGCAGTCGGAGGAAACCCACGCAGACTCAGGGAGAAACTCCACCCAGACAGTCACCCGATCTGGAATTGAACCTGGGCCCTGGCTCTGTGAGGTAGCAATGCCAACCACAGTGTCACCGTGCTACCCCAATCAGGTCCCAATCCAAGCCTTTCGGCACCCATGTCACCGTAATAGCTATAAAATTGTATTTATTTATTTCTATGTGCATTTTCAGTTCATCTGTTTTGTTTTGAATGCTACGTGCATTCACATGCAGAGCTTTTAGTTTTATCCTTTTATTCTTTTCGTAACCTTTTGTCTCACTTGTTGATTTACTGTTAGATGTTGATCAGAAGATAAGGATCTTCTCTGATTCCTCAAAGACTATACAAGATTTATGAGTCCCTTTGTTTAAACTAGCTTTGTTCAGGAATGTGCAAGGGAATTCATGCCCATCGAAGATGGAGCATACGTTCCTTGAAAACTACTAAACCACCAGTTTTATACTGGTATACAGATAATTATATTTTTCATTTTTACCAATCATCAAATTACACAATGGTGTTCTGCTATTTCAGCCCAATTATGTCTCAAGACTAGATTACTTCATACATTCAAAGTGAGTACATATGATCATACTATCTGATCACTGCTAATACTACATTGTTCAATCATTACTAAGGTGTATATACATTGTTCCATATGACTACCTGTGGTTAATCCTGCCCACTCCTCAGTCCTGTTTGCTTTTTAGATTTCTTTAAACCGTTTCAGATGTATACTCTCTACCCTTTCCTGTCACGGTCTGTTTTTCGTTTCCCATAATACTATGTTCCTCTTTTGCCTTGTTTTAGCTCTTTATTTACCTGATGTACCATCAATTCGACTCAAGACACATTTAGGATCCGAACTGTGGCTCACAGCTAGTTGTTAGCCCGGTGGTCGACTACAGAGAATGGCCGACTACCGGGAACTCTGGGTACTTATACCCCGCCTCGGAGGCGGGGCCTACTTGCCTCTCGACCAATTGGAGAGCAGTCACATGACTAGTCCCAACCAATCGGACGAGAGGCACATGACCAGCCAGCGCCAATAGGAAGCCAGTGCTCTGCACCAATGGCAGTGCTCATATCCATACCACCACATTCACCCCTTGTGGAGAAAGAAGGTGAGAGGGGGGTGTAAGTGGGAGAGAGAGAGAGGGGGGGGTCCGAGGACTGGTGGTATGAGCAGCGAAAATCGATAGGGGTGAGATGCCCACTGGCTCGTGGCAAAACAATACTACTACTACTAATAACAACAGAATAACACAAATATGTCCAAAAAAAGTCCCATGGCCACATCAGATGGAGACGATCAGCCTGTAGGGTGCCTGTGATGTTCTGGAGGACCATCGCAGTGGAGCCGGTAACGTCGGGCCGATGGTCGTCCTTGCCTCCGGGAGCGTTGGTCGTAGATGTGTCTCCGTTCCCCGGGCCGGTGGTGGAGATGCTGTAATCGGGGAAGAGGGGGCATGTGCGCTGGGTCGTGGGGGCGCGGGGGGCGCTGGGGGGAATGTGTTGATGTAGGGGGAGAAGGCCGCACGCCGGTGGGTGCCAGGTCCCGGAGCGAGACCGTATCTTGCCGGCCGTCGGGATACTCCACGTACGCATATTGCGGGTTGGCGTGGAGTAACTGGACTCGCTCAACCAATGGGTCGGACTTGTGCACCCGCACATGCATCCGGAGCAGGATGGGCCCGGGAGTGGCCAGCCAGGTCGGGAGAGGGGATCCTGAGGACGACTTCCTGGGGAAAACAAGAAGACGTTCATGAGGTGTTTGATTAGTGGTAGTACAGAGGAGAGACCGGATTGAATGCAGGGCGTCGGGAATTACTTCTTGCCAATGGGGAATAGGGAGATCTCTGGACCGTAGGGCCAGCAGGATGGTCTTCCAAATGGTGCCATTCTCCCGCTCGACCTGACCGTTACACCAGGGGTTATAACTGGTCGTCCTGCTAGAGGCTATGCCCCTGCTGAGCAGGGATTGACGCAGTTCATCACTCATAAAAGAGGACCCCCGGTCGCTGTGGATGTACGCGGGGTAACCGAACAGGGAGAAGATGGATAGGAGGGCCTTTATGACGGTTGTTGTGGTCATGTCGGGACAGGGAATGGCGAAAGGGAATCGAGAGTATGCGTCGATAACACTCAAGAAATAAGTGTTACGGTTGTTGGAGGGGAGAAGACCCTTGAAGTCTATACTGAGACGTTCAAAGGGGTGGATGCCTTGATCAGATGCGCTCGTTCGGGGCGGTAGAAGTACGGTTTGCACTCGGCGCAGACGTGGCAGTCCCTAGTGACGGTCCTGACTTCCTCGACGGAGTAGGGCAGGTTGCGGGTCTTAATAAAATGGTAGAAACGGGTGACCCCTGGATGGCAGAGGTCCGTGTGGAGGGAGCGGAGGCGGTCAATCTGCGCACTGGCGCAGGTACCGCGGAATAGGGCATCGGAAGGCTCGTTGAGCTTCCCAGGACGATACAAGATATCGTAGTTGTACGTGGACAACTCGATCCGCCACCGCAAGATCTTGTCGTTCTTGATCTTGCCCCTCTGTGCATTGTCGAACATGAAAGCTATTGACCGTTCGTCTGTGAGGAGGGTAAACCTCCTGCCGGCCAGATAGTGCCTCCAGTATCGCACAGCTTCGACTATGGCCTGTGCCTCCTTTTCCACCGAGGAATGGCGGATTTCGGAAGCGTGGAGGGTTCGTGAAAAGAAGGCCACGAGTCTGCCCGCTTGTTTCAGGGTGGCCGCCAGAGCTACGTCAGACGCGTCGCTCTCGACCTGGAATGGGAGGGACTCGTCGATAGCATGCATCGTGGCCTTTGCGATATCTGCTTTGATGCGGCTAAAGGCCTGGCGGGCCTCCATCGACAGGGGATAGGAGGTGGACTGGATGAGGTGGCGGGCTTTGTCGGCGTAGTTTGGGACCCACTGGGCGTAGTATGAGAAGAAGCCCAGGCAGCGTTTGAGGGATTTGAGGGAGTTCGGGAGGGGAAGTTCCATCAGGGGGCGCATGCGTTCGGGGTCGGGGCCTATCACTCCGTTACGCACTACGTAGCCAAGGATGACAGTCGGTGCTAAACACGGACTTATCCTTATTGTAAGTTAAATTAAGGAGTTTTGCGGTTCGGAGGAATTTTTGGAGGTTGATGTCGTGGTCCTGCTGGTCGTGGCCGCAGATGGTGACGTTATAGAGATACGGGAAGGTGGCCCGTAAACCGTGCTTGTCGACCATTCGGTCCATCTCCCGTTGGAAGACCGAGACTCCATTTGTGACACCGAATGGAACCCTGAGGAAGTGGTAGAGGCGCCCATCTGCCTCAAACGCAGTGTACTTTTGGTCACTCGCGCGAATGGGGAGCTGGTGGTAGGCGGACTTAAGGTCCACCGTGGAGAAGACTTTGTACTTCGCGATCCTGTTAACCAGGTCGGAAATACGGGGGAGAGGATACGCGTCCAGCTGCATAAACCTGTTGATGGTCTGACTGTAAACAATGACCATCCGGTTTTTCTCCCCAGTCCGAACTACCAGCACTTGGGCTCGCCAGGGACTGTTGCTGGCCTCCCTTAAGGAGCCTCTGGACCTCTGACCCGATGAAGGTCCGGTCCTGGGCAACGTATCGTCTGCTCCAAGTGGCGACAGGCTTACAATCTGGGGTGAGATTAGCAAACAAGGAAGGGGGGTCCACTTTGAGGGACGCGAGGCTGCAAACAGTAAGAGGGGGAATAGGGCAGCCCAATTGAAAGGTCAAGCTCTGCAGGTTGCACTGGAAGTCCAGGCCCAAGAGTACCGGAGCGCATAGACGGGGGAGAATGAGGAGTTTGAAATTTTTGAATACCCTCCCCTGGACTGTGAGGTGCGCTATGCAGCACCCGGTGATTTGGACGGAATGCGAGCCTGAGGCCAATTCAATTTTATGTTTAACTGGGTGGATGAGGAGCATCAGCGTCTTACCGTGTCGGGGTGGACAAAACTTTGTGCTCCCGGAGTCCAGCAGGCACCTTGTTTTGTGTCCGTTGAGCTGAACCGTTGTTGTAGACTTGGCGAGCGTGCGTGGTCGCGACTGGTCGAGCTTGATGGAAGCCAGTCGTGGTGAGAGTTCCAGATCCTCAGTGGCAGAGTAGTCGCTTGCAGGGCCTTTCGAGTTGGCCCAAGATGGCGGCACCCAGGACCCGCACGTGGAGCCGGGGCCCCAAGATGGCGGCGCCCATGGCGTCCGGGGCCCAAGATGGCGCACGCGCCTGTGGGAGCCTCGTGGTGGCTGGGGGCCGGTCGGGGCACCTGGGGATGCTGGTCAGGAGGACCGTGGGGCCGTTGGGGGGAGCTGGGAGGCGGGCCGGAGAGGTTGGTGCGCGGCGTGGGGCCCTGGGGGGGCCCGGGGGGTGGAGGTATCCGCGGTCGCTGCGCGGGACAGCAGCGACCGACTTGGTCTGGCAGACCACCGCGTAGTGGCCCTTCTTCCCGCAGCTCTTACACAGAGCGGAGCGGGCCGGGCAGCACAGGCGGGGGTGCTTTGAGAGGCCACAGAAATAGCAACGGGGCCCCGCTAGTTTGTCGGAGCGACCCGTGCGCAGGCTTGGGGGGGGGGGGGGGGGGGGGGGGTCGGGGTCCACGGAGGACGGGGGTGGTGCGTGCCATGAAGTCCAGGGGGTTGCTGCGCGGCCGGGGGCGTATGCGCGGGCGTTCAGGTCAGCAACCTCCAGGGAGGTTGCAAGAGTCCGTGCCTCAGCTAGGCTGAGGGTGTTCTTCTCTAGCAATCGTTGGCGGATAGAAGGAGACTGCATGCCAGCAACGTAAGCGTCTCTGATTAGAAGTTCCATGTGCTCTGTCGCCGAAACTTGGAGACATGCGCACGTTCTCCCTAGAGCTGCGAGGGCCTGGTAAAACTCGTCGAGGGACTCACCAGGGAACTGTTGTCTGGTCGTCAGGAGATGCCATGCGTAAACTTCGTTGACCGGCCGGAGAAAGTGTCCTTTGAGAATCTCCATGGCCGCATCAAAGTCGCCTTCATCCTCGATCATTGCGTAGACCGATGTGCCCACGCATGAGTGGAGGATGTGGAGTTTCTGCTCCTTGGTGGGCTTGCCGGGAACTCTGGGTACTTATACCCTACCTCGGAGGCGGGGCCTACTTGCCTCTCGACCAATTGGAGAGCAGTCACATGACCAGTTCCAACCAATCGGACGAGAGGCACATGACCAGCCAGAGCCAATGAGAAGCCAGTGCTCTGCACCAATGGCAGTGCTCATATCCATACCACCACATTACCACATCTTCCCAAATTTAATCCCTTGAGTGCACTATTTAGCTTAAAACTCTCTCTACTTCCCTAGTTGTGTGGGCTCACAAGACCAGCGGCCCCAGCATGGTTTAGGTAATGTCCGTCCTAACGGTAAAATCCTACTTTCCCCAGTACTGGAGCCAGTGCCCCATGAACCGGAACTCATTTCTACCACACCAATCTTTGAGCCGCGTATTCGTCTCTGTAATCGGATTTATCCTTGTCAATTTGCATGTGGTTTAGGTAACAATTCAGAGATTATGACCTTTGATGTTCTGCTTTTTGAATTTGGTGCCTAGTCTTCATACTGACTATGCAGAACCTCCTTTGTCCTGTCTATGTCAATGGTACCTGCATGGACCACGACGACTGGGTCCCTCTGCTCCCACTGCAAGTTCCACTCCAGTTCCGAGCAGATGGCCTGAACTCGAGCAACACAGCCATCTGGACTCACGTTCTTTGCTGTAGTGAACGGTGTCAATCGCTCTGATTATACTGTTTGCTTCAACCACTATATTCCTTTTTGCTCCCCCCACACTTGAATGGCGTCCTGTACCATGCTGCCTTGGTCAGTTAGCATATCCACCCTGCAGCCCCCAATTCCATCCAAATAAACTCAAAAAATATCAATCCTGTTGGACAATTGTAAAATCAAAGAGTCCTCCAGCACTCTGGGTCCCCCTACCCGCCTCACTTGCAGTCACACTCTCCTGTCCCTGACCACTGACCAAATCAAAAGACTCTCTTCTAAGAGCAGTGACTGCCTCTTGGAACAAATAATCCAGGTAACCTTTCCTCCTCCCTGATGCATCACAGTGTCTGTAATTCAGCCTTCAGCTCATAAACTCTGAGCCAAAGCTGCTTGAATTTCAAACACCTATTGCAGACGTGTTTGCCCTGGATCAAACTGGCGCCCTGCAGCTCTCACATGCTGCAACTGTGTCATATCACCAGTCCTGCCATTCTTAATGTGCTCCGATTAACTATTTAATTATTTACTCAATTACATATTTTGTTTCTGCTTTCATATAACCTTGCCACTAGTCTACTGGACTATTTTGAAATTTAGGAATACACTAAACCGTGGTCACTTACCTGATACTCACCAAATAGCTAGTTTCTTCTGCAGCAGAGTAAGACCACTTCCCCTATACTGTCCCCTCCAGTTCGTTTTGCTTCCCTTTCTTGAATGGCTTTCTGTACTATGGTGCGATTGTTAGTTTGCTCATTCATCTTGCAGCCCCCCACTCACCTACACAAGCTGAGAGAATCTCAAACCTATTGGACAATTACAAAGGCTGAGACTCCTGCCCTCAAAATCACCTTACCTGCCTACTTGCAGTCGCACCCTCCTGCCCCTGATCACTGACCAAATCAGAAGATCCTATCCTAAGTGGCATGACTGCCTCCTGGGACAAAGCACCTTGGTAACTTTCCGAAGTATCAGTGTCTGCAGCTCAGTCTCCAACTCAATGACTCTGAGCCAAAACTCCTTGAGCAGCAAATAGTTATTTGCTAACATTGCCTGCTCCATGTGTCTGGAAGGCCTTGCGTTCTCTTGTGAATAAAATATATCTCTCCTCCTTTTGATCTTAACCATAGCGAAAGTGATACAGGTTGTGAATCCTTTAGTCAGAAACAAAATGAAAGTTTGCAAACAAATATTCAATGGTATTTTAAATGCAATGTATTTAATCATTATATAGATCAAATGTTTTCCACCTTAAACATGAAGTATATTTTGGTATAATTGTGTTTTTTTAAAGAAATACTGACATATTAAAGAATCCCTTATGAATTAATGTGTGAATTATGTTAATACAGTATGACACATGCAATAGAAGTTTCACTTGTATAAAAACAACTTGACTCACTGGAATAAAATTCACAAATGTTATACATTTTAAGGCAAGTTCACATGTGCAATCCTATCAGGTCAGAACTTCCCAACGCGGTTACCGAGGGTGTGATGGAAGCTGTAGTTTCACTCTTTCCGCCAGAGGCGCACCCAATGGGGAGGGCAACTACGACCCCCGGCATGCAGCGCGCGGACTCCTGCCGCCGAGCGGCGGGGCTCGGCGCGTGCGCAGTGGCGATCGTGACCAGCCCAGGAGACGGCCTGTTCGTCGCCCACCGCCCCCACCGACCTGCCCGCCAACCCATCCACCATCCGCGGCCGGCGATGGTGACGGTTTGAAGTGCGGGTCAACCGTCCTCGGCCACAACCGGACACCCGCTCTCTGAACACCGAGCAGCGATGGAGGCGCTGATTCCCGTCATCAACAAGCTGCAGGAAGTGTTTAACACGGTCGGGGCCGATATCATCCAGCTGCCGCAGATCGTGGTGGTGGGCACCCAGGTAGGGTGGCCGGGCCTGGCCGGAGCTGCCAGGGAGCGTGAGGGTAGAGGCAGCAGTCACTCACACACACAGCTTCACTGGGGACTCGGGTTCCTAGGACATTACCCACATTCTTCATTTGCTATTTGCACCTATTATCCCCCCCCCCCCTCGCATTGATAGTTTTTAATTTCAGATATTGTCGGGTCTTCGGTTTAAATTTAGCTTTACGGTATCTTAATGACACCAGTGTTCCTGCATTGTGTGATGATGATTCGGGTACAAAACGTCCCAAGGCCTCCGGCAAAGGATGAGGACAAACTGGAGGAGCTGAAACTATGTTACAGAGTTCAGCAGAGGTCACTGAAGGTTGTTTTAATTGTGAGGGGGTTTCTAAGGGGAGGGGGGCATTAAAAGTTAGGACTAAGTTGGTTGAAGGACCTGCCATCGATGGAGAGGCCAGAGTTAGAGGACAGAAGGTTAAATGAAGGAGAGAGAGGGTTAGATTGCAGGGGTATAGAGGGAGGAGGCAAAAATAGCAGATCTATCTTTTTTGAGACTAGGAAACCACAGTTATGGAGAGGATGATTGATGGAACATGGTGAGTTTCCGGAATGTGGACAATGGAGGGAGGAAAAAGATAACATTGGCACAATCAAATTTGGTGGTGACAATACAGATAAGGGAATACGTTGAGGAGAGTTGAATGAGATGAGGCTGGAAATGGGCAATATCGCAGAAGTACAAGTAATTTTGGTGATTTAGTCTTTGAAGTGCAGTTCAAGATCAAACACTTATTTTGCTGGAGTGATTGAATCGTAGAATCCCTACAGTGATGAAGGAGGCCATTCAGCACTAGAGACACAATTGCAATCAATGGGAAAGGAACTGTTTATGACAAACCAAAAGGCCTGACTTTGGTCTTTCCAAAGTTTAGCTGAAGGATGTTGGGATTCATCTAACACTAGATAGAAAGAGAAATGATTGTAGGATTGAGCAAAATGTTCAAAAAATAGAACCAGGTGTCACCATACTCCAGATTGTTTCTTATGTTTGACTTCTGTCAGCATATTGATTGTACAAGCTATTCGGACAGATACATGGGTAGGAAAGGTTTAGAGGGATATGGGTCAAATGCTGGCAAATGGGGTTAGCTTAGATGGGCTTTTTTGGTTGGCATGGACCAGTTTGGGCCTGTCTCCGTGCAGTAGATTCTATGATTTTATATGGATGTGCGAAAGGAAAGCTTGAATAATATATTTTTTGAGAACTCAAAACAAAAGGAGAGATGGTGTTTTTCTTAGGAAAGCAAGTAGTGAGGAGGAAGTAAAGTTTGAAGAGGTATATAGATAGGTTGAGCGAGTGATCAAAAAATTGTCAGATGGAATGTGATGTCGAAAAATATGAGGTCCACTTTGGCAGGACTGCAGAATACTGTCTAATGCATGAATCACAAAAGATGTGCCTACAGGTGCAACAATGAATTAGGAAGACAAATGGCCTGTTGGTCTTTACTGCAAGGCGGATGCAGTATAACAGTAGGGATGTCTTGCTGCAGATATACAGGGTATTGGTGAGACCACACCTGGAGTGCTGTGTCTTGTTTTGGTCTCCTTTACTTAAAAAAAAATGAGAGTACTCAATTGTTCTTTTCTAATTAAGAGGCAATTTAGCGTGGCCAATTCACCTACCCTGCACATCATTTTGGGTTGTGGGGGTGAGACCCACGTAGACACGGGGAGAATGCAAATTCCACATGCAGTGACCTAGTGCCGGGATTGAACCTAGGTCCTTGGCACCGTGAGGCAGCAGTGCTAACCACCACCACTGCGCTGCCCCATGTCGCCTTTACCTAAGGAGGGATATACTTGCATTGGGAGAAGTTCAGAGAAGATTCACTCGGCTAACCCTGGGATGAAGGAGTCCTCTTATGAGGAAAGGCTGAGCAGGTTGGACCAATAGTCCTTGGAGTTTAGAGGAATGAGAGGGTCATCTTCCTGGTTTTGGGGGGGGGGGGGGTGCTTGACAGTGTCGATACCACGAGAATGTTTCCTCTCATGGGAGAGTCTAGAACTTGGAGCACTGTCTCAAAATTAAAGATCTCCCATTTAAGATGAAGATAAGGAGGAATTTCTTCTCTCGAAGCATCATTAGTGTTTGGACTTCTCTTCCCTAAAGAGCTTTGGAGACTGAGTTAGTGATTATTTTAAGGAGACATGTTTTTAATCGATAAAAGAGTCATAGGTTATGGAGGGCTAGCAGCAAAGTTGAGTTAAGACGAGAATCGGATTAACCATGTTCTTCTTGAATGACAGAACCTGAGATGGTTCTCCTCCTATTATCATTTTATGAAATTTTGATAACACTCCTGGAGTGTTTTTACTAATTTAAGGTGTGACATGAATACAAGTTGTTAAAGGTAGACAGCCAACATCCAACATCAGGCACCTGCTAAATGTGATCATGACCCCATCCAGGGACAGAGGTGATCATCTCCCTGGACACAGAAAAGGCCTTCGACAGAGTCGAGTGGAAGTACCTTAGAGATGCTGGAGTGGTTCGGGCTCCGAAAAGGATTCACCTCATAGGTGAAACTCCTGTGCAATGCTCCCATGGCAAGTGTGTGGACAAACAACACCAGCTCCCAGTACTTCCAGATGCACAGGGGCACCAGGCAGGGATGCCTGCTGTCGCCGCTGCTGTTTGCCCTAGCGATCAAAGCATCAGCGATCGCTCTCAGAACAGCAAAGAACTGGAGGGGGAGTCCAAAGAGTTGGCAGAGAGTATAGAGTGTCGTTCTACGTGGATGACCTGCTCCTCTACAGCTCAGACCCACAAAGCAGCATGGAAGGAATCATCAAGCTCCTGAAAGAGTTTGGTGTCTTCTTGGGCTACAAACACAGCATGAGCAAAAGTGAGATTTTCCTGGTAAACCTGCAAAGGAGAGGGGCAGCACTGGTGGGATTGCCGTTCAAGCAAGCCTGACACAAATCCGCTACCTGAGAATCCAAATCGCTCATGACTGGGTGGGGATCCACAAATGGAACCTGACCAGTCTGAGGAAGTCAAAAAGGACCTGCAGAGATGGAACACACTCACACTCTCCATGGCAGGGAGAGTACAGATGATGAAAATGAACGTACTGCCCAGATACCTTTTCCTACTAAGATCCATCCCGATCTATATCCCCAAGGCCTTTTTCAACTCATTGGACAAATTAATCATGGCGTGCGTATGGGGGGGGAAAGAATGCTAGGATCACAAAGAAGGTCCAACAGAAAACAAAGTCCAGGGGAGGGCTAGCCTTATCCTAAACCTACAATTTTACCACTGAGCAGCGACACTGGAAAGAGTGATGGGATGACAAAGGAGCCAGAGGCCGAGTGGGTGCGCGCGAAGGAGGCCTCCTGCAGGGGGACCTCTCTCTGGGCACTCGCCACGGCTGTGCTCCCATCCCCAAACACTCCAGCAGCCCAGTGGTGATAGCCACCCTCCAGACGTGGAACCAACTACGGCAGCAATTTGGACTGAGTGACATGTCCGTCAAAGCCCCCATCTGCAATAACCTCAGGTTCACACCAAGAGTCACTGACGCCACCTTCAAAAGGTGGAGACAGGATGGGGAAACATTGATGGTCAGGGACCTATACACTGATGGTGGGGTCACAACACCGGAAGAATTGACGCAGAGATTCCAACTAGCTGAAGGCAAGAAACTCAGGTACCTGCAGCTTAAAAACGTCCTACGGAAGGAGACAAGGACATACCCGTGACCACCACGATAGACACTATTAGAAGAGCTATTGGACGCAAACATCCTAGGCAGAGGGAATTGTAGTGAGGTGTACGAACGACTGCTAGAGAGGGCCGACACCAAACTGGACACGACAAGGAGGAAATGGGAGGAAGACTTGGGGTTTGAAATAGGTTGGGGATTCTGGAGCGAAGCACTGCACAGGGTCAACTCTATGTCCACTTGCGCAAGGCTCAACCTAACGCAGCGAAGAGTAATACATAGAGCCCACTTGACCAGAACCCGAATGAACAGATTCTTCCGGAGTTGGAAGATAGATGTGAACGGTGCCAAGGAGGTCCGGCCAACCATGCCCAAATATTCTGGACTTGCCCCAGACCTGCTAGGTACTGGACAGCCTTCTTCGAGGCAATGTGCAAAGTGGTGGGGTTGAGGGTGGAGCCATGCGCGGAAGTGGCGGTCTTCGCGGTATCAGACCAGCTGGATCTCTTCATGGGGAGGAGGACGGACGCCCTTACCATTGCCTCCCTGATCGCCTGCTGTAGAATCCTGCTCGGTTGGCGATCAGCTGCACCACCTAAAGCTAGACTGACTGTCCGACCTATTGGAATTTCTCCAAATGGAGAAAATCAAATTCCCCATCCGTGGGTCGGAAGAGGGCTTCCACAAAACATAGGAGCCATTGAACCGATTGTTCCGAGACCTGTTTGTGGCCAACACATAAATAAATATGTGGGGGGAGAGCAAGGTGAGGTAGCAAAGCCCAGCAAGAAAGAAAGAATGGGGGGCAGCAGTGAAGAAGGGAGAGGGGAGGGTCGGGGAGGGTCGGGTCGGGGGGGGGGGGGGGGGGGGGGGGGGGGGTGGGTGGTAGAGTGAATTGTACGCTGAGCCAGACGGCGACAGACTGTAAATAGAGAAACCTCAGAAGAAGCCTTTGGGTAATGTACAATAAATGCAAATGAATGGCAATGTATACAATTTTGAAAATACCAATACAAAGATTATAAAAAATAAATAAATACAAGTTGTTGATGTTGACCTGAAAAGCTAGTGACTGGTTGTTTACTTGAACTTTTGAAGCCCCTTAAGTTGATAGTACTGCGAGAATGTTAATTGTGAGAATTCCAGGATATAAACTGAGATGGTGAGTGGAACATAGCGGTAATGGTCTTTCTCCGACAAAGCTTTAATTATCATTCTGAATTGGAGAATCTTTGGCAGGGGAGCTGCTTTTGAAGTCGTCCTGATAAATTGCTACAGTGCATCTTGTAGATTATCACAGACTCAATGCACAGGATAGAGATGGATGTTTCCAGTGGGCAAGGGCAGCACGGTAGCATTGTGGATAGCATAATTGCTTCACAGCTCCAGGGTCCCAGGTTCGATTCCGGCTTGGGTCACTGTCTGTGCGGAGTCTGCACATCCTCCCCATGTGTGTGTGGGATCCCTCTGGGTGCTCTGGTTTCCTCCCACAGTCCAAAGATGTGCAGGTTAGGTGCATTGGCCATGATAAATTGCCCTTGGTGTCCAAAATTGCCCTTAGTGTTAGGTGGGGTTACTGGGTTATGGGGACAGGGTGGAGGTGTTGACCTTGGGTAGGGTGCTCTTTCCAAGAGCCGGTGCAGACTCGATGGGCCGAATGGCCTCCTGCACTGTAAGTTCTATGTAAATTCTATGATCAAGAACTGCTTTGTCCTGGCTACCATTGAACTACTTAACTGTGGCTGCCCACTCCAGTCAAACATTGAACATTCTATATCACAATTGTGATTTGAACCTTGGAGAGGGCTCCAGTGCTGAGCCACTCATTACAGTATCCAGTCTTTGCCTGTTTCCTGATATGGTTGGTCATTAAGCTTTTGTTTGAGAGTGTCATGAATGGTGAGGGATCTGCCAGTGGTGCTATTTAAGGTCTGAGAGATGGTAGGTTTTTGAAGTAAAAGAGAATGCTGAAACACTCTCCAGGTCCAGCAACATCTGTGAAAGAAATGGCTCTATCACCCTCCTGTATTCTGACTCATTGGTGTTTGAGATCTGACCCACTTCGGTCGTGTCATCAGCAAACTTGCAAATGGAGTTGGAGCCAAATGTTGCCACAGTCGTGTGTGCATAGGGAATATGGTAGGGGGTTAAGTGCATGGCCGTGCGGGATCCCGGTATTGAGGACTACCGTGGAGGCGGTGTTGTTTATTATCCTTACTGATTGTGGTCTATGGGTCAGGAAGTCGAGGATCCAGTTGCAGAAGGAGGAGCCAAGTCCTAGGTTTTGGTGTTTTGATATGAACTTGGCTGGGATCATGGTTTTGAAGGTGGAGTTGTAATCAATTAATCGGAGTATGACGTAGAAGTCCTTGTTGTCGAGATCCTCCAGCGAGGGAGATAGAGAACCTAGTGGCGTGGTGCACCGACAACAATATCTTCCTCAATGCCAGAAAAACTAAGGAGCTGGTCATTGACTTCAGGAAGTGAAGTGTCGTACACACCCCTATCTGCATCAATGGTGTCGAGATGGAGATGGTTGACAGCTTCAAGTTCCTAGGTGTACACACCACCTCGAAGCTACGACCAAGAAAACACAACAACACCTATATTTCCTCAGGAAACTAAGGAAATTTGGCATGTCCACATTGACTCATCAATTTTAACAGATGTACCATTGATAGCATCCTATCTGGCTGCATCACAGTCTGGTATGGCAACTGCTCAGCCCAAGATCGTACAAAACTACAGAGAGCCGGGAACACAACCCTATCTACACAGGAACCTACCTCTCATCTATTGACTCCATCTACACCTCCCAATGCCTTGGCAAAGCGAACAGCATAATCAAAGGCCCCTCCCACCCAGGTTATTCTCTCTTCCAACCTCTTCCACCAGGCAGAAGATACAAAAGTCTGAGAACACGCACTAACCTAACAGATCCAAAAACAGCTTCTTCCCACTGTTACTAGACTCTTGATGACCCTCTTAAGGACTGAATTGATCTCCCTACGCATCTTCTCTAACTGAGTAGTACTGCATTCCATATGCTCACGCGTTGCCTGTGCCCCTGTATTTACATTGTTTATTTTATTTGTTTTCGCGTATGGAATGATCTGTCTGGACTGTATGCAAAACAATACTTTTCACTGTACCTCGGTACATGTGACAATAAAGCTTAATCTAAAATCTTACTTTTATGCTGTCCAGTTTCTAGTATTTAGATGATCTGCGAATGTTATCTAATATTTGACAACCAAAGTGTAGATGCTGTTAATATCTGGCTGCAGAGCAATATGGTTGCTTCGTTGTTGAAGGAAATGATAAGAGAGCTGAACATTGTGGAAGTTTTAGCCCCAGTCATTACCCTAGAAGGACAGGCCATGAATTAATTAATTGACCAAGGGCACTCCTGTGAAGAACTTCCCAGTGGTGTTTTGGTGATTTACTTCCTGTAACAGATTCATCTTCAAATATGACTCACCATTCAAGCGTTTGACCCCCATTGGTTTTACTTTTGGTCAGGCGCCTCTGTTCAGTCGGTTCATTCACCTTGTGTGGGTCCAGGCTGTGGCGAGGGCTAGAACTGACTGGTTCTGTCAGAACTGAAACTGATGAGGAGACAGTTCTTCACCCAGAGAGTGGTGAGCCTGTGGAATTCATTACCACAGGAAGTAGTTGATGCCAAAACATTGCATATTTTCAAGAAGCAGTTAGATATTGCACTTGGGGTGAAGGGGATCAAAGGAAATGGGGGAAGGTGGGATTAGACTCTTGAGTTGGATGATCAGCTGTAATCATAATGAATGGCAGAGTAGGATTGAAGGGCTGAATGGCCTCCTTTTTTCCTTAATGTATTTTGTGACAAACGTGTCACAAAAAACACAAAAACATACTCAACAACCTCACAATCCACGGTTTGTACAATTTTTATCCCCTACCTTCCCATCCCGCTCGACGAACAGTTCCTCAAACATTATCGTGAACAACCCCCACTGTGTCTCAAAGCCCTCCTCCGACCCCCTCAACTCAAATTTGATCTTTTCCAACCATAGAGAGTCATATAGGTCCCCAAGCCAGGCCGACATCCCTGGTGGCGTAATCAACCTCCAATTCAGCAAGATCCTTTGGGCAATTAGAGAAGCGAATGCTACGACATCGGCCCCCTTCCTCTCCATCGGCTCCAGCATTTCCGATACCCCAGAGATCGCCACCATTTGGGTCCGGCCTGACCTCCACTCCCACAATTTTGGAAAACACTTCCCAATACCTCTCCAGGTTCTCGCAACCCCAGAACCTGTGCACGTGATTCGTCGGCCCTCGCCCACACTTCTCGTCGGCCACCCCTTGGAAGAACCCACTTGTCCTTGCCCGAACTATATGTACCCTATGCACTACCTTGAACCGAATCAAGCTCATCCACGCACACGAGGAGGTTCAATTCACCCTTTGACTCATACCACAGACCACAGTCAATTCCCCTCC
The DNA here is from genome assembly GCF_902713615.1 of Scyliorhinus canicula. Lineage (NCBI taxonomy): Eukaryota > Metazoa > Chordata > Chondrichthyes > Carcharhiniformes > Scyliorhinidae > Scyliorhinus > Scyliorhinus canicula. The sequence goes on along the minus strand of NC_052165.1, from coordinate 58,232,075 downwards.
AACTCCTCCTCCCACTTGCACTTGATCCTCAACGCTTGTGCCTCTCCCAACCACCCATGTATATCCCCAATCCTACCCTCTCCCGACTCGTCCGGGAGCAGCAATTGCTCTAATAAGGTATACCCCGCAACCAGGGAAACGCCCTCCACGCCTTTCTTGCAAAGCACCGCACCTGCTTTTGCCCAAATTCACTCCCCCCTTGGCAACTCAAACCTCTCCTGCAGTTAAGGAGAGCCACCCCCCTTTCTACCTCTGTAGCAGGGCCCTCTTTATCCTCAGCACCGTCTCTGTCCATATAAACTCTGAAATCACTGACTTAACTTTCCAAAGAACGTCTTCGGGAGACAGATCGGGTAGGTCTGGGAAAACATACAGGAACCTTGGCATTTCACAACCTGCATCCTCCCTGCCAGTGACGGGTGTAGTGTGTCCTATCTCTTAAAATCCCCCCTAAGCTCCTCCATCAACGTTGCCAAATACCTCTTGTGCATCGTAGCCCATTCCCTTATTACCTGAATCCCCAAGTACCTGAACCTTTTCCTGCTCCTGTTTTCTATGTTTCTATGAACATGGTCAACCTGTTAGCACAGTAGTACATACATGTGGCATTATTGATGACTCCTTCCATTACCTTATTCATCGCCCGGAAGAGGTTGATGGGGTGGTATTGACTGAGCTACATTGACCCTGTTTTATTGTCAGCGACGCAGAGGAGGGAAATTTTCCTCATTATGAGATGCTAGGGTCATAGCAGTATTGGAATAGCTACTGTACTTGAGGGTTCACGGGATGCAACTTGCTCTGATCTTGATTTGATCTGTTGGGGAAGGCATTGATTCTCCATCCTGCTGTTACTCCTGGTGATTTTAGAAAGGGCAAATCCCATTGTTATTGTGTGCTCTGAGTTTTGGGGGGTTTGTATTACCCAATCTGATGGAACGTCGGTAAAATAAGAACTATAACAAGATGGATTTAGTTATTTGTAATGACAGTATCTGTCATCCTGCCTCTCAGCTTGTATAAGTGCCACTCCCTGAGGAAATTTAAGTGTTGAGAAAATTTTGTATTTATATAACGACAATGAACCGCAATAAAATACCACCAATGACAATAATAACAGTCATAAACATTCGCCCATCCTCAATGAACAACAAAACATATTAACAATAACTTAAATTAACACAATATTAAGTTACATAACCACAGAAAAAAAAAATAGAAACAATAAAGAACCCTTGTACTGATCCTCTCAGGGCAAATTTGACCCTCTCCAATTTTATGAATCCCGCCATGTCACTGATCCAGGTCTCCACACTTGGGGGCCTCGCATCTTTCCACTGCATCAAGATCCTCCGCCGGGCTACTAGGGACGTAAAGGCCAGAACACCGGCCTCTTTCGCCTCCTGCACGCCCGGCTCCGCCGCAACCCCAAAAATCGCGAGTCCCCAATCTGGTTTGACCCTGGATCCAACCACCCTCGACACCGTCCCTGCCACCTCCTTCCAGAATTCTTCTAGTGCCGGGCATGCCCAGAACATATGGGCATGATTTACTGGACTCCCCGAACACCTGGTGCAACTGTCCTCACCCCCAAAGAACCTACTCATCCGAGTCACAGACATATGGGCCCAATGCAGCACCTTAAATTGGATGAGACTAAGCCTCGCACATGAAGAGGAAGAGTTGACTCTCTCCAAGGCATCCGCCCAAGTCCCATCCTCTATCTGCTCCCCTAGTTCCCCCTCCCATTTAGCCTTCAGCTCCTCCACTGACGACTCCTCCACTTCCTGCATTACCGTATAAATGTCAGACACCTTCCCCTCTCCGACCCACACCCCCGAAAGCACTCTGTCCATCGCCCCCCGCGAGGGCAGCAAAGGAAATTCCTCCACCTGTCGCCTAGCAAACGCCTTTACCTGCAAGTATCTGAACATGTTCCCTTGGGGGAGCCCAAGTTTATCTTCCAGTTCCCCCAGGCCCGCACACCTCCTGCCAATAAACGGTCCCTCAATTTACTGATGCCCACCCTAAACCACCCCCTAAATCCCCCATCAGTGTTCCCCGGGGTGAACCGATGATTTCCACCTAATGGAGCCTGCATCGAGCCCCCTGTATCCCCCCTATGCCGTCTCCACTGTCCCCAGATTCTTAGGGTCACCGCCACCACCGGGCTCGTGGTATACCTCTTGGGAGAGAGCGGCAACAGCGCCGTTACCAGGGCACCCAGGCTCGTACCTCTACAAGACGCCATCTCCATTCTTTTCCACGCCGCCACCCCCCTCCATCACCCATTTACGCACCATTGACATATTGGCCGCCCAATAGTACCCCAAAAGGTTGGGCAGCGCCAGCCCGCCTCTATCCCTCCCTCGCTCCAGGAAAACCCTCTTCACTCTCGGAGTCCCATGCGCCCACACAAAGCTCAAAATACTGCTAGTCACCCTCCTAAAGAAGGCCCTGGGGATGAAGATGGGCAGGCACTGAAAGAGGAACAAGAACCTCGGAAGCACCGTCATTTTGACGGACTGCACCCTCCCCGCCAACGACAATGGCAGCATGTCCCACCTCTTGAACTCCTCCTCCATTTGATCCACAAGCCTGGTGAAATTATGCTTGTGAAGAGTCCCCCAGTCCCTGGCCACCTGCACCTCCAGGTACCTAAAACTCTTCCCTGCCCTCCTAAGCGGGAGCCTACCAATTCCCTCCTCCTGGTCCCCAGGGTGCACCACAAACACCTCACTCTTGTCTAGATTTAGTTTATAGCCTGAAAAGGTCCCAAACTCAGCTAGCAGCTCCATCACCCCCGTCATCCCTCCCACCGGGTCCGCCACATACAGTAGCAGGTTATCGGCAGACAACGACACCCTATGTTCCTCCCCACCTCGCACCAAACCCCTCCACCTTCCTGAATCCCTCAACGCCATTGCCAACGGTTTGATTGCCAATGTAAACAACAAGGGGGACAGGGGGCAACCCTGCCTGGTCCCTCGATAAAGCCGGAAGTACTCCGACCTCCTCCCATTCATGGCCACACACGCCATTGGGGCCTCATATAGCAGCCTCACCCATCTAATAAACCCTTCACCAATTCCAAACCTCCCCAACACCTCCCATAAGTACCCCCACTCCACTCTATCAAAGGCCTTCTCCGCATCCAGCGCCACCACTATCTCGGCCTCCCCCTCAATCGCCGGCATCATGATGACATTCAACAACCTCTGCACATTCGTGTTCAGCTGCCTTCCCTTAACAAAACCTGTCTGGTCCTCATACAACCCCTGGCACACAGTCCTCTATCCTGGTGGCCAGGATCTTTGCCAGCACCTTGGCATCCACATTAAGGAGAGCTATGGGCCTGTATGAACCACACTGCTGGGTGTCCTTGTCCCTCTTTAAGATTAAAGAAATCAGCGCCCGCGACATCGTCGGGGGCAAAGTCCCCCCTTCCCATGCCTCATTAAGTGTCCGCACCAGCAGGGGGCCCACTAGGTCCACAAACTTTTTATAAAACTCCACCGGGAACTCATCCGGCCCCGGCGCCTTCCCTGACTGCATCTGCCTGATCCCCTTAACCAGCTCCTCCAGCTCAATCGGCACCTCCAACCCCTCCACCTGCTCCTCCTGCACCTTCGGGAAAGATAGCCCATCGAGAAAACTCTCCATTCCCCTCCTCTCCACCGTTGGCTCCGACCGGTACAGTTCCCCGTAAAAGTCCTTGAAGACCTCATTCACCTCTACCCCCTTCCGCACCACATTCCCACTCTTATCTCTCACTCCAGCAATTTCCCTAGCCGCATCCCGCTTGCGGAGCTGATGAGCCAGCATCCTACGCGCCTTTTCACCATGTTCATACACTGCCCCTTGTGCCTTCCTCCACTGTGCCTCCTCCTTTCTAGTGGTCAGCAAATCAAATTTAGCCTGTAGGCTGCGCCTCTCCCCCAACAATCCCTCCTCTGGTGCCTCCACGTACCTCCTATCTACCTCCAGGATCTTCCCCACCAGTCTATCCCTCTCACGCCTCTCCCTGTGTGCCCGGATGGATATCAGCTCCCCACGAATCACTGCCTTCAGGGCTTTCCAGACCATCCCCACCCGGACCTCCCCCGTATCATTCACCTCGAGGTACCTCTCAATACTTGCCTGGACCCTCCTGCACACCTCCTCCGCCAACAACCCCACATCCAACCGCCACAACGGGCGCTGGTCCCGCACCTCCCCCATCTCCAACTCCATCCAATACGGAGCGTGGTCGGAGATTGCAATGGCCGAATATTCGGCCTCCTCCACTCTCGGAATCAGTCCCCTACTCACCACGAAGAAGTCTATCCGAGAATAAACCCTATGTACATGAGAGAAGAAAGAGTAGTCCCATGCCCTCGGCCTCACAAACCTCCATGGGTCCAACCCTCCCATCTGGTCCATAAACCCCCTCAGCACCTTGTCCGCCGCCGGCCTCCTACCCGTCCTTGAACTGGATCGATCCAATGAAGGATCCAACACCGTATTGAAGTCCCCCCCCCATAATCAGACCTCCCGCCTCTAGATCCGGGACACGTCCCAGCATACGCCTCATAATGCCCGCATCATCCCAATTTGGGGCATACACACTAACAAGTACCACCTTCTCTCCCTGTAGCCTGCCCCTTACCATAACAAACCTACCCCCCTTATCCGCCACCACCTCAGATGCCTCAAACGACACATTTTTCCCCACCAGAATTGCCACTCCCCGGTTCTTCACATCCAACCCGGAGTGGAAAACCTGCCCCACCCACCCTTTCCTCAGACGGACCTGGTCCGCCACCTTCAGGTGGGTCTCCTGAAGCATTGCCACATCTGCCTTTAGCCCCCTCAGATGAGCAAGTACCCTAGACCGCTTCACTGGCCCATTCAGTCCTCTCGCATTCCAGGTGACCAACCGGATCAGAGGGCGTCCCTCCCCCGTCGACTAGCCACAGCCCGTCGACTGCCCGCCCCAGGCCAGGACCCCCTGCCCGACTCAGTCCCCACGGCGACAACACCTCAACTCTGTCCCCCCGGCCCACACCAGCTCCTTACTGACCCTGCCAGCAGCAATCCCCCCCCCCTCTCCCGGCTAGGAACCCTCCTAGCCGCGACCCGTCCTCCATTGTACTTCTGTGGGTCAGCTAACTTCTGCTGACCCCGGAAACTCCCGCCAAAAACCCGACCCCTCCCAAAGCGGGATCGTCCCCCATCCTGTCACTCCTCAAGGCACCGCTCCAGCGCGGGGAGGAACCAGTTAAGCCCCCCCCCCCCCCCCCCCCCCCCCCCCCCCCCCCGTCATCATCTCCACCCCCCAACCCGGCAACGCGGGAAACCAGAGGAAAGCCCGTGCTTTCGCACTGCCCCACCACACCCCTCTGACGCAGCTCCCAAATACCAGCCCCACTCCATACCCCCAACCCTATACAGAATACAACAAACCCCCCAACCGCCCCCGCAAAATACAAAACTCAAACAATGCCCCCCAACAAAAAAACAGAACAACACCCCAATAAATAACCATATCAAAATTACAAAAGTACAGAAAAGTCAGATTCTTCCGCCTCATGCGGATATCAAGCTCCTCGAAGCGGTCTTGCCACTTCTTATGGAGTGCCCCTCCACCTTACTCACGAGGACCACGGCCTCCTCCTCTCGTTCAGCGGCCTGCTCCTGCAACGCCTGGATGGCAGCACCCTGGGTCGTCTGAATCTCCAAAAGCTTTTTATTCGTTTCCTGCAGAGAGCTCAGCACCTCAGCCTTAAAATCTGCAAAACAACGCAGGAGAGCAGCTTGCTGCTCCCGCGCCCACAGCCTCCACTCCTCTGGTGCTCCGCCGGCCGCCATTTTGGAATCCTTCCCCCGTTTTTTCTGGGGAGCTGCTGCCGTTTTTTCCCGCTTTCCACTCCGAGTTTGAGGCATTAAATGTGGAGAAAGTTGATCACCACACCTTCACCCACCGGGAGACGTCGGAAAAATTCCGTGTTGGGCTCTAAAAAGAGCCGAAAAGTCCGTTTGAATCGGGAGCTCCCAAATGTGCGGCTTCCTACGTCATCGCCGCCACCGGAAGTCATCAGACTGGAATAATTTAATTTGCACACATAGTAGAGGAAATCTGGAACCCTTTTGATTGAAAGACAGCAGAAACTGAGATGATTGGAGCTTTAAAAAGTGAGATAAAATTTTGTCATACAAGTGTATTAAAGGATATGCGGCAAAGGTTGCTATATGGAGCTGAAGTTCAGATCAGCCATGATCTAGTTGAATGGTGGAGTGGACTTGATGGGCTGAATGCCCTATCTGTGTTCCTATGTGATCAGAAGTACTCCAGTCCAAGCTGCAAGTATCATCTCTAGTGTTCAGCGTTACTGAATTGATAATATATTGACTTTGTTGTAATACAAAGAGTAAGATGATTAATCAGAAAATAATTTGATTGTTACTTTTATAGTCACATCTGAACACGTTCACTTTGCAATTACTCTTGTGTTTTGGAATATACCTAATTTTAGTAAGGAATCTCAGTTTTAACCTCACTGCTTGCCATTTGCCTACATTTCTGTAATAGTGGGATAGTTTTTCTTTTCTATGAGCATATAATAATTTTATTGTCACAAATAGGCTTATATTAACACTGCACTCAGTTACTGTGAAAAGCCCTTAGTCGCCACATTCTGGCGCCTGTTCAGGTACACGGAGGGAAAATTCAGAATGCCCAATTCACCTAACAAGCACCTCTTTCGGTACTTGTGGGAGGAAACTGGAGCACCCGGAGGAAAGACAGGGAGAACGTGCAAACTCCGCACAGACAGTGACCCAAGCCGGGAATTAAACCTGGGACACTGGCGCTGTGAAGCAACTGTGCTAACCACTGTGCTATCGTGCTGCCCAATGGTGTATCCCTGGTAATATTTTGCACATCTTTTATCAAAGGCCAGGCGGAGAGGTAGGAAGTCATGTGACACAGCCCTCTTGCTGAACTGCATAATCTTAGTCTACTGTATACCATCTGACAAGCAGCCTCTCGTAATGGAGCTCTAAACATTCTCTGGTGGATAGGCGCTGTGGCTCAGATGGTTAAAGTGCCGCTCTTGTAAACAGCAGATGCTGAGTTTGAATCTTAGCGCTGCCCCCTGCCACAGTACTAACCATTGTGCTACCGTGCTGCCCTCCACGTTATAGTGCTGCTGTGAGTGCATTGTTGGATATTCCTCTAAGGGATGCCATAATAACAAGACAATCTAACTGTTACTGTCGCCTTTTGCTCACATTCAGCAACAATGAGCTAAGGATCATAGAATATGATGTTGAGGAAAGAGGCTATTGCACCTAGTCAGCTCAATGTCCCTTTCACTCATATTGTTTTAAACTTCCCGTTTTAAAATATGTATTCACTTCCTTTTAAGATTATTTATGTATTTCCTTCTAGTTGTATTTCTGATGGCATTCATATGTCCACTAGTTACCACTTCAACGACCAATAGAAATAGTTCATTCCTACTTAACACTTTATAACATCAGATTTCATCTTCAAATTCTTTATTCTATTACAAAGAGCACCACTTTCTCCTGGCTTGATTTATATTCCTATGTGACCCAGTTGGTAATACTCTTGCTTCAGAATCGTGAGGTTTCGGAGTCAAGTCCCAGTCCAGGACTTGGCACAAAAATCAAGGTTGATACTGAGAACAGTATTGATGGTGTAGTGGACTGACTTTCAGGTGAGACATTATACCAAGGCCTCATCTGCCTGTTTAGGTGGCTGTAAAAGATCCCATGGACTTCCGGTGGTGGCCATGGTGTTCGTGGTCACTCATTTGTTGACTCCTGTACGTGGTGGCATTTTTGGACCTTTTCCTCCGGCTAACGGGTGGATTGTGTGACTGACAAAGGAGCAGGAGGAGTGGAGGGAGAGAGTTTCCCACATGGATTCGTGGACCAGAAGTGGTCGAAAAAGAAAGGAACAGGCGGTGAAAGTTGGTGTACCTGCGACACAGGTGAAGTTGGCGGAGGATCAGGGACAGATCCTATCCGCTCGGTGGTCGACGGAGCAGCTCGTGGGCTTACTGACCCAGCAGAGGAAGGAGAATTTGGAGTACCTGGCCAGGGTGGTGGACCCGATAAAGGTGGGGATTGACTGTATGGAGAGGAGGTTGGAGACCAGGGCCAGGTGATCCACAAGGTGGAGGTGGTGGTGCGGAAGCACAAGGAGCAGCTTGCCCTGATGGCAGCCGAGATGGGCGTGATGCGGGATCATCAAAGGTGGCTGCAGGAGAAAGTGGAGGACTTGGAGAACTGGTCCCGCAGGCAGAACTTGAGGATCGTGGGACTGCCGGAGAGAAGTGAGGGAGCGGGCGCCGGCACGTATGAGGTGTGAATGTTGGAGAAGCTGCTGGGAGAGGGGGCATTTTCACGGCCCTTGGAAGTGGACCGAGCACACAGGGCGCTAATGAGGATGTCACAGGGGAATGAGCCGCTACGGGTGATGGTGGGGGGCCTTGATATCAAGGCAGTATTTGACCGAATATGGCATCAAGGAGTCAATGGGAATCGGCGGGGGGGGGGGGGGGGGGGGGGAGTCTCCGCCGGTTGGAGTCACACCTGACACATTGGAAGATGGTTGTGATGGTTGGAGGTCAATCATCTCAGCTCCAGCATATCATTGCAGGAGTTCCTCAGGTAGTGTCCTGGGCCCAATCATTTTCAGCTGCTTTATCAATGACCTCCCTTCTATCATAAGGTCAGAAGTGGGCATGTCCCTGGATGACTGCAAAATGTTCAGCACCATTCGCAACTCGGATAACGAAACAGCCATGACCACATATAGCAAGACCTGACCAAGCTTGGACTGACAAGTAGCAAGTTACATTCCCGCCACATAATGCCAGGCAATGACCATCTCCAACAAGAGATAATCTAACCATCATTCCATGACATTCAATGGCATTACCATCGTGATATCCCCCACAATCAATATCCTGGGGGTTTCCATTGATCAGGAAATGAAATGGACTAGCCACATTAATACTGTGGCTACCAGAGCAGGTTAAAGGCTAGGAATCCTATGGCGAGTGTCATGTGAGAGTGCCTTTAAGAAATGGATGTTTAAGCAATGTACCTTTAAGAAATGCAGTGATGTCAGAGTGTGGGTGGAGCTGGGCTTTAGCTCAGCCGTTTTGAAGTTTTTAGTTTCAGTTTGAGAGAGCAGTGTGTGTTTTTGCTGAGAGCTGCAAGAAGGAAAAGAGCTGGTCTGGTGAGAATATATTGAATGTAACCTGGGCTGATTTAGCTCACTGAGCTAAATCCCTGGCTTTTAAAGCAGGCCAGCAGCACGGTTCGATTCCCGTACCAGCCTCCCCGGTCAGGCGCCGGAATGTGGCGACTAGGGGCTTTTCACAGTAACTTCATTGAAGCCTACTCGTGACAATAAGCGATTTTCATTTTCTGCTCCTATTTTTGAAGGGTTCAAGTCTTTTGGATGTTTAAAAAAACAGTTTGCAGGATTGGGTAGTGTTGTATTATTTTCGGGTTTATCTTTGAAGTAAGGGGTGTTAAGAGATCCAATGTTTATTTTAAAAGGTTAAGTTGGGTTCATGGAATAAACATTGTTTCGTTTTAAAAACCACGTGTCCATAATTGTAATACCACACCTAGGGAATAAGCCGTGTGCTTCAAAAGCAACAATCCATTAAGGGGGGGGGGGGGTGTTGCTTGGACTCCATAATACATTTTGGGGTTCTGAAAACACCTCTCCCATAACACGAGTAACTGACCTCCTAACGCCTGACATGCGCCCCCCCCCAGCCTCTCCACCATCTACAAGGCACGAGCCAGAAGTGTAATGGAATACTCTCCACTTGCCTGGATGAGTACAGCTCCTATAATACTGAAGAAGCTTGAAACCATCCAGGACAAAGCAGCCCGCTTGATTGTTCCCCCTTCCACAAACATTCAATCCCTCCACCACCACCGAACAGTGGCAGCCGTGCGTACCATCTACAAGAGGCAGTAACTCGCCAAGATTCCTGAGGCAACACCTTCCAAACCCAACTACCATCTAGAAGGGCATAAGCTGCAGATACCTGGGAACCTCACCAGCTGGAGGTTCCATTCAAGTCAACCATGATCCTGAAGGAAATATATCGCCGTTACTTCTCTGACTCTGGGGCAAAATCCTGGAACTCTCTCCCTAACAGCACTGTGGGGTGTACCTACACCTCTGCGACTGCAGCAGCCCAAGAATGCAGCTGACCACCACCTTCTGAGGGCAATTGGGGATGGGCAGTAAATGCTGGCCTCACCAGCGTCCATTTTGCACACCTGATTCTGCCCCCTCCCTCCCATAGTTTCCCTTGTTCTCACCTTCCGCCTCACCAGAAACAAATCATCCTTTGCCTTTTTTGCCAGCTCCAGTGTGATGCCATCACCAAACACACCTTACCCTGCCTCCACTTCAGCATTCTGAAGAGACCGGTTCCTCCGTGACACCCTGGACCACTCCTCAATCCCGCCTAACACTGCCTCCCTTCCCATGCAAGTGCAGGAGATGCAAAACCTGTTCTTTCACCTCTTGCCTTCTCACCATCCAAGGCCCCAAACACTTTTTCCAAGTGAACTAGTTATTTACTGCTACTACAGTCAAATTTCTGTTACCTGGCACAATACCAACTGGAATTCACTGTTAACTGGTATTCTGGGATCGGGACTGTTGAATCTGTTTTTAACTGTTATGAAACTCACCATAGTTGCTATTGGCGACCTGTCCCGCTCCGGTCTCGGCCTCCCACTGTTTTGCAGCAACGTCTCCCTTTGGCGCCACTCACTCAGTTTGTACCACACATCTTGCAACATATCAACATTTGTGTGGTCACCCTGGAGCTTTCTGATTGGATAAGAGCATGGAAACCATCTTACATCTTAGTTAACTGGCATATTTGAGTAACTGATATGTCAGATTCCTGCTGTAGACGAGGTTTTCCTGTACTGTGAGAGTTCATCTGCTGAGTCCCAGCCCCTGGTTTGTGGTTTGGTTTTGTGGGGTTACTGGGCACCAGGTGTTATCTTTTGGGGGGCTGTATTTGGTAAAGTGCGGAGCCACACTGAGTGAAAAATGACAGTCAACGTGGTTATTCTCAGAAGTTGTGCCCACGGCTTTTTACAGTTTATTTTAGTATCTGAGGTCACATTTTGAAAATAAGTCCTTGCCTCTACTGAGAATGACTCCCCTTTTGTGACTAAACCAAAGTTTAGTGTAAAATGACACGAACCCTGAAAAGTGTACATCTTATTTTGATATTCCCGCAGGAGAACATTATGTTTGGAGAATGCAGGCTTCAGTGTTGTACCTTCTCGAGCATTAAACTTCTGTGTCATGATTCAAAATTGCTATCTGGAAGAAATTTATCATTTTTGCATTTTGATGTGAATTAGAATGAAATTGCATTCTGGAAAAATAATGGATTTTTAAAGCTCGATTGTGTTACCAGCTGATCGCTGAAATAATGCTCTTCACTATTGGTTATGTTGTGATCTCTGGTGCCCACTTGTCTAAACTAAAATACTTATTGCAAACAAAAAAAAGAGAATAGCTAGCGCTATTGCCTTTTAAGTGAAGATAGAACTTTGCCTCCACGAGGACTGTGGCAATTACCCCTACGATTCTGTTATGAACAGATGCATCTGTGACATGTACATTGGTGAGGCCAGGGTCAGTTAGGTTTCCCCCTTGGTTCTCTCAGCACATGCCGCAGATCCAATCTAGCAGCTATGTCCTTTAGGATTTTGCCAACTCTGTCAATAGTGGTAGTACTGCCCATGCAAACCTTGGTGCTTCCTCTTAAGTGGTTTTCAACACAGAGGAGTACTGATTCATCAGTTGAGTGGACTGGGAGGGGTGAGGAGCAGGAGGTTTCCTTGACCATGATTGACCTGATGCAATGAAACGCTGTGGGGCCTGGAGTCCACCTGGAGCAACTTCCTCCTGACTGTATATCCCATGCTGCCACTGTTGCTTTATAACTCTCCCTATTTTGGGTTAATTGCCAGATGTTAGTAATGAGGACTTTTCGGGGTCAATCAACATTGCTGGGTTTGCCGTTATAATTTTTGGTGCCCAGGGTCTGGTTTTTTTTTTAATCGTCTTTTCTGTAGCAGTTTGACAGAACTGAATGGTTTGCTGGATCATTTCAGTGGGCATTTAAGAGTTGGCCACATTGCTGTGGTCTAGAGTGAAATGTAGGCTAGACCATTGTGGCATGACATATAGGCTAGATTCCCTTCCCTAAATGACATTAGTAAACCAGATTTTTTTTATGACAATCAACAAAGGTCATCATTGCTGAGACTAGTTTTTTATTTCCGGATCTATTAATTGAATTTAAATTCCACCAGCTGCCATGATAAGATTTGCAGCCATGTACTGGACCTCTCTCTTGTGACATTACCACTAAGCATCACCTCCCTGTGTTTGTTTCCCTCAATCCTGCCACTTTGCAGCTTTGCTAATACCCACAAGTCATCATTTTCTTTTGTCTGCCTGAAGTAAACCAAATGAAAGAGATGTCAATTCTGTCACTGGAACTTGTCTCAAATCACAGTGTCAGATGATGCTGTTGGAATACCCTGTCGCTTCTACAGCGTTTGTTTCTCCCAGTGTTAATTGGAGCAAATCCTGTGCACCACGATCTTGTGTTTTGTACTTCTTTTAACAAACCGTTTCTGTTCTCCAATTCATGACAGAGCAGTGGAAAAAGCTCAGTGCTGGAGAGTCTGGTGGGAAGAGACTTGCTCCCCCGAGGTACCGGTATTGTCACTCGAAGACCATTGATTCTGCAGCTGGTGAATATTTCCCCTGAGGAACAGCGGAAAGCAGCTGGAGATGATGATGGTATGCTTTTTCCCCCTAATTTGTGTTGTATTAATTTGCCTGAAGTTTGCCCCCATGTTGACTTAGGACAGAGATGTGAGAATAATGATACTGGCATTGTACGATTATGCTGTGCTAAACACCAAACTCTCAAAAGTTCAAAACCTCATTTGGTAGTTTTACTCTAGTTTTCTCTTTCTGTGTGGCTGCGATTGGAAACAAAATAACTGAAGAGTCTGAAAGGTATCCTACCACTGATACTATTAGTTATATGACATAAACAACATCCTCCATAAAGGTAATGTCATTGGAGATCTGTGGGTTATTTCAAATTTTATTAGTTATCTCGTTTGCTTGAAATTGAATCATAAAGTTAGGTATATTATAAGTATTTCTACAGTGTAGTCAGAGTTTGGGCACATTATCAGTTGAAACAAATAAACCTTTTCAATGAAATTCTATGGTAAACAGCATGGTCATGCCACTGATTACTCCAGCTTCTGCACTTCTTTGATGTTGAGAATGGTCAAGTAATTCAAGTATCACAAACCTTTCAGCTGAGATGAGTTAACTCAACGATGACTAGGCGTTGAACCTGAGACAATGCATTCCAAGCATGCCTGTTTGATCTATTTAAGAATAAGGTCCAGACTTTTCACAAAGACATGAGGCTGGTACCTTGACATTTCTAGATTCCCAGTATCTACATTTTTCCTTTTTCTATCTCTGCTGTGGTAGCAATGAGCTTGAGAAGCAACAAGCTTTTGCCTTCAAAGTAGATGAACTAGGTAATAGATCAGAAAGGAATACTGCAAGGGTTTACACATCCAAGTGATTAAGGAGCTCCAGGATTTATAAGGCTCTAATTTTTCAGAGTATGATATGTTAAAGTTCTCCTTTTACCTCGTGACTTGAACATACATCGTAACTTGAACATACAATCATATGATGTAGTTTTCTTTTGCGAGGCTTTACCATGCATCATTCATTATATTGAAAACCTTGAGCCGATGACTAATATCACAATTGATCTCAAACCATCCATTGTCTTCTTGGACTCCAGTAATTCTTCTTACTCCCTTCCTTTGCAACAATGACTGTTGTTTCTCACTCCCTACGTGCTACCATGATCCAGAATGTCAGTTGTCAGATGCTGACGCATAGGAATGACTGGTGGTAGACGACTAGTCTTCAACATGTGCAGGGCTTAGTAACTGTCATTAAATAAATCAATAAATCTTCAATTATTTGAAATGCTAATGTTGGGATGCTAAATGTGTTGTTGAATTGCTCTGTAAACATATTCACTCCTCCACCTCTCTTTCCTCCTTTAAGATTCTCCTTTGAACTTGCCTCTTTTGGACCTATTACGTGTCATCGAGAGTTTGTTTGATAATGCATCTGTGAAACTGTGTGGGATGTTTTTCTAAGGTCGAGCTGCTCTAGTAATGCAAGCTGTTGCCACCAAAGTTCTCAATTTTAAAATTTTTTATCGCTGCCTTAAATGACCAAAATATTACAGTATTTCAGGTGGAACTTGGACTGCATAAATCTTTCTTTTCTCCTATGGCTAATGTGTGTATAACATCCATTGTATGTGTCGTTCCAATTTTGCATGAGGGAGAAAGTATTTGAACTAAACATTTCATAAGCAGACACCCATTTAACTATTCTGCTATTTCTCTAACTACAGACACATCCATGTGGAAAAATTATGGGCAACTTTACAAAGGTTTCCACTTTTTCTTGTTTATTTGTTTCTGTGCATTGTGTCTGTTCTCTGCATGGCTTTGGATCATTCTTAGTTATACACCTTTAAATGGTAACCATTTGGGTTTTGCATTACATAGAAACCTGTCCGAAGTTTATTGTAGTTGATGTGAATATTTAAAAATAGGGCTTTTTCAGGTAAGAGGATCAAGGGGTTTTAGCCTTTAGTTTCCACATGGAAATGTCCCTGGATCAGCTGTTGTGGTCTAAGACGTCCCCAATGGTGCTGGAAATCTTATCACAAGATGATTAAAATGAACCGCCCCTGGTACAACTCCTAACATAGAAGCATTTGCAGAAGCCTGGAAGTAGATTATTTGTTATTTTTCTGTGTACAGGTATAGCCACAAATCCAAAGATTTAAATGTAAATAATTAGCATAACATTCTGTGCTCAAAAGCAGAGAACATATTTTTGAGGGCTTGGAGTGCATCAGCGACTGTCCAGGTCTATGTTTACAGTAATAATGTTTTAATGTGTACCGGAGAAAGTACAAACAATATTGACGAGGATAATATTAGAACTGAGAGGATGCAGCTGTCAGGAAAGGATGACCAGGCAGGGTTTATTTTCCCCCGATCAAAGGGAACCCTGATAGGTGACCTGTTAGAGGACTTTACAATTATGAAGTGATGCAGTGGAGCAGATGTTTGCACTTATGGGGAGTCCAAAACTAGGCCATCAATAAATTAGTCACAAATAAATCCAATCAGTAATTCAGGAGAAATCTGAGTGGTTAGATTGTGAAACTTGCCATCACAGCGTGTTTGAGGCGAACACTGTGGATGCATTTAAAAAAAAATATTTTTATTCTCCTCCTTTGTCACATTTTCTTCCAAATTTACACCCACCAACAATAAACAATAATCAGTAACAAATATGTCAAACCCCATATCAATAACAACGATCCCATCCTCCCACAAAACCCCAAACATTAGCCCGCATGTTCACAAACAAATGACAAAAAGGAATCAGCGTGGATGCATTTAAAGGAAAATTAAATATATAGGGTAGGAATAGGAGAATATGTTAAGATTGATGTATTAATGCAGGAAGAAGGCCATGTGAAGAATAAACACCAACCTGGACTATTTAGCCCAAATGTTCTGTTCCCAGATTATAACATTCAGTGCAGTTCTATGTGAATGATTTCATTTGAATTTTTTTTAAAGGGCAATTAAGGTGATTGCTGCAATTTTCTATACTTCCTGTTACATGTAAGAATTTACCAGAGATACTCAAAATGTAAATACCATTTTGAAATATGTAACATGTTTGTATGAGAAAACAAATCATGAATTGTTATCCATTGCATGCATACTGCAGAGTAGAATATTGAAATTGAGGGCTCATTATGGTCTTTTTGTTCAGTTATTTTGTACAATGCTATGAAAATCTTTGCTCATTTCCTTTTGTGTCATTCATGCACGAACCAATCAAAATACACAAAGTGCCTGATCATAGTTTAAAACACTTGTATGTTTGCACCATCATTTTATATATATATAAATGTTTGAGATCACTTCCTGTTAGAGAGGATTTTTCTTTAATACAAGAAAATGTTTGATTAATTGTATATCTAATTGTATTGTTTAAATCCTCGTCTATTAAGAATGTAGTAGAAATTTTAGAAGTGGCAGGGTGTGAAAAACAGGACGAGCAGATTATAGGCATCCTATATATATTTATAATTGGTAATTACCCAAGCAATAGATTCCTGTGCAAAGGAGTAAAGAGTGACATTGGGGGTAATGAGGTGAATCAGTCTCAAAATATATATTTAGTAAAGTTACCCAAATATTGTCATTTTATTTCCTAAGCTTTTCGGCGTTTGCAGTTTCTGACCAGATAGGAGAAAGTGTAATCAAAGTGACACCAAGTCACAAAATAAGCAGTCCATAGAGATATTCTGATTATGTCCTGGCATCACCAATCTCGTTTGACTTATGGCATCCACACTTGCTGAAATTGTCAGGTTCGAGCCATTGAATTTCAAGATATTTCAGTGCTGCTGTGTCCAGTTTCTGTCTCAAGGGAGCATTTAAAATCTGTACAGCTTACTGGGACCCTCTTGTGGCCGGGCTGATGCATGACTTGGAGTCTATTTTTGAGTCAATTACAGATATCTTGAATCAGAAATTATGGCATAGACAGAAGCATTTTGGCCTATTGTGCCAGTGCTAGCTTTCAAATATTGCTATCTTTGGAAGCTGTTAGTGTTTGAGCAAGCAGGTGCTGCAGAGACAGTTGTATTTCACCCTGTTAGTTTTGTGAATACAATCGTTTTTATAATCATATCAGGATGAAAGATTTCAACAGACTTCAGAATGAGACTTGAATTACACTAGTCTTGCGCCAAGACATAAAGGGCCTTGGGTGACTGTGTGCAGTTTACATTTTCTCCATGTCTGCTTGCGTGAGTTCCCTTTAGGTGCTCCGGCCCTGCAACTCTTCCACTTGATGTTGTGGTGGTGAAGGACGTGACTGGGAAATGGCTTCAAGGGTGGCAGTGATACAGGTGGCATCTGAATCTTTTATCTCAATGTACAGAATACAATCTAACCCGTTGACAGCTGGGTGATTAAAGGATCTCCATGAGTATGAATGCACCTTGTACAATAATAATATTTATTATTGTCACAAGTAGGCTTACATCAACACTGCAATGAAGTTACTGTAAAAATCCCCTAGTCGTCACTTTCGACGCTTGTTCAGGTACACGGAGAGAGAATTCAGAATGTCCAATTCACCTAACAGCACGTATTTTGGGACTTGTGGGAGGAAACCGGAGCAGACACGGGGAGAACATGCAGACTCCACACAGACAGTGACCCAAGCGGTAGTTGAACCCAAGACCCTGGCGTTGTGAAGCAACAGTGCTCCAGTGCCGCCCTCGTTTGTCATTAGTGCTGATTTTCCCTTCATTCTTAGTCATGCCTATAAAATTAGCTCTATCACGCAGCTTAATATACTTGATTAGTTTTCTTTTTGCTCTTTTTACCGTTTTTCTACGTGGTTTACCATTATAATTTGCTCCTTTTCATTTTAATTTAAACTTTTCTTGTTGTCTTAAGGGTGTATTTTCAGCTAATGTCTACATTTTAAATTATTTTAACTTTGTTTAAAGGAATTGATGCAGACGAATGGGGAAAATTCCTTCACACAAAGCACAAGGTATGCTCAGTGTTCACTATTAAATTTTTTTAATGTTACATATACTTAAGTATATGAGCATAGATAATGGGCAGTATTAAAAATAAATGGCAAAGTGTCAAGGTCTGACTGAAAGTGTTTCTCACACAGCTGAGTTTTCAGAGCAGATATTCTGACACTTAGTGTACAGAAAATCTGGGGGTGTGGTTTGTACCATCAGTCTGGCAGGGCCCGATAGAGTCAGCAAGGCCATCTGAAGGGTGGCTTGATCTACGTTTAAAATAAGTTTCCCCCAACCCGCCCACGGAGGACCAGCCCCACAAGCTTCAGTGGCACCCCACCCCCCTACCTCAACCATCGAAGTATCGGGGGCCACTCTACCCTCTTATTTTTTTCTCCTCTTCCACACACAAGAGACACACACACACACACGACGGTCATATTGGGAGGTGCTATCACACACCCCAACAGTAATTCGTGCCGCATGATGTTTAAAGTCTTTCTGGGCATGAACCTGATTTTGTCACCGGCAGCATGGGCGGGGCTTGGGGGGGGTGGCTACGGTATGGTGCGGAGAGTGTGAGTGGGGGAGAAGAGGAGTTGCTGGACAAATCCTATTATGGCCCTTGTGAGATTTTGCGGCCATAACAGGATTTGCGCCCACGGTGATCAGGCCCTCTAAATTCTGCCCAATAAATTGCAGCAAGCTATTCAGTGAGTTTGGTGGGAAGAACACGAATGGGGAGACAATACACTTGAACCTGATCCTGCTCTCTGATGGTGTTTACACATGTTTTCAACACTAATCAGGAACAATAACTGCGTCAGATTTATTTCTCCACTCCACGACCAACAACACTGATTCAAAATTAAAATACTGCAGATGCTGGAAATCTGAAATAATAACAATATGTTGGTGATTCTCAGTAAATCTGGCAACATCTGTGGAGAGAGAAACCGGTTTAACATTTCAGGTAGATGACCGTGCATCAGTTTTGTTGAAAGGTAACAGATCTGGAATGTTAGCTCTGTTCCTCTCTCTACAGACGATGCCAGACCGGGTGAGTATTTCCAGCATTTTGTGTTCCTATTCCAACAAGATTGATGTCCACAAATATGCATTCTCAGGCGAGAACACTGGGCAGGAATCTAAAGAAGGAGCTCTAGCTCTCCAGTGGCCCCAGACAGCAGGGATTACTGATCTGGATGGCGTTAAACTGCTGTAGTTACTGCCAATTTGTTGTTCATCTCACTTTTTCATGTAAAAGATATTAACTGATAATCTTTCTCCCATTCAACATAAAGTTTGATCTGAGGAAACCTTGTCCAGTACAGGCACTTTTATGGTGGTTTATTTCTTGCTTTTCTGTGGATGGGGGTGGGGAAGAACCAAATAAATTGTCAATGACTTAACTACTTCAATAATTATCCATTTTCAGATCTACACTGACTTTGATGAAATTAGGCAAGAAATAGAAAATGAGACAGAACGAGTTTCTGGTGGCAATAAGGTAAAGGTACAAGCCAATGGACTGGGGCACAAACTCCATAAACCTAATAATGTAAAAAAAAGAGCTGTTGATTCTATATGCAACTGTGTCACTACATTTAGTTAATTTTTAATGTATGATGTTCACTTGGGCCTCCAGTTTTGGTACTTATAGAGGGAGGTTGCTGAAGGTTATTGGGAAAATACTTTGTGTGGATCAGATAATACATTTCATATGTTACTTTGGCTTGAGCCTCCTCTTAAGGACTTAGTTTTGTGGATGTTGGGAATGTCTGAAGAAAAAGACACTGTCAGTCCTATTAAATGAATTATTCAGTTTTATTTAATCCCTTACAGTGCAGACTATTATATACAGTCACTTGCTCTGTTAGCTTCCATTATATATGAATGGTTCCGACCAAAGAATCATTCAGGAATTCAGGGACAGGTAGAGAACAGGAATGGCTTTGAAGCTCTCACTGAAGTGCATAAAGTCAAGAGTGCTTTGATGAAAGTATTTTCTCTTTGACAAAGCGGACTGATGGAGATTAGCGGAGGACAGGTGAGCTGATCTGTTGAATTTCTAGGGAAACCTTTGGACACCTGTAAGTTATTTATATACCCTACTATCCGAGATGAATTTTGAACACAGTTTCAAGAGAAAGGATATTTTATGTGGGCAATAACATAACTGGAAATGCTCATAAAATCAAGCATTTAAGTTCAGAGATGCATATTGAGATTAAAGTATGGTGTAAATGACAAAATATCCTCCAAAAAAGCATGCTCTTAAAACTTGGGGTGAAGTAATGATTTCCAAAGCCAATATTAAATATAATGCATTCCTTTTTAACTCATGCTTTTTTTTTTACTGTTTCAGGGCATTAGTGCTGAACCAATTCACCTTAGGATCTTCTCACCACACGTGGTTAACCTGACGCTTGTCGACCTTCCTGGATTGACAAAGGTGCAGTACTTCAGGATATCTCAATCCTTACTTAGTCACCAAAATCTGTTTGAATTTGCTCATCATATATAATTAATTTTCATCCTATACATTGCACTATTAATCCAATAATCACTGAATGGTAGAATGAGGTACATTCAAATCTTCCTTAACTGTTTCTGTCCTCTTTCATTTTACTTTCCTCTTCTGTGGTGACACAGTGGTTAGCACTGCTGCCTCACAGTGCCAGGGACCTGGGTTCACTTCCGGCCTTGGGTAACTGTCTGTGTGGAGTTTGCACTTTCTCCCTGTGTCCGCTCCGGTTTCCTCCTACAGTCCAAAGATGTGCAGGTCAGGTGGATTGGCCATGATAAAATTTCTCCTTAGTGTCCAGGGATGTACAAGTTAGGTGGGGTTGCGGGAATAGGGCAGGGGAGTGGGCCTAGGTAGGGAACTCTTTCGATAGGCCGAGTGGCCTCCTTCATGAGAGATTCAATGTGATTCTTCATTTTTTTTCCAGCTTTCTTCCTTCATGCCCTGAAATCATGAACACATGCAAGCTTATAGTCCTGTGGATAATAACAAATTTGATATCTTGCCTAAGTGATTATATGTGAGGTTAGGTATTAAATCTCTGCAGGTTATTTAACTGAGGCAGTTACATCACAGCTGATGTATGTCCACATATGTGCATATTTCCAGCAAGAGTCACTGAGCAGTTAGCCGGAGTGGAACCCATAGTGATGCCTTCTTTCTCACCCTGAACATTAAGGCCAGTTAAACTCAACTTTAGCGCTATTATTTTTAGATTATGATGTGGAGATGCCAGCGTTGGATTGGGGTGGGCACAGTGAGGAGACTTACAACACCAGGTTAAAGTGAAGAGATATCATCTTGCATCATTGGCTTTGTCTATATATACTGTGTTTGTGTAACCTACCTCTTCACTCACCTGATGAAGGAGCTGCGCTCCGAAAGCTCGCTGTTCCAAATAAACCCATTTGATTTTTAGATCGGTTAACAGAGCACAAGTCAGGAATTGAACTCGATTCTTCTGCTCGGTCTTAGTCACTGCCATATTGTTGCATTTATTAACCAAATTGAGGAGATGCAGCATCATAAAAATGGTGTTATAAGTATTGGAAGAATGCATCACTGAATTGTTCTGCAAAAGGAAGTTGTTTAGTGACTAACTTATTTTTAGCCTTGTTGTCATGCTCATTAACTTGATAACAACCAGCATTCCTATATTGTGGTTGTAATACTGTGCAAGTTGGTAACTGACCAATCAGTGTTGGAAATGCCAATACAAGAAAATTAGTTCAATCCTTTGAACCAGGGTAATATTCCAAGCCTAGAATTTAGATCAATTGGCGAAAGAAAATCAAGGTTATTGATAACACTGCTTCCCGAAACTTAGTTACAAATTTACAAATATTTTAATTCAAATTTTCCATTTACAGACCTATAAAATCCCGCCCCGCCCTCTGACCTCAAACCTCCTCAAAAAAATCAATAAACAGCTTCCACCTCTGGGTGAACCAGCCTCTGACCCCCCCTCGAGACAAACTCAGCCTCGGGAATTCCGCCAGGTTGCTCACCCACACCCCTGCTTTCGGCATCTCCGACTCCCTCCACCCGACCAAAATCAGCCTCTGGGATATCAGGGAGGCAAAGGCCAAGACATTAGCCTCTATCACTCCCTGGACTTCCAGGTCTTCTGCCACCCCGAATATCGCCATCTCTGTATTCCGGAACACCTCCGTCCTCAGCACCTTAGACATAACATCTGAGAACCCATGCCGTGACCACCCAGAACATGTGAATTGATTCACAGGCCTCCCCTCAGACTGCCCACATCTATCATCTATTCCCTCAAAGAACCTACTCATCCACGGCCTCCTACCTCCTTTCCTGCCCTCCAGTCTCAATCGAGAATACCTCTCTCTTTCCCATATTCAACTTGTATTCCGAAAACCAGCCGAATTCCTCTAGCCTCCGATACTGCCCAACGGGACTGAAATATACTGCAACAGGTCATCCACATGAAATGGGATCCTGTGCTCAATGCTACCCCCTCCCCCTTGCTCAATCCCTCTCCAGTCCCTCGACGCCCTAAACACAATAGCAGTTGCAGTGACTCTATTGCCAAAACAAAGAACAACGGGGAGAGCGGGCACCCCTGTTGCATCTCCGATGCAGCCCTTGTGACTGGCGCCTTAAACAGAAACCGAACCTAATCTACAGACCCCCCGACCTGAACCACCACAACACCTCCAGCAGATACACCCACTCCACCCGATCAAATGCCTTCTCCGCATCCATCATCACGACTACCTCCACCTCCTGCCCCTCCGAAGGCATCATGATTACGTTAAGTGGTGTCCTCGCCAATTGCCTCCCTTTCACAAAATTCAAGGGACGCAATCCTTGATTTGCAAGGCTAGCACCTTCGCCAATATCTTAGCGTCTACATTCCGTGATGATATCGGGCAGTACAACCAACACTGCTCCAGATTCTTATCATTCTTTAATATCAGGAAGGTGGAAGCCTGCGACAATGTAGGGACCGTTCCCCCTTCCCTATCTCCCTTGCTTCTTTCTGCATCCTCACCAGCAGTGGCCCCAAACTTTTTATAAAAATCTACCGGGAACCCGTCCGGCGCCAGGGCCTTCCCTGCCTGCATCATCCCCATACTCTCCATTGTCTCCCTCAGCCCTATTGGGGGACCCAGTCCCTGAACCAGCTCCTCCTCTACTGTGGGAGACTCCAGCCCATCCAAATACCGCTGCATCCCCTCTCTCCCGGCGGGGGCTCAGACTCCTATAGCCTCATATAAAACACCTGATACGCCATTCACCGCCTCTGGGTCCATCAGCACTTTATCCTTTTATACCCCACTCTGCCAATCTCCCTCACCGCCTCTTGCTTCCTCAATTGATGGATCAACATCTGCCCGCCTTGTTCCTGTACTCATACTGGCCCTCCGAAACTGCCCACCGTCTTCCCCCATAGACACCTTCCCAAACTCCATCTGGAACCTCTGCCTCTCCTTCAGCAACTCTGCTCCGAGTATCTCCACAACGTCGCAGCCATGACCTCCCCCGTATCGTTTAGCTCCACGTAACCCTGAATGACTGCCCTTACCCGCTCGCACACTACCTCATCGGCCAACAACCCCATGTCCAGCTTCCATTGCAGGCACTCGGTTCTCTAACCGTATTAAAATCCACATAATCAACCAATGCGAGTTCAAGTGAGGAACCTTAGCTAATAATTTTGTCACAAGTAGGCTTATATTAACACTGCAATGAAGTTACTGTGAAAAGCCCCTAGTTGCTACATTACGGCACCTGTTCAGGTACACAGAGGGAGAATTCAGATGTCCAAATTACCTAATAGCACGTCTTTTGGGACTTGTGGGAGGAAACCGGTGCACCCGGAGAAAACTCACGCAGACGTGGGGAGAACGTGCAGACTGCAAAAAACGGTGACCCAAGCCGGGAATCGAGCCTGTGACCCTGGCACTGTGAAGCCATACTGCTAACCACTATGCTACCGTGCTGTCCACACCTACCTTGTAAAAGGTTTACCAGACCCACCACCAACCCTCCAGGCCCCCCCCCCCCCCCCCCCCCCCCACTTGAATCGGCCACAATGCTCCCCACCTCCAACGCTACCCACTTATTAGCCAACACCTCCACCCTCCTCATCTTCATATCCAGCCCCCAATGAAACACCTGCCTCACCCATCCCTTCATCAACTTTGTCTGGTCCCTATCTTTAAGTGCATCTCCTGCAAAATAGCCACGTCCATCTTCAAACTCCTCAGGTGCACGGACACACACAACCGTTTGACCGGCCATTCAACCCCTCACGATTCACGTGACCAACCTGGTCTGGTAGCTCCCCGCACCCTTTCCCTGCCGATAATCCATTTTACTTTTTGAGCCAGCCCCCTGCCTAAGTCACACAACCCTCCAGCCCCTCTATCGGGTGTCCACCATCATCGATCCCTTTCCAACTGCGCCACAACAATCACTTCCCCCCACCCCCAAACAAAGAACCAACTACACCCACCTCGTTCCCACCCCCCTCCACGCCTGCCACCTGGCAACCCCCACTTCACTCCTGTAACATGCCCAGCTAGCATGGCCCACGGCCTCCTACCTCCCCCACTCAAATACCACCCCCCACCCCCCCGAGTCTAGCCGACCATACATTCCTGGAGAGTAACAAAAGGTGCACTCACTATCGTTGTTTCCCCATGAAAAAACCTGTCTTCCAAAAAACCCACCATCAAAATCTTTAAAGAAAACACAAAACCTTTCCAAAGTTCAATGTTCTTGGACTCCTCCCAGTCCATTGTCTCTCATAAAGTCCATCACTTCCTCTGGCATGCCAAAGTAGTACCCTTGCTTCTGGAAAGTTACCCACAGGAGGCCGGGTACATTACTTCAAACCTCACCCTCTTTTTAAAGAGGGCAGCCATAACCCGGTTAAATCCGGTCCTCCTCTTTGCTAGCTCTGCTCCCAGTCCTGATACACCTACAGCACGTTCCCTTCCAAGGTATATTTCCTGATCTGCCTCGCCCATCGAACGATCACCTCCTTGTCCAGAAACTAAACCACCATCGCCCTCGATGGCCTCATCATCAGTGCCCTGTGCGCTCGGTTGATCTCCACAGGTTGGTTAAAGGGCCCTCATCAATTTCTTCAGCATCTTTGCCACGTATGCCCTTTAATATGCGACTGCTCTGTCCATAGTCGCACATTTTACTTCTAGCTCAATGAGTTTTAATCCATGGTGCTGCAGATGTGACATATAGACAGTAACTTCAGATTAGTTTTATTTTCCCAAAACAACGTAGCTACATATTCAGAATTTAGTTTTCAAAATTTTGGAGTAAATAAAATAGTTCCTGGAAAGCCAGTATAATTTTACATTTTAGGCATGTTTTAGTTCAATATTCTGTTAATTCTGGGCTTCTGAGCTCCTAGGTCATGTTAATTATTATGGGTTTCACTGTTTGAATTGAATAATTTCATCTATTAAAAAAAAAATTCTTCAATAAAATTTCACAGATAATTTGAACTACTCAAGTCCTTCAACTGGAACTCAATCGATTGACAGATAGTATTTTATTGAAAAAGAATCAGTAGCTACTGTTTGCAGCAGTGGATTTAATACTCACTCTCTATTTAGGTACCAGTGGGTGACCAGCCTCGAGACATAGAGCTGCAGATAAAAGATCTGATACTGCGATATATCAGCAATCCAAACTCAATCATCTTATCTGTCACTGCTGCCAATACTGACATGGCAACCTCGGAGTCACTCAAAATTGCCAGAGAGGCAGATCCAGAAGGTAAGATGGTCAAGGAGATTACCCAATAGCTGAAACTCTAGAGCATTAGACTTCAAATTGCAGCATCTGAGTTTAAATTACAGTCCACTTTTGATCACCACTGGGATTCCTTTGGCATGATTATAGTCAATAGTCTCCGAGTTTGAGTAATACAGACAAAGGCATCAAACCAGGTCAACTACTAAGAAGCCACTTTCACCAGTCTTAAGTAAGCTTCAGAGTGAAGGAATTCCTTTACCTGCATTATGACATTTCCTAACATGTCTCTTGGAAAATGTCCTGAAAAGCATTTGTAGGCTTTACTAATACCGTGGCTAGATGTGAGAAAGAAACCATCGGATGGAACAGCTTGGTAGAAGGAAGAAAATAATTTTTAATTACTGAGTGTGTGTGTGTGTGTTGTATTCTGTATTAAAATGGAGTTGCGTTCTCTCAAATAATCCATCTGAGTCAGTAATGATTTGTCT
Organism: Scyliorhinus canicula; assembly: GCF_902713615.1. NCBI lineage: Eukaryota > Metazoa > Chordata > Chondrichthyes > Carcharhiniformes > Scyliorhinidae > Scyliorhinus > Scyliorhinus canicula. The sequence continues at coordinate 58,206,012 of NC_052165.1, read as the reverse complement.
GATCTACAGGGCGGCGAACACTTGCTGTTATCACAAAACTGGACCTTATGGATGCTGGCACTGATGCTATGGATGTGCTTATGGGAAGAGTTATTCCAGTCAAATTAGGTATCATTGGAATTGTCAGCAGGTTTGTGGACATTTCCAGTCACAAGTGATTGCCGTCTGACACTCTTTTTAAAGCAATAATAGCTAGATAAATAGTTACTATTAGTCAAACTAGTGTATCTTTCATTCAATAACAAAATTATATTCCACTTGTAGGGTACTAAAATTTGTTTGTAGTATATTGATAAAATAGCAACTCACATAATTGATGTCAGATGCCAGAGACTGTCCGAAGAGTTGGGTACGGATGTGCATTTTGTCACTGATTGATCTGGGAACATTCAGATCCTGTTGTCATCTTTGCCTGTCTGCAGACAAAGATCTATTTAGCCATCAACTCAATGGCCATATAATGTACATTATAAACACAGACAATAGAAAATAGGAGTAGCGTGCTCCACTATTTAATATGATCATGGTAGACGCTGTATCTCAGCGCCACATTCTTGCAGTCTCCCCATACATTTTGATGCCTTTAGAGTCTAGAAATCTATCTAATTTTCTTCCTGAATATATTCAGTGGCTTGGCCTTCACGGCCTTCTGTGGTGGAGAATTTGACAGGTTCACTATCCTCTGAGTGAAGAGTTCTCCTTATCTCAGTCCTACATGGCCTACCGTGTCTCTTAAGACTGTGATCCCCCCACCCCCCGGCCAGACGAATCAACATTCCTGCCTCCAGTCTGCACAGTCCTAACATAATCTAATACGTTTCAATCAGATTCTCTCTCATTCTTCTAAATTCTAGTGAATGCAGGCCAGTTGACCCAATCTCTCCTCATACGACAATCCTGACAACCCAGGAATCAGTCTAGTGAAACCTCATTTAACTTTCCTTATGGCAAGTATATATAAAAAAAAAATTGCTTATTGTCACGAGTAGGCTTCAATGAAGTTACTGTGAAAAGCCCCTAGTCGCCACATTCCGGCGCCTGTCCGGGGAGGCTGGTACGGGAATCGAACCGTGCTGCTGGCCTGCTTGGTCTGCTTTAAAAGCCAGCGATTTAGCCTGGTGAGCTAAACCAGCCCTGCCATACCATTCAACCCTATCCATTCTTAATAAGAGATAAGGAGACCAAAACTGCATAAGGCTCTGTACAGATGCAGTAAGATGTCCTTGCTCCTGTACTCATATCCTCTGTCAATGAAGGCCATCATACCATTTGCCTTCCAACAGCTTGCTGTACCTGCATGTTTCCTTTGAGTGATTGGTGTACTAGGACACCAAGATCCCTTTGTACATCAACATTTTCCAATCTTATCATTATTTAACTAATGTTCTGCCATTCTATTTCTCCTTCCGAAGTGGATAGCTTCATATTTAGCCACATTATACTGCATCTGCCATGTATTTGCCCACTCATTCTAAATCACCTTGAAGCCCCTTAACATCCTCCTCATCACTTACATTCCCACTAAGGTTCATCAGCAAACTTGTAAATATTACATTTGGTTCCCTCGTCCAAATCATTGATGTATATTGTGAATAGCTGGAGCCCAAGCATTGACCTCTGAGGGACCCGGCTAGTCACTGCCTGACACTTCGAAAAAGACCTAGTCTCTGTTTGCGGTCTGCTAACTAATTCTCAATCCATGCTAATATATTAAACTCAGTCCGGAGAAGGAGAGAGATGGTTAGCATAGCTTATTTTGGGATAAGTGAAATTGCTATGTCACCACACTGCTCAATGTGGTGACATTGTAACTGTAAATATGATATTAATGAAAATGCACCGTTGTGTTTACTTTCTAGTTTCTTCTGGGACAGGTTGCTTATTACAATTCTCAAGTTATAAATAGAAACTTGTGAATAATTGTTTCTGTTGCTCTATTGCTATATTTAAAATATGTTTGTGTGCATTCTTCAGGAGCCAGCTAGACATCAACAATAAGAAAATTGTGGCAGATGCTTTAAAGGATGAACATGCTTTTCTACAAAAGAAATACCCCTCTCTTGCTAACAGAAATGGAACCAAGCATTTGGCCAAAACTTTGAATAGGTAATTTGTGGTTAACTGATTTAACTATCAAAAGGAACCAAACTGCAAAGTTTTTTCAATGAAGATCGTGTTCCAGAGATTGCTCCGTCGCATAATCGCTGGAGTCCTCAATGGAGGCTGTTAAAAGAAAGCACATGCATAGAATTGCTTTTATTCCTCCTTTTGGTTTCCTTGGAGTTACTATCACTGCCCATGGTACAGCTAAATTTCCTAAAAATGCTGTTGGTGGATTTTGTACACCTCAGGTTTTCTGAAAGGATTTGGAGTTGCGTGTGCCAACTACGTGTGCAGGAAAACCTCCAAACTGCACTGCTCAAAGTAGTGCTATTAAGTGTTCTACTTGTAAAGTCAGGTGCAAGTACAGCGGGAATTGAGTATTGTACCTAGTTGGGCTGGGTGTTACATTTGCATTTTTAAACATCTATGTAATTCTGTTTTCTCTAAATTCTTTGGTCTGAGAGAGTTTTATTCATATGTTTAATTTTATTTTTGTAGATTACTAATGCACCATATCCGAGATTGCTTGCCAGAGCTTAAGACCAGGATAAATGTCCTGGCTGCTCAGTATCAGTCTTTACTGAACAGCTATGGTGAACCAGTGGAAGACAAGAGTGCAACATTGCTGCAGCTCATCACGAAGTTTGCAGCAGAATATTGCCACACAATTGAGGGAACAGCAAAATACATTGAAACTTCGGAACTGTAAGCATAGCTGCTATTTTATTATCCTTTGCGTCTGGTGTTAGTGCTTCTCTGAGGTATACTAAGTATTGCTCGTTAACATTTAGCTTTGATGTAGTGTTTTATACAATATAAATTATCATAATATTATGCCATGGAGTTTAAGGATTTTTGAGGATGAAAAAATAAATTTGAGTTAGCCTATGTTGCCTGACTACCTCAGATTGTGGGCCAAAACCTTGTCATGAGTTCCCTCCTGTTGATATGAATAGTCTGCTTACACATGAAAAGCTTTCCTAAAGTGGTTAAGTTGAATCATTTTCCTGTAAAGTTGTGTATTTACAATGTCACTTACTGTGATAAAAATATTATTTTCAGAAGCACTAGGCTTTCACTAAAGATTTTTCAGAATCATGGGAATACCGTATGATCACAATTTCTGTTTCTTTCTAGTTGTGGAGGAGCGAGAATATGCTACATTTTTCATGAAACATTTGGACGTACTTTAGAATCCGTAGATGCTTTGGGTGGTCTCAACACTATTGACATTCTCACTGCAATTAGGAACGCCACTGTGAGTAGTCAGTACTCGTTCAGCATCAACAAGAAAAACGTCTGTCATTCCCTTAACAATTATTTTGTACTGGCCCAGTTTTTGGTTGTGCTCTTTGCTTTTCTTCAGCCTGTCATATTCATGTGCTTTGTATGTTTTTTCTGCTTTTATAATGATGACACTTTCTCTATTCATTGACAATAGTACAGATTGCATTAAATCTCCTCTTGGTTTTTTAAAATTATACATTTCTTTGCATATGGTATATCTTTTCTGGCTCTATCCACCTCCTTTATAAAAAATTGTCATGAGAGAGTTTTGATGCATCATTTTGAATATTCTTTTAGAACTTGAGCATTATAATTTTTTTATTTCAGGAAGAATGAATTATTAACTAAATGTGTTTGGTTTAGGGCCCACGTCCAGCACTTTTTGTTCCCGAAATCTCTTTTGAGTTGTTAGTGAAACGACAAATCAAACGCCTGGAGGAGCCCAGCTTGCGATGTGTTGAATTGGTCCATGAGGAAATGCAAAGGATTATACAACATTGCAGCACATACAGTACACAGGTACCCAAGCCACTCAGTTGGCCTCTTATTTAGTGCCACAACTGTTAACTTAGGCTGAAAGTATTCTTGGGAGGAGCTGATTTTGAGTGATTCTTTTGGTGTAATTTACTGGTCACTTGAATATCAGTTCAGGGGACTTTGTTGAGAAATAGTACATACTATAAAAAAATTACTGTTTAAGTTAGGAGGTAAGTTAAGTTTCTTACACAGGGATACAAGCTCTCTGAGAACAGCTGTAACTAGTTAATTAGGTAGGTTTCTGACCTTTAACAGAGCTGACTCATCATTTTCTTTCAAAGAGCATAAAAGATAGGGATGTCGCAGTGCTCCTTGAGTCCACAGAGTGTGAAGCTGGGAGTTTGTGAGTGAGGGAGTTTGGTGACGAGGGTAACTATAAATTGATTTAGAAAAGTATTTTTAATTAACAAAGATGGCAGGATGAGTGATGTATAATGGTTGCAGTATGTGGGGCTACTGGATGCCACTGCAACCCATGGCATCCACATATGTAGTAAGTGTCTGTGGCTTGCAGAGCTTCGGCTCAGCATTAATGAGGTAGAGCCGAGCTGCCAACATTGCATCAGAAAAGGGGAAATTTATTTAGATACTTATTCCAGAAGGCAGTCACACTCCTTAGGTTAGCGTCACCATAAGACTAAGGATCAGAATTAGGCCATTTGGCCCACTGTCTACTCTACCATTCAATCATGGCTGATATGTTTCTCATCCCCATTCTCTTGCCTTCTCCCCATAATCCCTGATCCTCTTATTAATCAAGAACCAATCTATCTCTGTCTTAAAGACACTCAGTGAGTTGGCCTCCACAACCTTCAGCGGCAGTAAGTTCCACAGATTCACCACCCTCTGTTGGAAGCGATTCCTCCTCATTTCTGTTTTAAGGACCGTCCCTTCAGCCTGAGGCCGTGCGCTCATGTACTAGTTTCTCCTACTAGTGGAAATATCCTCTCCACGTTCACTCCATCTAGGCCTCTCAGTATTCTGTAAGTTTCAATGAAATACTCCTCATCCTTCTAAACTCCCAACGAGTACAGACCTAAAGTCCTCAACCGCTCCTCGTATGACAAGCACCTAATTCCGGGAATCATTCTTGGGAACTTCCTCTGGACCCTCTCCAAGACCAGCTCATCCTCCCTTAGATACGGGCCTCAAAACTGCTCCCAATATTCCAAATGGGGTCTGACCAGACCCTTGTACAGCATCAATAGCACATCCCTGCTCTTGCATTCTAACTCTCTTGACATGAATGTTAACATTGAATTTGCTTTCCTAACTGCCAACTGAACCTGCATGTTAACTGTAAGAGAATCCTGAACGAGGACTCCAAGTCCCTTTGTGCTTCTGATTTCCAAATCCGTTTCCCATCTGGAAAATATTCTATGTCTCTATTCTTCCTATCAAAGTGCATAACCTCACACTTTTCCACATTGTATTCTATCTGCCGCTTCTTTGCCCACTCTCCTAACCTGTCCAGGTCCTCTGCTTCCTCGACACAACCTGTCCCTCTGCATATCTTTGTATCATCTGCAAACATAGCAACAGTGCCCTCAGTTCCTTCTTCCAGATCATTAATGTATATCGTGAATAGCTGTGGTCCCAACACTGACCCCTGCAGAACATCACTAGTCACCAGCTGCCATCCTGAAAAGCACCACCATATCCCTACTCTCTGCTGCCTGCCAGTCAGCCAATCCTCTATCCATGCCAGTACCTTGCCCCTAATATCTTATTTAGCAGTCTCCTATGCGGCACCTTGTCAAAGGCCTTTTGGAAATCCAAACAGATCACATCCACTGGTTCTCCTTTGTCTAACTGCCTCGTTACCTCCTCAAAGAATTCTAATAGATTTGACAGTTATTTATTTATTTTTTTTTTTTTTTATAAATTTAGATTAGCCAATTATTTTTTCCAATTAAGGGGCAATTTAGCGTGGCCAATCCACCTACTCTGCACATTTTTGGGTTGTGGGGGCGAAACCCACGCAGACACGGGGAGAACGTGCAAACTCCACACGGACAGTGACCCAGAGCCGGGATCGAACCTGGGACCTCAGCGCCGTGAGGCGGTTGTGCTAACCACTAGGCCACCGTGCTGCTCTAGATTTGACAGTTATGATCTCCCTTGACCAATCTGTGCTGACTCAGTCCAATTTTATCATGCACTTCTAAGTTCTCCGCAATCTCATCCTTAATAATAGACTCTAAAATCTTACCAGTGACTGAAGTCAGGCTAACTGACCTATACTTTCCTGCCTTCTGTCTCCCTCCCTTCTTAAACAGGGATGTTACATTAGCCATTTTCCAATCCTCTGGGACTCTCCCTGCCTTCAGTGATTCCTGAAAGATCACTGCTAATGCCTCCTTTAGAAACCTGGGGCATAGTCCATCCGATCTGGGTGATTTATCCACCTTCAGACCTTTAAGTTTCCCCAGCACCCTCTCCTTAATGATAGTCTCTAAAAGTCTCCCCCCAGAAAAATCAAGGGATCAGTATAAATGAGGAACTGCAAGAAATGAATATTAGTAAACAACACTCTTCTACTGCTACCCTTTGCCTTCTGTGACCGAGTTCTGTATCCATCTTACCACCTCACCTCTGATCCCGTGTGACTTCACCTTTTGTACCAGTCTGCCATGAGGCACCTTGTCAAAGGCTTTACTGAAGTCCATGTAAACAGCATCCACCACTCTCCACTCATCAATCATCTTTGCCACTTCCTCAAAAAACTCGATCAAGTTAGTGAGGTACGACCTCCCCTTCACAAAACCATGCTATCTATCACTGATTTGTTTCCAAATGGATATAAATCCTGTCCCTGAGAATTCTCTCCAACCGATACAGGAAAGATTTTTCTCCTCGGCAGGGAGCTCTAGAAACAGGGAACACAGTTTTACAATATGGGGCAGGCCGTTTTGAACTGACTTTAAGAGGAATTTCTTCACTTAGAGATTGATGAACCTTTGGAATTCGCTACTACAGAGGGCTGTGAATACTCAGTCGTATAGTATGTTCAAGACTGAGATCAGTAAGTTTCTACATATTAAAAATATCAAGAGATATGGGGATAGTGCAAAAAAGATGGTTTTGAAGTCGAACAGCAATGATCTCACTGAATGTCGGAGAAGGTGGAGGCAGTGTAGTGGTATTGTCGTTGGACTAGTAATCCAGAGACCCAGGGTAATGCTTCCTCTGGCATAGTGTTTTCACCACAAACCTGAAGAAAACAAAATACATTTTGTTTGCTGTAAGTGGTTGTAATGTCCTAGACCTAAAAGATTTTCACCTAATTTGGTTGAAATTGATCTGTTCAGCAGAATTGATCTTTGGTCAGTATTTTACATGGAATGTTGAATTCTCCTTGAATCAAACTGAATTTTGAACTGATGATGCTATTTCTGTGTAGGAATTGCTCCGTTTTCCAAAACTCCATGATGCCATAGTAGAGGTTGTGACATCACTGTTACGCAGGAGATTACCTGTTACTAATGATATGGTAAGTTTCTACAATATAAATCACAATATCTGTATGCAGATTTGAACTGGAGGTGGACTCTATGCAAATGAAACAAAGTTTTCTCTCTTTTTGTGACTCTGAGCAATCTTTTCATGGTATTAAGATGCTCCTGTAGTTAACATTGTTATTTTTATCTTCTTCATTCAATCTGCAATATTACACTGAGAATAATCTGGTTGAAAATCTTCCAGTTTACAATAAAACTAATACAAAAGGGAAATAGTTTGCAGGAATCTGATCCATCAAAGTGTTTGAGGTTTTTCACAGGAGTTATGTTACAAAAATACACCCTGCATGCCAAATCGTAAAAGAGGTGGCTCAAAGATAGCGTTGGTTATAATCTTCCAAAATTCCTTAGATTCTGGAAGGTTGCAACTGGACTGGAAAATAGTAAATGTAACATCTTTATTTGAGAGAGGAGGGCAACAGAAAGCGGTAAACTATAGGCCATTCAGCCTAACGGCGGACAGAGCGAGATTGCTAGAATCCATTATTAAGAAGATTATAGCAGGATACCTAGAAAAATCATAATGGGATCAAGCAGAATTAACATGGTTTTGTAAAAGTGAAATTCTGGTTAACTGATTTATTAGCATTCCTTGAGGAAGTAGCACGCAATGTGGATAAAGGGGAACCTATAGGTGTCGTGTGTTTGGATTTCCAAACGGCCTTTGATGAGGTGCTTCATCAAAGAATAAAACAAAGGAGGGGGTAACATATTAGTGTGGATAGAGGATTGGCCAGCTATCAAGCTGAGGTTAGGTATGATGGGTCTTTTTTGGGTTGGCAAGCTGAACAAATGGAGTACCACAGGGCTCAGTTGTTGGCCTCAACTATTTACATTCTGTTTCAATGAATTGGATGAAGGTGCCGAATGTATGGTCGCTAAATTTGCAGATGACACCAAGATAGGTAGGAAAGCAAGTGAGAGGGGATAAAAGTCTACAAAGGGATATTGATAAGTGAAGTGAGTGGGCAGAAATTGGAAGATGGGAGTATAATGTGGAAGAATAAAAAAGCAGAATACTATTTAATATGCTGAGAGATTGCAGAACTCATTAGTACTGAGGGATCTTGGTGTCCTGCAACGTGTAGCGTATAAAGTTAGTATATAGGCACAGCAAGTGATTAGGATGGAAAATAGAATGTTAGCATTTATGGCAATGGGGATGAAATATAAAAGTAGAGACGTTTTATTGCAGCTGTACAGGATCTTTGTGGAACCTCATCTGGAGTACTGATCTCCTTATTTGAAAAAGGATCTAATTGTGTTAGAAGCAGACTGAGTAGGTTCACTTGGCTCATTCCTGGAATAAAAGGTGTATCTTATGAGGAAAGTTTGAACTGGTGCGCCTATACCCATTGGAGTTTAAAAGAATGAGAGGTGATCTTATTGAAAAATATAAGATCCTGAGGATCTTAAGATATAGAAGCAGAATTAGGCCATTTGGCCCATCGTGTCTGGTCCACCATTCGATCATAGCTGATCTCATCTTGGCCTAACTCCACCGTCCTGCCCGTTCTCCATAACCCTTCAACCCATTACCAATTAAAAGTTTGTCTCACTCCTCGTATTTACTCTCTGTCCCAGCATCCACCTCACTTGGGCAGAAAATTCCAAAGATGTGCAGGTTAGGTGGATTGGCCATGATAAATTGCCCTTAGTGTCCAAAATTGCCCTTAGTGTTTGGTGGGGTTACTGGGTTATGGGGATAGGGTGGAGGTGTTGACCTTGGGTACGATGCTCTTTCCAAGAGGATGTGCAGACTCGACACAGACAGTGACCCAAGCCGGAATCGAACCTGGGACCCTGGCACTGTGAAGCAATTGTGCTATCCACAGTGCTGCCCTCATCCCTGGACTCAGCCTAGTGAACCTCCTCTGAACTGCCTCCAACGCCACTACATCTTTCCTCAAACAAGGGCACCAAAACTGTTCTCTTTACTCCAGCTATGGTCTCACCAATGTCTTGTATAGTTGCAACAACACTTCCTTACCTTTATATTCTATTCCTTTAGCTATAAATACCAACATTCCATTCTCTTTCTTTATTATCTGCTGTACCTGCATCTTAGTTTTCTGTGACTCATGAACGAAGACCCCCAGATCCCTCTGCAATGGAGCACCCCAAAGTCACTCCCCATTTAGATAATAAGTTGCATTCCCATTTTCCGACCAAAATGCATGGCCTTGCACTTATCCACGTTAAACTCCATCTGCCACATTTTGGGTTCTTATTTCCTCGTTGCAATGATACTTTTGTGTCATCTGCAAATTTGGCTATAGAACCTTCTATCCTCTTATGTTTCTTCTTATGGAGGAGACTAAAAGTTGAGAGCACGGCTTAAAAATAAACTGTCTCTCTTTTAAGACGGATATGAGAATTTTCTCTCTCGGAGGGTTGTTTCTGTGAAACTCTCTTCCCCAGAAAGCAGTGTAGTCTGGGATTATTGAATTTATTGAAGACTGAGTTAGAGTTTACATAGGCAAGGGAATTGAGGGTTATTGGGGTCAGACAGGAAGTGAAGTTGAGACCACAATCAAATCAGCCGCCATCTAATCCAAGTTGCAGAGCAAGCTGAAAGGGCATACTCCTGCTCTAAGACCTATGTCCCTATTCAGATTTATGCTATAGCAGGAAATGCAGCAGCAATAAGAAATTTGCCAGTGGACAAGAAACCAGGGTTTGAGATTTGGGGTTTCAGGTTGAAGAAGAATAAAAAATGGTATCTCCCAGACATCATTGTTTCTGCTTTAGATATTTGTTGATGATTTGAATCTGGGGATAAAGAGCACAATATCTAAATTTGATGACAACACTAAAATGAGGTTTGCCAAAAGGTGCAGAACACCATAAAGGTTTGGCAGAATGGACAGTCAGGTGCTGTATATAATTTAAAACACTTGAGGTTTTTAAAATAGAAGCATAGAGTATACAGTGCAAAACAAACTATAAATTTGCACACGGCAGTTGTTAGGGCAGATTTGGATAACTGCATGCAGTTTTTGGTACCCCATTATTGAAAAAATATTAAGCTGTAGAAACCTTATAGTGGAAAAATAATGCTCGAAAAGCTTGAAATATTTCCAATGGAGCAGAAACAGGCCGAGGAAAGTTTATAGATGTGTTTAAATTAAATGACTTTGATTTGTTGCCCATTCCTCGATAATATTAATTGGCTTTCTCATTGAACTGCTATAGTCCTGTGTTGATGGTGTTCCCACAATGGTATTGTCGTTAAATTTAGGATTTAACCCAATGACAGTGAAATAAACAACAGTATGGTATGCCAGAATGGTGAGCTATTTGAAGTCAAACGTGAAGGTGTTTGCATTCTCGTGATCACATTGAATCTGGGGATAAAGAGCACAATATCTAAATTTGATGACAACACTAAAATGAGGTTTGCCAAAAGGTGCAGAACACCATAAAGGTTTGGCAGAATGGGCAGTCGGGTGCTGCATATAATTTAACACAGTTGAGGTTTTTAAAATTGGAGCATGGAGTATACAGTGCAAAACAGAAACTATAAATTTGCACACAGCTGTTATTAGGGCAGATTTGGATAACTGCATGCAGTGTTTGGTACCCCATTATTGAAAACTGTGCTGCAACAGGTCCACAGCAGACACCATCTCCATGGCCCTGCACTCTATCCTGGAACACCTAGATAACAAAGACACGTATGTCAGACTCCAATTTATCGACTACAACTCACCCTTCAACACCATCATTCCTGCAAAACTCATCTCCAAACTCCGTGGCCTTGGCTCGGCTCCTCCCTCTGCGACTGGATCCTGAACTTTCTAACCCACAGGCCACAATCAGTAAGGATAGGCAACCAAACCTTCTCTACGATCAACCTCAACACCGGTGCCCCAGAAGGCTCTGTCCTCAGCCCTCTACTATACTCCGTGTACACCTGTGACTGTGTGGCCAAATTCCCCTCCAACTCGATTTTCAAATTTGCTGATGACACCACAGCAGTGTGTCAGATTTCAAACAATGGCGAGACAGAGTACATGAGATAGAGAATCTGGTGAACTGGTGAACTGGTGCAACGACAATAATCTCTGCCTCAATGTCAACGAAACAAAGGAGATTGTCATCGATTTCTGGAAGCGTAGTGGAGAACATGACCCTGTCTACATCAATGGGAACGAAGTAGAAAGGGTCGAGAGCTTCAAGTTCTTAAGTGTCCAGATCACCAACAACCTGTCCTGGTCCCCCCATGCTGACACTACAGTTAAGAAAGCCCACCAACGACTCTACTTTCTCAGAAGACTAAGGAAATTTGGCATGTCACCTACGACTCTCACCAACTTCTACAGATGCACCATAGAAAGCATTCTTTCTGGTTGTATCACAGCTTGGTATGGAGCCTGCTCTGCCCAAGACCGCAGGAAATTACAAAATGTTGTGAATGTAGCCCAATCCATCACGTAAACCATCCATCGACTTTGTCTACAACTCCCGCTGCCTCAAAAAGGCAGCCAGCATAATTAAGGACCCAACACACCCCGGACACATTCTCTTCCACCTTGTTCCGTCAGGAAAAAGATAGCAAAGTTTGAGGTCACGTACCAACCGACTCAAGAACAGCTTCTTCCCTACTGCCATCAGACTTTTGAATGGACCTACCTTGTATTAAGTTGATCTTTTCTCTACACCGTGCTACACTGTAGCATTATATTCTGCAGTCTCTCCTTCCTTCCCTATGTACAGTATGCTTTGTTTGTACAGCATGCAAGAAACAATAATTTTCACTTTATACGAATACATGTGACAACAAATCAAATCAAAAATTGCCCATGTCCTTTTCAATGGTAGAACTCACAGGGTTGGGAAGTACTATTCGAAAGTTAGGAGAAATTCCTTTACACAGAGAATTGTTGGAGACTTGGGACATATATTGCTGTTTTTTGCCATTGTCATTGGTCGAAAACCCTAAATGTATCTATTTAATACCATTGTGGGAACACCATCAACGTAGGGCCTGCAGTAGTTCAATGAATAAAAGCAAATTACTGCGGATGCTGGAATCTGAAACGAAAGGGAAAATGCTGGAAAATCTCAGCAAGTCTGGCAGCATCTGTAGGGAAAAGAGCTAACGTTTCGAGTCCGATGACTCCCAGTTCAATGAATAAGCTCATCTTATCGAGGGAAGTAGGTAACACGTGGTTGTGTAGAGCATTTGCAAAATAGTCTATTGCATCTTTTAAAGAATAAATAGGTTTCGTTTCAGACTGCTCGAGCAAAGAACCTTTTGAACATGATTAGCTGAATTACTTATTTTATATGTTGTCGACTTCTGTCATTCTGCTTTGTCATATTGGAGCTTCCCGAAGGCACTTGACAAAGTGCTGCATGACAGACTTGTGGGCGAAGTTACAGCTGATGGAATAAAAAGGACAGTAGCAGCATGATGCAATATTGGTTGAGTGACAGGAAACCGAGTGTACGATTAATGGATGGATTTTGGATTGGAGGAAAGTTTGTACTGGAGTTCTCGAGGAGTCAGTGTAGAAACCCTTGTTTTTCCTGATATATATTAATAACCTAGACCTTGCTTACAGGGCACAATTTCAACATTTCCGGATGATACGGAACTTGGAAGCGTTGTGACCTGTCAGAATGATAATGTAAAACTACAAACGGACATATACAAGTTGGTTGAGTGGACGGAAAAGGGGCAGTTGAAATTTAATGCAGCAAAGTGTGAAGTGATTCAGGAGCAAAGAGACCTGGGTGTATATGAGCATAAATCATTGAAGGTGTCAGGACAGGTTTAGAGAGTGGTGAATAAAGCTTACAGTATCTGTGGCTCGATTAAAAGGGCTTAGAAAATAAAAGCAAGGAGGTTATGTTCAACACTCCTCAACTAATATCGCGCACCCAGTAGTGGGCGCCACACTTTAGGAAAGATGTGAAGGCATTATGGAGACCGTAGAAAAAGTTAATGAGAGTGGTTTCAAGGATGAGCATCTTCAGTTGCGGAGATGGAGTGGAGAACCTTCAAGAAAAGAAGGTTGAAAGAAGATTTGAAAGAAGTATTCAAAATTATGAGGGTCCAGACGCAGTGGATAGAGAAGAATGGTCCCATTTGTGGAAGTGTCAACAACAACAAGAGGGCACAGATGTAAAATAACAAATGAAGCAATGGCGCCCTAAGGAAAAACTTTTTCATGCAGGATGTGGTTAGGATCTTGAATGCACTGTCTTGAGTGTGTGTTGGAGGCAGGCTTAATCAAAGCACTCAGGAGGGGATGGGATGATTATCTGAAAAGGAAAAAATGTGCAGGGCTATGGGGAGAAAGCTGGGGCACTAGATAAATTGCCCCAATGGAGAGCCAGTGCAGAAACAATAGAGACACCCTCTGTGCAGTAACAATTCTGTGATTCTGTGAAGTGTTTAGATACACACAGCATTAATCTATTGGCTATGTATTTATATTGGTTGCAAACTGTTGATAGCAAATATATATGCCATGTTACTTGTATTACAAGTGTTTCATAGAATCATAGAATCCCATTTGGCCCATTCGCACCAACCCTCTGAAAGAGTACTCCATCCAAACTCACTTCCCCCGCCCTAACCCAATAACCCCTTAACATAACCTCTTTTTTGGACACTAATCCACCTAACCTGCACATCTTTGGACTGTCGGAGGAAACCTACGCAGACACGGGGCAATTGTGCAAACTCCTCACAGACAATGACCTAAAGCTGGAATTGAACCAGGGTCCCTGTCGACTTCTGTTATAAATGGGTTAAGTAGAGATGTTGAAGCTTCTGGGAGAACATGAATGATGTTAAATATTATTTAGCTCCTAAGATACAAGAAAACTAGATTTAACCTGTGTTTAGTATGAGTGATACCATCTGGTTTATTAATCTGAACCTTTGCATAAAGATCTTTTTAATTATTCATTTCTAGGTTCACAATTTGGTAGCCATTGAGCTTGCATACATCAACACAAAACACCCTGATTTTGCAGATGCCTGTGGTGTTTTAAACAGTAACATTGAGGTAAGATCTATGCATCATGTTTGTAAAATTCTGATGACTGAATATGCATTCTCATTGACGAATTCTGACCAATTATGTGCTGCCTTTATTTTTTAAATGCTATTTTATAGGGAAGCGGCAACAATAAATAATTGTACAGAAACATTTTTAATTAGCAGTTCATTAAAACCAAACGATGGTGGTACTGACTGATTCTTTATAATGTCTCATTCTCCAAGCATTTCCATTGATGGTGGTAAGATTTGGGATTTTAATTACTTTCCGTCTTGCATAGAAAAGAGGTTACCTACTTTATTGCTTGCTGTGTATAAGTATGCTATACAATACCGCTCATTAGAGCAAATACTTGCACTTGTTTAAAAATATAATATAAGTTGATCTTGGTAACTCAGAAAATAAAATAAGGGATTAATATTTGGGAATAAATTAAAAGACTTATGGAACAAAGAAGTTATGTCTTAAACTCTGAAAATCCATAATGTAATATTGTCTTGAACTCCTCTAACTTTATTTACAAATTTTACAGCTAGAAATAAACATTTGGCTGAATTAATTTCCACTCTTAGATATTTCTAAGTAAGCTTTCCTATTTATGTTACATGGTGTCATTTTTTAGATTTCAAGTCAAGCTGGTGGACTGCATTTCTTTTGGTTATTGGCCTTGGATATTTAATGTTGGCCATTGGTGCCAAAATGGAAGTAATACATTTCTCAGTACTGACTACACACCTTGACTACCAAATGTTAATAAATATCATATTGCGAAACTGTTTAGCGATTTCTCAGTGTTGACCACTCATCTTGACTACCAAATATTAAATATTGTATTGCAAAACTGTTTAGTGATCTCATTAATATTATGCATACATTTATTACAGAAAATCTTGGGCTTCTATAAAAGGCATTTTACATGACACTACACTTTGCAATTGAAAACACTTCAAACTGTAAGGCAGGATGAAGTCAGGGGTAGGAAACTATAATTATAAAAGAAATTTGAAGTATGAGGATTATTTACATTGGAACAAAGAATCATTTAATATAGGTTATTTAAATATTGGGTTATGATATAGTAAATAGGGAAAGCCTGTCTTCTGATTAGAATTTTTGTAATGAGTGTTATCAACTTGATGCAAAGAGTGATGTTAGCCAAAATGTCTTTATGCCTAGTGCTAATAACACATATAATGTTTTGTCCAGGGATGTTTGAGGGAAAAATCATTATATCCTTTAAGGGAAAAATAGATAAATATTTGAAGCAGAAGAAAATGCAGGGCAATGGGATTCATTTTGAATTCATCTAGCAAAGAGCTAGTGCAGACTTGATGGCAATGAATTATTGAGCTACCGTCTGTACTCAAGCAGTCTATGGTTGTACCCCTCTCTCTCTTTAGGTACCATGCCCTAAGACGGCATTGGCAGCCATGTACTTGCATTTGCTGGTCCGTGGTAATGTTTGGGTAAGGTACTGCAAGGGTTTACCGTTGCCGTCTGTAGCATTGGCTGATAACGAGACTCTCCCACTCGTACTGCCTGCCATAGATGTATTGGAAGGATTTGCAGGTTGATAATCTATTACAAAAGCAAAATACTGCTGGAAATCTGAAATTTCACCCCACAAAGCCTACTCACAGTAAACTTCCATTAGCAACAAAATAAACGGAACTCGAACCATGATTCCATCCTCTGTTCACAAGATAATTATAAATGACAACGGTCGTCAAGCCTGATTCATCTCATCCATCCAGAGTGGCATACAAATATACGTATTAGGAGCAGCGGTATGTCAGCTGCCAAGTCTGCTCTTCCATTTGCAAATATTGCCTACCTTATACCAGCGACTATAACAACTCAAGTACTTAATTGGCTGAGAAGCAATTTGGGAAATCGCGAAAGTTGCTCTATAAATGTACGTTTTGTCGTCTTTAATTATACCTGCATGCAAAGCACTGTTGCTTCACAGCGCTAGGGTCCCAGGTTCGATTCCCCGTTGGGGTCACTGTCTGTGCGGAGTCTGCACGTTCTCCCCGTTCTGCGTGGGTTTCCTCCGGATGCCCTGGTTTCCTCCCACAAGTCCCAAAAAGGTGTGCTATTCAGTAATTTAGACATTCTGAATTCTCCCTCCCTGTACCCGAATGGGCGGCGGAATGTGGCGACTAGGGGCTTTTCACAGTAACTTCATTGTAGTATTAATGTAAGCCTACTTGTGACAATAAAGATTATTATCACTATATAGTAGGCAGAATGACTGTTACAGTGATAAAATTAGATGCCCAATGCTGATTCTCTGAGGATAATTAATCACAAAGCATGCAACTGAAATGGAAATCACTACATTTACAAAACAATTCAACTCTGTAGCTAATGCAACCTGACTTCTCTGACACCAACCCATAATATACCATAAATGGCATCTGCCCCTTTTATACTATTGACACTACCCACAGAATTTGTCAACCGGACATCTACCAGCAGCTCTTGAAAAATGCAGATTGAATTGTTGATTTGAACTTTTCAGAGCAGAGCGATATGTGGTACAAACTCAAGAACTGGGTGGTTATCCCTTCCCCAGACACAAATTGTGTGGTACACTGAATTTGCAGCCTATCCCCACAGGTTCCATATGATGATGTGATATAGTCACACTAAAAAGATGTGGAAATTGTATTTTATTAAATATTCTAGTTTATGGTGTGTGAGAAACAGGCAAAATAAGTGGAAAAAATTAATAAGAATTTCCATCAGCAAAAAAATTGTGACAGCAATATCCTACAAATCATGTCCAGAAGCATTTAAGTCATAGGATTGAGTTTCTATAAAGACCCTTATGTTAAAAGCCCTTGATGCTGTTTCTCTGTGACTTCAATGGATTTTTTGGGCCAAAGTTACAATGATAGGGAATCCTTCCCTCAAACAAATTATAGTCCCAAAGCACAGCCACCTTCTGCTAGATTTTATACAGGATGGTGCAGGATGAGATGAACCTAGGATGAAGTAGAGATTTGGAAAACCTTTCTTTAAGCAATATCTTACTGACAAATAGGGATTTTATTCTCGGACTTTGCAAGTGTAATAAAATGGGCGATAGTGAGCCAACACCCTGTTTTGCATCACTCCTGGTTTTTAGTTTCGTACATTTATTTTGATTAAACCAAAGTTCTCGAGCATCGTGTACATCAACACAGCATATCACCAGAATTGCGCCCACTTTAGGGTATAATGAAAATTTAGACTGCCATTTATATGTTGGTTTAGATTCAAAAGAGAGTTTTCAGAAGTGAACTGGTATTTAATTTTGTGGTCCTAAACCTTGACAGTTCCCCTCACACCAGCATCCAGTGGTTTTAAAATCGGATTGGGGATTTTGATTACATTTTGCGACCAGATATTCAACCAACAGCATTCTGATGACAATTGCTGTGAATAGGAATTGCTGCTGTTGACTTTCGGGCAGCTTCATGCTATTCTGCCAGACTTCAAAAAAACAATTGGAACCACAAAGCTGCCTGAATCATCTGTCAGTAAGACTGGCTTTAAAAAAAAATCACAACCATCAGGCTGAAGTTTCTACTCCTCAATCTCTACTCTTTCCATAATGACGATAGAGAAGAAGTGACAGTAACACACAGATTAGATAAATCGAAGGAGAGACTAAATCAGTTCGGATTATATTCATTGGCGTTTAGAAGAGTGAAAGATCTCAGAGAAACTTATAAAATTCTAACAGGATTAGACAAGGTAGATTCAGAAAGAATGTTCCAGATGGTAGGAGGAGTCCAGAACTAGAGGTCATAGTTTTTCGGACTGAGGTGAGGAGAAATTTCTTTACCCAGAGAGTGGAGAATCTGTGGAATTCACTACCACAGAAAGTAGTTGAGGCCAAAACATTGTGTAATTTCAAGAATTAATTTAATATAACTCTTGGGGCTAAAGGGATCAAGGGATATGGGGAGAAGGTGGGATCAGGGTATTGAATTTGATGATCGTAATGAATGGCAGAGCAGGTTTGAACGGCCAAATGGCCTACTCCTGTTTCTATTTTCTATGTTTTTATTTTCTAAAAGCAAAATTGGGAACAGAGAAAATATTTATTTCACAGGATGAATGGTGGCAATTGGGTGGCACCCAATGCAATGGTACCAATGTGCCTGTCTACTGATAACCTGATCCAGATTTAAATATATTTCTAGCTGCAATGGTGCAGTGTGTTGTAACATCATTTCAGGACACCAGAGTTCCTGATTTCAGGACTGGGGAGACACTGGATGAAGGCCAGGTGCTTACCCAGGGGGAAATTTGAGAGGTGTTGTTTCTGGGCAACTCTCATGCGCAGGCTGGAAGCTGTCCACCCTCCCTCCCAGCTCTGAAAGAGATCTGAAAGTATGTAGTTTTGGGTAGTTGATAGATTTCCCTGGGGCTGCAAAAAATACAGGGATTCTATTCATAAATCAAAAAAGTTTAATTTTAGTTTCAAAATCTTCTGACTTTTGTTTTTACAAAATGTGATGGTTTTTTCTTAGGAACAAAGGCGTAACCGTTTAGCAAGGGATTCACACTCTTTGTCTCGAGATAAGGTAAGATTTGAAGGAAATTAAAGTCAATACCCTGTTGTATAGTTGCATAATCTCCTGCATTATGGGGTACTAGAAGAGATTTAAACTCTACATGGCTAATTCCTAATTTTTGTCGGTAGCAAAGAAACAAGGCAATCAATCAGTTGGAACCAATTTAAATTAGTGTGAACAACGATCTTTTTTTTTTAAAATTTGAAGTACCCAATTCATTTTTTCCAACTAAGGGGCAATTTAACGTGGCCAATCCACCTGCCCTGCACAGCTTTGGGTTGTGGGGGCGAAACCCACGCAAACATGGGGAGAATGTGCAAACTCCTCACAGACAGTGACCCAGAGCCAGGATCGAACCTGGGACCTCGGCGCCCGAGGCACCAATGCTAACCACTGCGCCACCGCATTGCCCAGTGTGAACAGAGACCTGACGTGAATGTTGGGAGAAAATTATGCTGGCAGCAGGTGGAAGGGGATTGTTTTCTTTTGGCGGGTTTTATTGCAATGGATATGATTGAAAAGGATCTTTGTTTGGCTGAAAATATTGCATTTTTTGCCAATTATCGACTAGTGTAGTTGATAGTGCACATTAGTCCAGTATGTTAGCTTGACCTCTATCCACAGTAAGGAGATGATCTTGAAAGATTATCAATAATACTTTATGAAGCAGACATAAAAGTTATGCCATTGCTTTTCAAAACAATGTAGTTATTTTACTTATTCACCTTTCACCACCTTTTATTTTCTCGCTTTTATTTACTTGCTGCAGCCTACTAAAGCTCCCAGTGCTATGTCTGCTCCTTCCCAGGAGACATCTGCTGTTGCTTCTGCTGAGTTTGAGGGAAAGGTTGGTCACCTCTCTGCGACATGCTTTATTGTGGCTTCATGTTTTTTTATAAACTAATAGCACCTGTAATTTGTCTTTCATATCCGGAAAATCCTTTCCTGCTTTCAGGTACCTACATCTACTTTCATGTGTTGACATTTTTGTGAAAAAAGCTTACTGGTATTACAATCCCAGACCAGACCCAACAGTGACTAGGATACTGGACCAAACCCCCAATACTTTAGTTTATTTGAAAGACTGTGCGGAAAGAATGATTCATTCTAGGAATGATTGCATGAAGAAATAGAGCGTGCTTATTTTGAAATTAAAAAAAATATATCATTACAATATTAAACTTTTTAACTTCACACCCAAAAAGAACAGTATACAATTTACACCTTAAAAACATTAATACTCAATTTCCCATTAAACAACAAGAAAAGAAACATACAGCCCCGATCTGTCTTACTGTGCGAGAATTGTGGACTCAGCATCAGGCAGATCAGAAGGCTTATCTCATCTCTCCAAAGTTTCTCCACCAACTCCCTCTCTAATGCTTTCAAAATGTCTCTGCCTCCCTTGGCTCTGCTCAGCAATTACTGAATCTCCTCAAGCTTAAAAACAATTTGGGCTGGGTTTAACTAAATGGGAACAAAGTCCCATAGAGAGCACGTTTAGCCAGCTTGTAGCACCGAGAAACACAATGCTATAAAACGGCACTGGCGTTGGAAAGGGGACCTCAGCAGGAAATACTCGGCCGAGGCCGCACGTAGCCCGTTTTGTGTACTGAGGGGCTCCGCTCACTGGAACTGCTCAGCGTTGGGAGAGATCGGGGGCTGGATTCTCTGCCGGCAGGATTCTCAGTTGCTTCGGCAGCGCACCGATGCCTGTGTGTTTCCTGGTGGTGTGGGGTGGCCACAATGGGAAATCCCATTGGCAGGTGGCGAGAACGGGGAATCCCGCTGGCGGCAAGGGTGCGCCGCCCAGGAAAGTTGGCGAACCCAAAGCGGCGATCCCCAACTCTCACCACCCCCAAGTCCCAACACATTGTGATCCCCAACTCCAACCACCCCCCTCAACACCTGCGCAGGGCACCCTGACTTGATTGCTACCACATAGAAAATGTCAGCATGGCACCGTGGCAGTGTCCCTGCCAGCTGGCAGTGCCACCTGGGCACCGTGGCAGTGTCCCTGCCAGCTGGCAGTGCCACCTGGGCACCGTGGCAATGCCAGGGTGTCAAGCCTACTGTGTGGTGCCTGGGTGACACCAGTGCCAGGATGCCACCTTGCCCAGAGGCATGCACTTGGGGGGGGGGGGGTCTCCGATCCTCTGGGCGACCCCACGAGTGCTATTCCTTTTTGTGGAGACCAGTACCGAAAGACTTTCGACCGAGGTCTCCTAACGCCTCAGGTACCTTGAGAAGCTGCACATTAAAGTGAAATTGGCTGTCTCGCTTTGATATGCCGATTTGCCTAAAAGTAATCCCGTCTGTAATGTGCAGGATTTACATCACAACGTCACGCAAGATCACGTTGGATCTAGTGAGGTGTTGCGAGCTGGGAAGTTCCTGACAGTGGGGTCCCCTGTCTTCTACTGGCCACGCTGCGTCGTGGCGCGCAGCTTTTCGGGCGCAGCGTGGCTGTTCAATTGGGCCCCTTATCTCTGCAGGCTGCAAAGTGCATTAACTCCCCAAGGACTTTCCCAGGCAAATCACTATGCATTAGCCTAGACTGAAAAACACATTCTTTCATCAATTTCATCTGCTGGCTGCTAAAGCACCCAGGCCCTGCCGAACAAAATGTATTTTTTAATAAACCCATTCTAACCCCAGGCTTTTAACCCTTAAATTGCCCACTACATTTATAATCTAATTTTCCTAACATCTTCCAATCGGCACAGGGGTCAATGACCGTGTACATATGTGTAATGTAACAAACAGTATAGAAAAAAGTTAACCCTGAATACTATTCTAGGTTAAACTGTGGAAGTTGAAGGGAGTATAAATGCAATCACTTAGAATACTGATGCAAGGAAATTATTGTTCACATACAGTATAACCAGCATTGGTAACAGATAGGGTAGCAAGACAAATCATTTAAGAAATATTTGACTTTGATGAGCGGGCAGATAATGGGATGAATGGCCATCTTCACCTATATCTGTTCTTTTGTATGATGAAAAGAAGCTTCAACGTAAGGTTAAGGGGTGGGGGGTTGTTGGGTTAGGGGTATAGGGTGGATACGTGGGTTTGAGTAGGGTGATCATGGCTCGGCACAACATCGAGGGCCAAAGGGCCTGTTCTGTGCTGTACTGTTCTATGTTCTATATATGGTTTGGTTTAGGCAGCAGCAGCTCAAACAAAATTGGTTTGTGCAAACCTATTGCAAGGTCTTATAATATGGATGATTTTACAAACAATTAAGATTTAGATTCATAAGACCGTCACTGTTCCTAATACATTTATTAGCTTTTATCTCTGGAATTCATTTTGTAAGGGTCAATTCTGCCTGGCAACAGGTGGTGATTGGATCCTGCCTGAATGGGGTGATTTCCAGAGATCTAAGGAAAGTAGAGTGGAGACCGGGACACACAGAGAAAAGGACCTGCTCTTTTTCCCTCGTGTTTTCTCCAGAAATGCTGTAAACTACTGTAATACTGAAACTGCAGAGACCTGAATGAATCTACAGTAAAAACTATTTGCGTGGAAAGCATAAATGTCAGCCAAAAAAGCCTGGTTTGAAGGGCAGTGTGCTAGAAACACATCTGAAACAAAGGCTTTTATTCTTTTCATTATTATTTTTACACCTCTCCTCTTTGTGTTTGTTGTGTGTGTGTGTGTATATATAGAGGGTGCGGGATTAGGAATTGGATAATAGTTAACCAGTTGTATTTACTGCGTATTTCATTTTTATACTGCACAGTTCTTTTTATAAATAAAATGTAATTGTATTTAATTTTACAAACCCGATGGCTGCAATTATTGGGTTAGGTACGTTTTTGCGCGGCCGTTTTGGCGCCGGACGTTTTGGCGCCAAAATAACATTTCGTTATTTGTGAATTAGCCTCAGTTGAGTTGGCTGTGGGTGCGTTGAGTTGGGTGCTGGTGCGTTCTATCACCATCTTTTTATATATTGGCGTTATATATTGGCATTATTGATGTTTTGGCACCAAAATAACATTTCTTTATTTGTGAATTAGCCTCAGTTGAGTTGGCCGCTGGTGCCGGTGCGTTGAGTTGGGTGCTGGTGCTTTCTATCACCATCTTTTTATATATTTTTTAACTAAACCAATTCGCATACCCATATGATGGCTGAGGCAGTATCAACGAAACGTGGTAAAGAAAAATTTGTTCATAACGGATTCCTTTACGTCTTTGACAAAACAAGCAAAGGTGACAGCGAAGTGAAATTTTGGCGTTGTGAGCAAAAAAAACCGATGCAAAGCACGTCTCCATACTAAAGCTGCAAACGTGGTGAGGCAGCTGAACAGCCATTCGCATGATGCTTCTGCTGCACAAGTAGAGGTTGCACTCGTGAAAACTAAAATAAAAAAGAGAGCACAGGAAACCCTTGAGGCACCGACTGTAGTTGTTAATGAATGTTTGACAGACATATCCCAAGCTAGTCTACCAGCCATTCCTAATATATCTGCTTTGAGGAGAATGATCAGCAGAAAGCGTAATTATGTATTGAACGCCCCCACCAATCCAAGTGATTTACAACAATTTATTGTGCCAGAATGCTACAGGATATATGTCCCTCAACCAGGAGTGGAAGAAAATTTTTTACTTTGTGATAGCGGACCAGGTCACGACCGGATATTAATCTTCGGAAGACAGAGCTGGCTACAGCACTTATTGACATCTGATATGTGGTTTGCAGATGGCACATTCAGTATTGCTCCCAGCCTCTTTTCTCAGATATATGTAATTATGGTAAAAAAACACGGAGGAGTTACTCCTACAGTTTATGCTCTTTTGCCCAACAAGCAACGCACCACATATACGAGAATGTTCGCATTATTGAAAGAAATCGAACCCAACTTGAAACCCAGTTCAATCGTCTGTGATTATGAACAAGCTGCGCACAGTGCTATGAAAGACATATTCCCTGATGTTCAAATAAAAGGATGTTTTTTTCATTTAGCTCAAAATATGCAAAAACATCTAGCTAGTATGGGGTTCCGTAGTTTGTATAACACTGATCCAGATTTCGCGTTAAAAGCTAAAATGATTATTGCCATTGCCTTTATACCTTTGAACAAAATCGATGAATATCTGGATGCTTTAGCGACCCAACTGCCGCAAGAACTTCAAGATTTACTCAACTGGTTTGAAGATACATATGTTGGTCGTCTGAACAGACGAGGAAATGGTAGACAAACACCTTTATTTCGCCCTGAGATTTGGAACCTTTATCAGAGAACATTAAACGGGGAAGACCGCACAAACAATAATGCGGAGGCAGCCCACCGTCGATTGAAATATGAACTTGGCATGCATCATCCCACCATATGGAAACTAATTGATGGCCTGCGTAAAGTACAGAAAGGTAGAGATGCATATTATGAAAGGTTACTAGCCGGCCATGAACCGCCACAAAAACTAAAAAAGTATAGAGATGCAGATAAAAGAATACATGAAACTGTTCTTAAATTTGAAAACATGGATGCTATCGAGTACTTGAGGAGCCTTGCTCATAATTACCAAATGAACTAAACTAAAGGTTTTTTAACTTTAGTTTTTAACTAAATGAACTAATTTAAGGTTTTTAATTTACAATAAAGATAAAAGAATACATGAAACTGTTCTTAAATTTGAAAACATGGATGCTATCGAGTACTTGAGGAGCCTTGCTCATAATCACCAAATGAACTAAACTAAATGAACTAATTTAAGGTTTTAAAATTTACTTGCAACAATTTGCAACAATTTACTAGCCACAAAAACTAAAAGAATTTCTGTTGTCTGCGCCCAAACGGCCGCACCAAATTGGCGGCGCCCAAACGGCTGCGTCCAAACGGCCGCGCCCAATTGTCCAATACCGGCAATTATTGGGCAGCCAAGGGCCAAAGACTTATTTTTCTAAGAATTATTTATAAATTCAGTTTTGCTGCAACTTCGGGCCAAGGGTGGCTGGAATTGACCGTGCCCTAGCCCAGGAGGTCGTAATGTAATTTGGGTGCTCAGGTCGGTGATATTTGGAACGGTAGACGGCGAAGTTTGAGTTACAGTATGAATTAAAAAGAGACACCAGGTTTGTCGTAATATAGCTCTGGAAGCTGCTAAGATTTTTTTTCTTCAGATGGACGACTTATCTTTGATTTATTTAAAAGGCCTTTGAAAAGCTAGTCGAAATGGAAGGTGAATTAAAAATTAAGGTACCAGCTAAAGCTAGGAAGGTAGAGATAACTGGAACGATTGCTCAACATTTAAATGTGAAAGAGATGCCAGAAGCGCAGCTTGGGTCATGGCAACCGTCAGTAAAATGAGCTAAAATCCAGTTACAAATGAAACAATTATTGATGCAGCAGAAAGGAACATAAATGGAGATGCGGCAGAAGGAAATGGGTGTTGTAACAATGCTGTTATGGCCGCGCAGATATTAATTGCTGAACAAATCAAATTACAGTGGGAAACTTGGCATATGGGCTATACTGTTTTATTTTTGTATTCTTAAAACAAGAAAGAAATGTACTGACCTCAGCAGAAAGACGTCCTGTAACACTTTTGGGATTTTAAAATTAAAAGTAAAAGGTTTATTAACAAGACTATAAAACTTAAGCACACAGGATTACAGTTACACAGTTAAAATTAGTCTTACAAAGCATTCCCCTAAAATTCTTAGTCCGTGGCCAAATAAATACCTCCCAGGCAATGTTTGGAAACTATAACAATCCTAAGGCAGAGCTGGGTGAATAACGTACACCACACAACATCTTAAATTTTACCACTTTGCTGAGGAATTCCCAAGAAACCTTCAGAAATAAAACTAAGCGGGAGGATCGGTTAAGAAGATCGTGCTATGCTGCTCTGAGGCAATGGAAGAGCTCCAATGCGATTGCTTGGAGTCAGTGGACTGGTCCATACTCAAGAACTCAGTGGCCAACCTGGATGATTATGCCATTATCGTCACAGACTTCATCAGTAAGTGTGTCGAGTACTGCGTGCCAAAGAAGATAGTATGCGCGTTCCGCAACCGGAAACCACGGTTTAACCGGGAGATCACTCCCTGCTGAAGTCCAGGTCTGAGGCGTTCAAGACAGGTGACCCTGGCCTTTACAAGAAATCTAGGTACGACCTCCGCAAAGCCATCAGGGACACCAAGAGGCTATACCAGACTAAGCTAGAGTCCCAGACCAATGACACAAACTCTCGTTGGTTGTGACAAGGCGTAAACAATACGACGGGCTACAAAGCAAAGCCACAGTAAAATCTCTGGCAACAGAGCACTCCTCCCTGATGATTTCAGTGCATTATTGCTCATTTCGAGCAGGGAGCCAACAAACTGTTGCCAACTGCCCAGCAGTCTCGGACACATCTGTACTTACTGTCACAGCCTCAGAAGTTAGATCGGCCTTCTCGAAAGTGAACCCACGAAAGGAATGAGTCCTGATGGATTCGCCAATTGTGCGCTCAGATTCTACGCAAACCAACTGGTGGGTGTGTTTGCAGACATCTTCAACCTCTCCCTACTCCGTTCGGAGATTCCCACCTGCTTCAGGAAAAGCACTAACATACCGCTTCCAAAGAAGAACCAGGCAGTGTGCCTCAACAACTACCGATCAGTGGCACCAAGTGTTTTGAGAGGTTAGTCATGAGACACGTCAACTCCATCCTTCCAGATTGTCTTGATCCACTGCAATTTGCCTACTGCCACAACGGGTCCACAATCATCTCCCTGGCCCTACACTCCATCCCTGGAGCATCTCGGCAACAAGGACTCTGACGGCAGCCTCTAGTTCATCGACTACAGCTCCGTCTTCTACACCATAATCCCAGCAAGCACATATCCAAACTCCAAAACCCAGGACTCGGCTCTTCCCTCTGCAACTGGATCCCCCACTTCCTGACCCACAGACCACAATCAGTAAGGGTAATCAGCAACGATAGTTCTCAATACTGGAGCTCCGCAAGGCTGTGTACTTAGCCCCCTACTTTACTCCTTATACACACACGGCTGTGTGGCAAAATTCAGCTCCAACTCCATCCACATGTTTGCTAATGACATAACCGTAGTGGGTTGGATCCCAAACAACAATGAGTCAGGAGTACGGGAGGGTGATAGAGAACTGAGTGGCATGGTGCAATGATGACAATCTCTTCCTCGATGTCAGCAAAACTAAGTAGGTGGTCATCAACTTCAGGAAGTGAAGTGTCATACATGCCACTGTCTGCATCAATGGTGCCGTGGTGGAGATGGTTGACAGATTCAAATTAGTAGGTGTAAACATTACCAACAATCTGTCCTGGCCCACCCACATCGACGCTACAACCAGGAATGCAAAAGAGCGCCCATACTTCCTCAAGAAATTCAGGAAATTTGGCATGTCTGCAATGACTCAACAATTTTCATAGATGCACCATAGAAAGCATCCTATCTGACTGCATCACAGCTTGGTATGGCAACTGCTCGGCAGTAAGACCATAAGAAACTGCAGAGAGTTGTGAACACAGCCCAGTCCATCATATGAAAACATAATCAATGACCCCTCCCACCTGGGTTATTTCCTTTTCCATCGGGCAGAAGATAAAGGTTTGAGAACATGCACCAACAGAATCAAAAACAGCTTTCTTCCCCACTGTTACCAGAATCCTGAATGGCCCTCCTATGGACTGAACGGATCTTTCTATGCATCTTCTCTACAGTTGTAGCACTATATTCCGTATACCTCATCCAATGTCTATGTATTTGCATTGTGTATCTATCATATGTCCTATGTTTTTCATGTATGGAGTGATCTGCTTGTACTGTACGCAGAACAACATTTTTCACTGAAACTCTACACGTGACAATAAATCAAAATCTTTTTGCAGCTCAAGACTTCTGGGATTGGTGCTGTGACCCAGCAATCCACAATGTATATTAATGATTTAGATAAAGGAAATAAATGTAATATCTCCAAATTTGCAGATGACAGCTGGGTGAGAAGGTTAGCTGTGAAGAGATGTACAGAGATGATTTCGTGTGATTTGGACAAACTGGGTGAGTGGGCAAAAGCACGGCAGATGCAGTATAATGTGGATAAATCTGAGGTTATCCACTTTGGTAGCAAAAACAGGAAGGCAGATTATTATCTGAATGGCAATAAATTGAGCGTGGGGAACGCGCATCGAGACCTGCATATCCTTGCACACCTGTCGCTGAAGGTAAGCATGCAGGTACAGCAGGCAATAAAGAAGGCATATGGTATGTCTGCCTTCATAGCGAGAGGATTAGAGTACAGGAGCAGTGATTTCTTGCTGTGATTATGCAGGGCCTTGGTGAGGCCATACATGGAACATTGTGTGCAGTTTTGTCTCCTTGCCTGAGGAAGGTAGTTCTTGCTATGGAGGGAATGCAGCAAAGGTTTACCAGAATTTTTCCTTGGATGGCGGGACTGACATATGAGGAGAGATTGAGTCGGTTAGCATTACATTCGCTGGTGTTCGGAAAAATGAGGGGGGAGTCTCAAAGAAATATATAACATTCTAACAGAACTAGACGAGCTGGATGCAGGAAAGGTGTTCCTGATGACGAGGGAACCCAGAACCAGGGGTCACAGACTAAGAATGGTAAACTATTTAGGACTGAGATGAGAAGAAATCTCTTCACCCAGAGAGTGGTAAGCCTATGGAATTCGCTGCCACATAAAAAAGTTGAGGCCAAAGCATTGTATGTTTTTAAGAAGGAGTTAAATGTAGCTCTTGGGGTGAAAGGTGTCAAAGGATGTAGGATGCAAGGCAGGAGCAGGCTATTGAGTTGGATGATCGGCCCTGATCATAACGAATGGCGGCGAAGGCTTGAAGGACCGAATGATCTAATCCTGCTCCTATTTTGTATATTTTTATGGTTTGGCTGGTTGGCTGATTCAAATTGTATATCTTCTCCCAGCCCAGAATTGTTTCCACCAGGTCTTCCCCTCACAGCCAACAACAAATTCTTTCAACATCTCTTCTTAAGTATCCTTTTTCCCCTTCATCTATGATTCCATTATCCTCAGCATTTCTTTTAACTCAACCTTTCCAAAATATAAAAAAAACTTTCATGTTTTCCTATGGCCTCCACTTTTGGGTCAAATGAAACTTTATTAAACTTCCCTAGTTTACTTATGAGACCGTTACAAGTTGTAAACACCTTTTACTTCTCTTTAAAATTAAACAGTTGAAAAGAACAGATCCCTATATATCTTCTAATGTAGATTTCTAACTCTAGCCTATTTACTTATAAACCACTTAATCAGGAAAGCCTCATTTTAAGTGCATGCACCTTGCACCTTTACTCTTTTTCCCTCAGCTCTTCCAGACGAATGGTCTCCATTACCCTTTTCCCAGCTTAATTAGTAATTTACACATGCACAGGTGCACATACACACTTTACAGAATAATGGAATATTCCGCTGAAATATACTTCAACCTTTTTTTTCACTATGTCGGAGAATATGTCTTGTCAAATTTACTGCCATTCATAGAAACAGTGTTACTACTTAAATTTCATATAAAAGGCAACATTTTTTTTTTAAAAGCCTGAACATAGGAGGATTGAAAGAAGGAGGCTGTGGTGTTACACTGATATGTGATGAGCTCCTTTTGCAATTCATTGCAAAGTCATCTGCAGAAATGATGAGGAAAGTCACGGCATCATGAAATCCATTTGAGAATGCATTCTAAAACAGAGTTTAGTATAAAATGTAGTACATACCAGTTTAAAAGCTGACCATGAGATTTGATTTGGTTACCGAGTCTAGTTGCATGATGCATGGCAAACAACGCTGACATTTGACAGAGGGCAAGTTATGTTGGTGTTGGAGGAACTGATATTTATTTCTCAAACATCTCTGCTGCGTTTGGTTTGGCTGTTTCATCGCTCACTGTAGGCATGTGTATGTGCAATTGTACAGTGTATACTGCTGGAAATTTTTCAGAAGTACTCAACACTTGTTTAAAGGATTGAAGTTAAAGAGCCAGAGTACACTGAGTAATAGCTTTATCGTTGCTGCTGTTATCTCTCCTATTTACCAGGTTTCAGGTAAAGATGTTCAGGTACCGAATGGGAATCCAGATGGAGCAACGACTGGAAATTGGAGAGGAATGTTAAAAGGATCTGTATCAAAGCCAGACGAAGGACCATCTGAAGATAAACCTAAGCTGCTTGTGGCTCCTGGCAGCCCTCATAGAGGACCTTCTGTAAATTTCCTGGATGTGGTAGGTTATAATTCTGATTCCGGTCATTCTCTCTTGGATAACAGGATAGTTCTAATATGTGATGTGGCAATTTGGCACTCTGTTTAATCCTTGGACTTTGAATTCTTCCTGCATCCGGAGATGCATGAAGCAGACAAAGCACATGCGTATATCTGTTTTCAGTAGCTTGTTTCCTGTCTGGATCAGATAGTTAGCCTGAAGCTCAAAACTGTATCTTGAACGATGCTACTCTGCATCAGACATGGCTGCCCAGCAGTCTCTCCTGGTCTTAACACCTGGCATAGGCGTGCTGGCTGGATTTACATGTAGCTAATCAAACTGTTTGGCCTTGTTGTGGCCATCAGCTCCTGGAGTGGGATTCTTGCTCAGACTCCACGATGCCACAAGACCTCTTTCTGATAGGCTCACCACGCCCATTAATATCTACAACACCAACATTTCTCTGTTAAATCCTTTCAGTCTTGTCTGCCTTCATTTATAACCTCTCCTTGACCAGATTCTCAATAAGCTATTATCTGTCAAAGGGGGTAGAGGATTCTGAAGATTGGTTTTGGCAGAAGTATATTTATTTCAAAACAACATTGATAAGAGACTTAGAAAGGTTACCTGTGGAAATTGATGGGGAACAGATACAGGAAAGACCACAAGTGGTAGAATCATTATTCTAGTATTTCATTGGGAAACAAAACCAAAATATCTCAATTTTCACTTTTGTTTCCTTGTGCCTGCGGTTGGTAGATTTAAAAAAAACAAATTTGCTCCAGAATTCTGCACTGACATACAGCAAACAACGGAAGCAAATAGTTTCATCTTCTTTAATGTACGTCATGCTTTTTAAAGCACACAGTAGTTAAAATGGTTGTTATCTTCACAGCGTGTTCCTGTCTCACGTAAACTTTCCGCGCGGGAGCAGCGAGATTGTGAAGTCATTGAACGACTCATTAAGTCCTATTTTCTGATTGTGAGAAAAAATATCCAGGACAGGTATGTTTGTGATAATTTTAAAAAAAAATATTTCTATTGGCAGTTTCAGTTTTATATACATTGCCTTTTGTGTTTGTTATAATACAGTGCATAAGGTTTTCTTGTGCTTATTTACAATTCGTCTCGGTGCGCTATCCCCCCGCGATACCCTCCTTGCTTGCTTCCCCCCCACCCCAGGTTCTGTATTCCTGTCATTCCTCTTTTAGTTTTTAAATTTTCCTCTCTGCTATTATTGTTGGCCTCAAACAGGTCTTGGAACAGGCCAACAAATTGCCCCCAGGCTTTAAGGAAGCCTTCTTCCGACGCTGGGGTGGTGTATTTGATTTTCCCCAAGTGGAGAAATTCCGCAAGGTCTGCAGCTGTGGGTGGTGCAGCTGATCGCCAGCCGAGCAGGATTCTCCGGCATGCAATTAGCGATTAGGGAGAGGGGATGGAAGTGCTGCAGTGGTTAGGGCCCGGAGGGTCGTTACCCCTGCAGAGGGCCTCATCCACTCACTCTCTCCGCCGTTGCTGCCCAGTGGTAGTACTGCAGGTTTGGTAGTGCCATGCCACCCTTAATTTTCTTCCTTTGCAGTGTTGGTTTGAGGGCTCTTGGATTCGTCGTCTCCCCCCCCCCCCCCCCACGTGTCTGTGTCTCTCTCTCTCTCTCTCGTCCCTGTCACAGGTGCTTTCCCTGTCACCGCTCCCTTCTCTCTGTCTTCCAACTCTTAACTGGAACCGTGGCTGGACAGTCACGCGCAAACACAAATTCCACACAGTTGTCTCTGCTCTTCTTTCCCACTGCGGTCCTATTTCAGTGTGTCCTTACCGCTGCCAAGGTTGGTCCCTCTTCAGATCGTTCGCTCTGACAAAATTGTTGGCCTCCGCTGGGATGCCAAAATAATGTTCCTTCCCCTGGTATGTGACCCAGAGTCTGGCAGGGAATAGCATACCGAACCTCACCCCATTTTTATAGTGCAACAAATTCACTCTATTAAATTCGGCCCTTTTTTTTTCTCGAGGTCTGCCCCAGTGTCTTGGTAGACCCGGATTCTGTGCCCTTCCCATGAGCACGATTTTGACTGCCGGGCCCACCTCAGAATTTTTTCCCATTTCTGGTATTGGTGCAGTTTAGCGATGATCGCTCTCAGCTGCTCCCCTGTTTTGGGTTTCGGCCAGAGCGACCTGTGTGCCCATGTCGAGTTCCGGGGGATTCGGCAAGCCGTCCCTCCCTCTCAGTCGGCACAGCATTTGGGGAATGTAGTCTGTTGGGTCCCTGCCCTCAATGCTCTCCGGCAAGCCCTCAATGCTCTCCGGCAAACCCACAATCCGGATATTTCTGTCGCCGAGACCTGTTTTCACAGTCCTCGACTTTCCCCTTCAAGTTCCCCTGGGCGGCCACCAACCTCTTCACCTCTGCCTCCAAAGCCACGATCCTGTAACTCTGATCTAACAACGCCTTCTCAAGGTCTAGGATCGTGTTCTCCTTCGCCTCCACCTTCTTCCCCAGGCCATCTATTGTGCGCTGGAGGGAGACCATCGCCTCCATCACCCCCTCCTTCACCACCACCTGGAATTCCGTTTTTATCGCCTCCCTCATTGCGGTTAAAAAAGCTCTTCCATCCGTCCCCTGGTGGGGAGAGGGAGGTCGCCACCCGCGTTGGTTCCGCCGCTCTGGTTGCCTGCTCTTGGGTAGTTGGGGCTTCCTCCTCCCTCGTGGGTCCGCCGGACCGTCCCCCGTTGCTTGTGCCCATCTACACCACTCCTGCCTTTTGCCGGCTCGTCAAGCTACCGTTGGCCGGCATCCTCTTCACCACTGTTGGTCTTTGTCCTGGATAAGTTTGGGAAAGTCTATGGGTGGCTTTTTGAGCCAGAAATCTCCAAACATGAACTATTTTTGTTCTAGTTGGGAGGAGAGCCACCTGTGTACGTCCGCTCAGCACATCACTGCTCCAGAAGTCCGTTTCTAATAAATAAGTGCTCTTGTGCAATTCATAATTTACAGCACCGAAATTCTCTACAACATCTCTTTAATTTAATGAAACATTTTTATTTGACTGTTTTTGTTTCGATATATTTCTTCCAATCTGTTTTATTTGCAGTAACAGCTGACATAATATAAATATTCTTTACTGAAGATTTTGATTTCTTTCTTTGGATATAGATCAACAATTGATAATCGCCCTCCGGTTCCTGTTAGTTGGATATTTTTCATGAGTGAACTTAGACAGGTTTAGCCAGGCTGGTATATTGAAGAGGGCACCATGACATAGCATCCAGTACTTCACGGTTTTCTGGATAGTGATCTTGCAAATCATAATGCCCTTCTGATCAAAATATAAATGGGTGACTCAACAAGGACCATGCTGTGAACACTGGGCCATCCTGATCTATGCAGCTTAGTTTTTCATTGTTATAACCAACTGAGACTTTTTAAAAAATATTAAATCCGCCTTCAAATGTCCCACGCTTTGCATATAGCATTAGATTATTTTATGACACAATTGTATGTGTATAATTATCACTGAATTAATTTTCCCTTATTAGTCTTTGGTGTAGACCACTTTATTTTATAAATTATTTTACTTTCACATCTGCTTTAGGTGGTCCTGTATAGATTCAGCTTTGATTATTAAGCTGTAATGTTGATGTAATCCCTTTGGAGTATTTCCATTCATTAACATTGCTATCCCTGTGGCCAGTGTGTTGAAACAGATTGAAACCAACCTCCTAATATTTGTTAAAACATAGCATTATTGGAGACTTAAATACTATTGACATGAGGCTGAGTTACTGAGCTTGGATGGAATGTTGGACATTATCGCCTAGAATGCAGCTCAGACAGATGGTATGGAGGTTTCATCAAATTAGTTGGAGTTACTCTGCATGTAGCTGTGCTAAAATTGGCCTGCGGAACACTTGATATCAGTAAGTGAAGTAGGAAACTTTATTTTTGAATGGTGACTCTTGCTACCCAAAATGAGCAAAAGAAATGAGCAATCTGAAAGGTTAATTACATGAACAACAGTTTCAAGAAAAATCAGCTTTTAGCTAGTTATTCTTACTACGATACAGTTCTAGTTCTCTGTGAGGTGACTTCTAAATCAAAACTTGGGTGGTTGTATGGAAATAACATATTGGAAGTTTCTTTATTTTAGAAATTTTGAACATCAATTTGTGATGTCCAAATGTATATCGAAAGCAGTGATCATCTCTCATTTTACTGGATAATTGATCACTGAATTAACAGAAGTTGAAGTGTCTGTTTAGTTATCATAGAATCCCAACAGTGCAGAAGGAGGCCATTTGGCCCATCGAGTCTGCATCAACCGTCTGAAAGAGCACCCAGCCTAGGTCCATGTTTATTTCCATGTAATTTATCAACAAGGATGACACTATCAATGAAAGTATCTTGGCTCAGTTCTTCTGTTATTCTCAGTGTGCCAAAGGCTGTGATGAATTTCCTCGTCAATTATGTGAAGGACAATCTCCAAAGTGAATTGGTTGGTCAACTCTACAAGTCAATGTTGCTGGAAGACCTTCTTACTGAATCCGAGGACATGGCCCAACGCAGGAAGGAGGCTGCAGACATGCTAAAGGTACTGTTTTGTGAAATTTAAAGACTGCTATAAATATCGCAAAGTGGAGTCTTTCGTGACTAAAGTTCGTAGAATTGTTCTCCTCATCTGTGAACTGTTATTCTTAACAAGAACAGGCAGTCTGTAGGCTTCTATGGATGTTGTGTTTTTTTTCCAGCTATATGCATTTCCATATAGGAATGGCTGAAGTCAGAGACTCACTCCAGTAAGTCATGCGCATGAACCAACATTTTACTTTCTGGAAAAACAGACCAAGTCTTCAGTGCACTGCACTACCATACTAATCATGACTGCGTTGTCATATCCTAATGATAGAAGGGCTATAAGCCAGGAGGAGGCCATTTGGCACATTGTGCCCATGCCTACTCCCTGCAAGAGCAACTTACCTATTCCCACTCCCTCATATTTTCCCCATAGCCCTGCATTTTTTTCTCTTCAGATAATTTTCTAATTCTCTTCGAAGGCCTTGATTTAATGTCACCACTACACTCTCAAGCATTCTAGATCCTAACCACTCACTAAGTAAAAACGTTTTTCCTCATTTGCCATTGTTTCTTTTTCAATCATCTTAAATAGTGTCCTCTATTCTGGATCCTTCCTCTGGTTCTGGATCCTTCCTCAGCCCAGACCCCTCATGATTTTTGAACACGTCTATCAAATCTCCTCTTCTCCAAGGAGAACTCAGCATGATGACCATAGAATTTACAGTGCAGAAGGAGGCCATTTCAGTCCATCGGGTCTGCATCAGCTCTTGGAAAGAGCACCATACTTAAGCCCACACCTCCACCCTATCCCAGTAACCCAGCAACTCTATCTAACTTAAAGGCAATTTAGCATAGCCAATCCACCTAACCTGCACATCTTTGGACTGGGAGGAAACCGGAGCACCCGGAGGAAACCCACGCACACATGGGGAGAACGTGCACACTACGCACAGTCAGTGACCCAAGCGGGAATCGAACCTGGAACCCTGGCGCTGTGAAGTCATAGTGCTAACCACTATGCTACCGTGTTGCCCTCCTGCAGGACCCTACAGGTCCTGAAGTTCAAAACATCACAAAACTTGCTAATCATCGCTTCTCGACCTTTTGGCTCAGTTCAAGCGTAGCGCTTCTTGACCTTTTGTACCTGGAAGAACAAGTACCTGGAAGAAACCCACGCAGACACGGGGAGAACGTGCAGACTCTGCACAGACAGTGACCTAAGTCGGGAATCGAACCTGGGGCTCTGGAGCTGTGAAGCAACAGTTCCTCAGGCTAGTGTCCTAGGCCCAGACATTTTCAGTTGCTTCATCGATGACTTTCCCACCATCATAATGTCAGAAGTGGGGATATTCGCTGATTATTTCGCATTGTTCAGCACCATTCGTGACTTATCAGATACTGAAGCAATCCGTGTCCAAATGCCTAAATTCAGCAAGACCTGGACAACATTCAGGCTGGGTCTGATGAGTGGCATGTATGCCAAACAGATACTAGGCAATGAGCATCCCCAACAAGAGATAATCTGACATTTCCCATGACATTCAGTGACATTAGCATCACTGAATCACCCACTATCAGCATCCTGGGGGTTACCTTTGACCAGAAACTGAAGTGTAACAGCCATAGAAATATAGTTGCTTCAAGCGCAGATTACAGGCTGAGAATTCTGCAGAGAGTAACTCAATTCCTGACTTCTCAAAGCTTGTCCACCATCTGCAAGGCACTGTTCAGGAGTGGACACAATACCCTCAACCTGCGTAGATGAATGTAGCTTCAACAACACTCAATAAGCTTGGTTCCATCCAGGAGAAAGAAGCCTGCTTGATTGGCAACCCATCCACCACCTTCAACATTAATAACATTAATTCCTTGCACCACGAACACACTGGCAGCGTGTTTGCCAGCAACTCACCCAGGCTCCTTCGACAGCACCTTCCAAACCCATAACCTCTATCATCTAGAAGGACAAGGGAAGCAGATTCATGGGAACACCACCACCTGCTAGCCCCCCTCCAAGTTGTACCCCATCCTGATTTGGAACTATATTGCGGTTCCTTCAGTGTTACTGTGTCAAATCCTGGAACTCCCTATCAACACTGTGGGTGTTCCAGCAACACACAGACTGCAGAGGTTCAAGAAGGTGGCTCACCAAAAGCTTCTCGGGGAGAAGTGGGGATAGACAATAAGTGCTGGTTTAGCCAGCAACTCCTATGTCCCATGAATATTACAAAAAAAACTACCTGCCTTGCAGTCACCCATTCCTTCTCTGCTTTTATATCCTTAAACTACATGTTGACCATATGTAAAATGTGCTATCCATAAAACACTCATTCCCCCAGATTCTCTGCTGTGATGCCAGCTGCTGCTGAAGCTCTGAGACCAGGAGCACGAGCTATCGAAACTGTTAACATTTGCTGCTGATGTGATTGTCCAAAATATGAGAAGCATCCTGGAGTTTCCACATGTGCACTTCCTGTGTCTGAGCTGTCCCGCCATTCCTCTATTTATTAGATTGATTAATTTATCAGGAATAATTAAAATACCCATCTTACTGTTTTATTTACTAATCTACTATCTGTGTTCATTAGGTACAGTTCAGTTGCTCAGGTGGCAAACTGTAGTCTTCAATTGATAATCTTCAAGCTATTTATCCAAGATTTACTCTTTTACCACTGAAAGGTAATTTAGACCAAACCCCTGAAGAAAGGGATACAAAGATGCAATACTCACCAGTCAACCAACCCGAGGCCTACCTGTCATGTCACACTTGATTTTCTTTCTATTTTAAATTTGTGCACATCCCTGGTCCACTCCTGATGATTCTCTCTCCAGGTGGTATCGCTAATAGAGTAGTTTTGACAATTTTATTTTGTTGGCAAACTCTTTTATCTAACTAGATGAGGCAGAACAATAAAAACGAAAACATTGTCAATCCAAATATGTGCAGAAACTGACCCTAAATGTTTCCTCTTCCCAAACAGGCCTTACAACGAGCCAGCCAGGTTATTGCAGAAATACGGGAAACACATCTGTGGTGAACCTGTTGGCCACATGTCGTAAAGTTACCTTGATGGATACATCGATTACTTGAATGCTGCTGAATTGAAAAAGGCACTGTTTATTTGCTTACTGTGTAAAAAAATGTATTTATGAACTTTCAGCTATGGTGCTGTGAAGGAAACCACAGAAACCCAATGCCACAAATCTCAAGCCCTTAATGTAGTATTTCCTATCGAACTTGTGTAATATTTGCTTCATAGTCCTGTGGTGGTAGAAAACACAATGTAAAATTAAATTGGAAAATAGAAATCTTCGGAATCACAAAATCAACTGATCTTGCCTCCATTCCAACTTTTTGATCTCACTGCAATGTCTGCTCATTAGGTAAGCAATTAAGTTTGTACAGTCAATAAGTGTTTAAAAGAAATAATAGTTTGTCCATTTTTGCTTATGCATCACTTGAAATCACCACTTGATGGTCCCGTTAGGTGCATGAAAGATTTTTTATCTTATTTGTAGGTGTCCATATTGTCAAGAGCACATGACCAATGACCAAATGTCAATGTTTGAAGATTTCTTTATGGTCTGCATCAGTTACCAACCTGCAGATTTAGTAGATGCTAATGTTGTTCATGAGGCAGGCCAAATTATAGCAGAAATGAAGGCTCAGGAATGAATGAAAACTGTAAGTGGAGGCAGTGAACAGCAGGCTAATTGCCTGTTTGAGCACGAGATGTAGGGAGCCAGTTACATGATTGGCTGATTTTGAGAGGATCATGAAGTAAGCGACAGCAGACCATGTGGTGGTAAATTAAGACTTGTCTCATTTTTGTTGTATCTATTGGGCTGGGTGTGAATACTGAAGCCCCCCCCCCCCCCCCCCCCCCCCCCCAACCACCACCACCAAACCGGGGCCATCTGATCCCTGTCCCAGGTTGACCTTTGACACAAAGCTTACCTTTGTTCTGCCATTAACACATTCTGATCTCTCAATGTGCCACTATCAGCACTCTTCTTATCCATGATCACCACCTACATTCCCTTTGCCTTTTTGTCCACAATATCTTTGTCAATCTGTCCTAGCC
This sequence comes from Scyliorhinus canicula, assembly GCF_902713615.1. Taxonomy (NCBI): domain Eukaryota; kingdom Metazoa; phylum Chordata; class Chondrichthyes; order Carcharhiniformes; family Scyliorhinidae; genus Scyliorhinus; species Scyliorhinus canicula. Next base: position 58,167,114 of record NC_052165.1, on the reverse strand, counting down.
TCCACCTGTTGCTGGCCCTCTATCCAGCCTAGACTGCTTCTCTCTCCCCCTGCAGTATAAATCCTATCCTATTTCCAGTTCTCTTTAGTTCTGACCAAGAGTCATGCAGACTCGAAATGTTAGCTCTGTTCTCGCTCCACAAATGCTGTCAGACCTGCTTTTGGCCCAAATAAGTATTCTTTATATAAGTGCACAGAGTATAAAGAACAAATTGAATGAATTGCAGGCACAAATCCAACTTGGCAGGTGCGACATGCTAATCATTGCTGAGATACGGCTACAAGATGGACTGAAAGCAAAATGTAACAAGTTACAAGGATTATAGAGGGAAAGGAGTGGGCTTAGTCATTGAGAATACAATTACATCAATTAAAAGAGGTTATAAGAGGTGAGCTGGCAGTGGAGACTCCATTGGTAGAATTATAAAATTGAAAAGAATTTAACACTTTAGGAATAATGTATAGGCTTCCTGGTAGCAGCAGTGAATTAGTAGAATATATAATAGCAGAGGTTAGACTGGCATGTTTAATATTAGAAACAAAGCCCTCTCCTTCAAATGTAGGGAGGAGTGCACCAATGTTGACTGTCAAACATGCATCTCCACCAATATATAACTAAACTGATCGACCTGTTGATCAAGACATTGTTATTTCTGGGATCTTGTGTATAGATTGCCTGCTATGGTACAGAGACTCTGATTCAAAAGTACCTCTGGCTGAAAAGTACTTTGGGGTAGGAGATATGAAAGACCCTCACCAAATGCAGTTCCAGCAGCTCGTCGTCAGCTCGGTTCATAGTATTCTTCTGATTTGCTGATTCTGAAAATATATCTAATGATTTAAATTGATGGGGGTGGCATAGTGTTAGCGCTGCTGCTTCACCGCTCCAGGGACCCAGGTTCAATTCCGGCCTCAGGTGACGGTCTGTGTGGAGTTTGCAGTTTCTACCGGGGTCTATTCTCTCCCAGGACTGTCAAACAGTCCAAAAATGTGCACGTTAGATGGATTGGCCATGATTTTTAAAAAATTGCCCCATGGTGTCCAAAATGTTAGGTGGGGTTAGGTGGGATAGGGTGGAGGTGTGGGCTTAAGTAGGGTGCTCTTTCCAAAGGCTGTGCAGACTCGATGGGCCGAATGACCTCCTTCTGCACTGTAAATTCCATGTTGTAAAAACAGAATGCAGTAAGATTGGGATGTGCAGTCTCACACAGGTCAAACGTAGTGATCTCTTTGAGTATGTTTAGGCTAGTTTCCTGCAACAATTTGTCTGGGACCAACAATGGCCATGCCATATTAGATTCAGTAAGGAGCTAAATTTAATCAACAGCTGAGCAGTATGAAAATTTATCGAATAGCGACCGTAATACGATTAAGTTCCGCACAATATTTGAAAGGGAGAAACAAATAAGATTCTAGAATTAGGTACGGCTGGCTTCAATAGAATGAGGTGGAGACTGTCCATAGTCAACTGGGAAAATTTGTTAATGAGTAAAATGACAAATAATTTTATGTCATACAGAACCAACTTGCATCCATAAGGAGCAAGGACTCTGTTTGCCGAAGAGGTGAATGACTTAGGGAGGTAGGAGATAACATAATTGTTTTACATTTTTGTGTGCTTTTTTAAAAAAAATCTTGGATTCTGGTAAATGGGAAAGGCATAAAGAACAGCAAGGGTGACAAAACCGATAGAGCTACATGCAGGAAGTATAAAAAGAAACTTACAATAGGATATCAAAATGAAAACAGATTTGCAAAATTATAGCAGAAAACAATTATGTAGATCCCTTGAAATTGTTAAGTGATATTGTAAATAAAAATAAAGAAATAGTGGGCATAATGAATAATTACTTTGCATCTGCATTTATAGTAGAGGAAGAGGATAGCATGTCAGACAACCCAATGCAAATAATGGAATCGGGGTGGAGGTACAAGTAACTAACATCAGCAAAGAATAATAACGAAGAAAATAATGGTACTAAAGAGTGACAAACCTCTAGACCAGATGGTTTCCATCCTAGGGTTTTAAAAGAAAGTGAAATGATTCCAGATGCCCTAACTGTAGTTTCCTAAAGTTCTTCCAATTCAGGAACCACTCCTTTCAGTGGGGATATTGTGCATTTCACTCTGCTATTTAAAAAAAGGTGTGTGTGTGTGTGGGGGGGGGGGGGGAGGAAAGAGAAAAACTAAAGAATTCTAGACCAGTTAGCCTAACATTTGACCTGCAAAGATAGTACAGTGTACTTTTTTAATGGTGGAAGCTCGAAACAGTGGAGGTCCAAAAAAGACTTAGGATCCAACCACATTGAGCACTAAAATTTGCTGAACAGGTAAAGAAAATATTCAAAAAAGCCTACAACAATGCTGGCCGTTAGAATTTCCGGGACTGGAATGTAATGAGATAGAAATTAAATTTAAGGCTATTGGTCTTCGATGGTCTTCAGTGTACATTTCCCCACAATTGATTAGGGCTGGGAAAATGCTGGAAAATCTCAGCAAGTCTGGCAGCATCTGTAGGGAGAGAAAAGAACTAACATTTCGAGTCCGATGACTTTGTCAAAGCTAACAGACAGAGAAAGTGGAGTGAGAATGAAGGGTGAGTCATAGCCACAGAAACCATGGGGAAAGAGTGCTAATAGCCACAGAAACCAAGGGGAAAGAGTGCTAATGGCAGTCCCCAGAGAGAACAAAAGATGTGAACGGCCAAACAGCAGAGAAACTGGCATCAGAGGGTGAACTGTAGGTGTGGGGGAGGGGAAGGGGGAAGCAAACAGGAGAAAGGTTAAGGAAAGGTGGATAAGATTTGGGGAGAAAAATTAAATGTATATTAAGAAAGAAAGAAATGGTAAAAGACAGTTAAAATGAAATGAAAATAAATGGGTCGAGGTGGGGCTGATCATCTGAAGTTGTTGAATTTGATGTTCACGCCGGAAGGCTGTAGCGTGCCTAACCGGAAGATGAGATGTTCCTCCAGTTTGTGTTGCGCTTCACTGGAACATTGCAGCAGGCCAAGAACAGACATGTGGGCATGGGAGCAGGGTCTTTTGTTAAAATGGGTCTACTGCATTCGCTGCTCCCAATGTGGTCTCCTCTATATCGGAGAGACCAAACACAGACTGAGTGATCGCTTTGCTGAGCATCTTCGGCCTGTGCGCATTCAGGACCCTGACCTTCCTGTTGCTTGCCATTTTATCAAAAGACCCCGCTACAGCCTTCCGGCATGAACATCAAATTCAACAACTGCAGATGATCAGCCCCACCTCGACCCATTTGTTTTCATTTCATTTTAACTGTCTTTTACCATTTCTTTCTTCCTTAATATACATTTAATTTTCCCCCCCAAATCGTATCCACCTTTCCTGCACCTTTCTCCTCTTTGCTCCCCCCTTCCCCTCCCCCCACACCTACAGTTCACCCTCTGATGCCAGTTTCTCTGCTGTTTGGCCTTTCACATCTTTTGTCCTCTCTGGGGACTGCCATTAGCACTCTTTCCCCCTGGTTTCTGTGGCTATTAGCACCCAGTTTCCCTGGGTTTCTGTGGCTATGACTCACCGTTTCTCACTCCACAGTATAAATATTTCCCACTTTCTCTGTTAGCTTTGACAAAGAGTCATCGGACCCAAAACGTTAGCTCTTTTCTCTCCCTACAGATGCTGCCAGACTTGCTGAGATTTTCCCTTTTGTTTCAGATTCCAGCATCCGCAGCAATTTGCTTTTATTGAGTAGGGCTGATTTGATTGACAATTTCAAGACATTAAGGAAAATTCATAGGGTAGGGTAAGCTTTCTGCTGGAAATATGTCTACACTCAAAGGGTGCTGGAAGTTTGGATCTCTCTGCTGCAAACGACAATTGATACTAGATCAATTAATTTTAAAGTTGAGGTTGATATATGTTAACCATAGAAAATTAGGGGTATGGGACAAAGGTGGATGTACAAGATTACGTCATGGATTATCCAGGATCTCATTGAATGGTGCAAAAGGCTTGACTATTCTTTCTATCTTCCTATGGCAAGGCAGGAGCTGCTCTTTGTCTTCTTGTGGTTGTACCAATAATACAATAAATAATCCAATGACTAGCTTTACATTGTATCCACTGACTACTTGTAAGGAACAGATGGTTACAGAGAATAAAAAATTAGTATGAGCGTAAGAAACCAAATTAGGTGAACAAAATGCTTTCAAGAATAGTAATTGAGATGGCATCTAATCTTGGAAAAACAAGCTAAACCTGATACTATGAAAAGAGCCTGAGAAGTTTGTGTGGGAGTCAACAGCTGCTATAAGAAGTTAGAAGGACTTAAGGAATGGCTAGGCTAGGTAAGGCTTTTAATCAAGATTCAAATTGAGAACAGAAGAATGATTTTCTATAAACTATCGATTTATTTAGAAATAAAAAGTTACAGTTGTCTGGAAAATTTATCTCACCTTTGTTTCTAGGTTATGGGATTAAAGGTTTAAACTGAATAAACGGTTAAACTTAGTGGTATGGATATGCTTTTTTTCATATTGTGATTTGAATATATGCTTGATTCAGTTAATGGTGTTTGAATTATGTGCAGTATTCTGAAACAATGATTAAAATTAATCTCTTGTAAATCTGATAAACTTAATCTGGTGTCAAACAGTCAGGAAAATAAGGTGCAAGAGGTATAAGTAATGAGCTGAATTTGAAACTCTAATACTTTTTAACAATTAAAGATCATACTTGCAGAATTAAATTCAGTAACATTATTTTCTCCATGAATATCAAGAAAAATAGATATCTACGATTGAATAGAGAGAGCTGATTTTTTTAACATACAATTAAAAAAGAAAAAGAAGAAAAAACGGAATCTACAAAATGAGTATACAAAAGGAAATAATGAAGGACAAACAAACCTTTACACATTCAAGAAAAGGATCCTATGTACAGGTATGGGAGCCCCTGTTTTTGCCGTCAAACAGCCACTCTGCGGTTTTGGGGGGCGCTGCTGACCGTCAACTGAGCAGGAGTCTTCGGTGGGTGATAAGGGAGGCTAGGGCGCCTACCCCAAACCTCATAATGAGTTCTGGCTGCTCTGAAACCTCTAAGACCGTCACTAGCAGGCATGGCTCATTCCTGCAACCTTGGGCGTGGCCTTGAAAAAGTCTGTTCAGTACCAGATGAGTCTGGGCAAGACCAGAACTGGGTGTGGTTGGCCAGGCCTCCCTGGTATCGTTCACATTGTCCTCCACCTCCCGAAGAACCTGCCCATTCGTGTTCCGGTTAAGTGCGCCAGCTTTAACTGCGATAGGCTCAGCTCTGCGCATGAGGAGGTGGAGTTCTCCCTGTGCAGGGCTTCGATCTAGAGTCTTCCCCTTATCTCTATGCCTAATACTTGCACTTCTCCTGCTTCTCATCCAGTGGTGACCGTATCTCTAGTAGCCGACTGCAGATATCTGTGCAGTTACTGTCCCCCGTTCATCTGCCATCAAAAGTCTGTCCAGTGGATAGTGTTCTGGTAGCTGGGGGAATGTTGCTGTTTCTTTTCAGAGGAAGTTCTTTATTTGTATATATCGTAGCTCATTTCATTTCGGGAGCTGGAGTTTATCCATGGGTTCCCCCAGGGCCGCTATTCTGCCGGCTATATATGTCCCCGACCATCAGTACCTTTTAAAGGACGCATCCATAGTTGCAGGAGGGAGCTTATTGTTCTTGTAGATGGGGGCCATGGTGTACATTGCGGTCAGACCCAAGTGGAGTCTCAGTTGGTTCCATGTTCTCAGTGTGGCCGCTACCAGTGGGATTGAGTATCTGGTTGGGGGCGAATGGGAGTGAGGCCATGGCCAATGCTCAGTGGGATGTCCCCAAGTACAAACATTCCTCCATTTTAACCCATTCTGCTCCAAGTCCCTTGACGCATTCCTGTACTCTTTCTGCGGTAGCTACCAGTGGTAGAATAGGAAGTGCGGGAATGTCAGGCCTCCCCCATGTTCCTCCTATGCAATGCATCCTTTCTGATTCACGGGTTCGTCACTACCCCTCTTTCTCTCTCTCTCTCCCCCCCGCCCCTCCCTTACGCACGAAAGCCGATTAATTTGTCTATCTTAGTGAAGAAGGTCTTGGGGATAAAGATCAGGAGGGATCTGAATATCAAGAGGAACCTAGGCAACACGTTCATTTTGATTGTCTGCAATCCACCCGCTAGGGAGAGCGGTAGTGAGTCCAACCTTCACAGCTCTCTCTTTACCTCCTCCACAGGTCTCTTTTCACCTCCTCCACTAGACTCGCCAGATTCCACTTGTGGATCCTTGTCCAATCATGAGTTATTTGGATCCACAGGTATCAGAATATGGCTTGGGCCAGCTTGAATGGCAACTTTCCCAACTCTGATCCCCCCCTCCCCCGGCGGGTTCACGGAGAAGATTTTGCTCTATTTCTGGTTAAGTTTGTAATCTGAGAAGACTCTGATCTCTCTCAGCAATACCATTATTCCCTCCGTGCTGGCTCCGGGGTTTCAGATACAGAGGAGCAGGCCATTCTCATAGAGTGAGACTCTGTTTTCCCCGTCTCCCCTCTGCATGCCTTTCCACCCCTTCGCTGATCTGAAAGCGATCACCAGTGGCTCAATTGCCAGGGCAAATAGCAGTGGGGACATTGGGCACCCTGCCTTGTGCCTCTGTGCAGCCAGAAGTATCCAGAGGTGGTGGTGTTTGCCTGTACACTGACCATGAAATGCTGTACAGTATGTTTCACCCATGAGGTGAACCCCGGCCCAAACCCAAACTGCTCTGGTACCTCCATTTGACTCTCGAAGGCTTTCTCTGTGTCCAGGGTGATGATCATTTACGGTGTCTCCTCCCCGGGTGCGGTCATGATCATGTTCAGCACTCTCCTTATGTTCGCCTTTAGTTTTATGCGCTTGACAAAAACCGTCTGATCCTCTGCAACTACTTTTGACATGTAACTCTCCAGTCGTCTCGCTAGGGCCTTGGCCAGGACTTTGCTGACTTTGCTTAGGAGTGAAATGGGTGTGTATGACCCACACTCGATCAGGTCTGTGTCCTTTTTAGGGATCAGTGATATCGAGGCCTGTGCCAGCGGGCAGCAGGGTCCCTCTCGCTAGCAAGTCGTTGAACATCTCCCGTAGATGCGGGCCAGTGCTGTCAAAATGTTTTTATTGAAGTCTACTGGGAATCCATCTGGCCCCAGTACCTTCCGCGACTACATGGAGTTGATATTCTCCGTAACATCCCCCAGTTCTAGTGGTGCTTCCAGCCCCTGTTTCTTTGCCTCCCCCGTGACTGCTATGTCCAGCTCGCTGAGCAACCGTTACATCTCCAGAGGCCCGGATGTGTACAGCTCTCAGTACTAAGCCACAAAGGTCTCATTAATCTTTTATGGCATTGCGACTAGTTTGCCTCTCCCATCATTTACCTGTGCTACTTCCCTGGTGACTGCCTGCTTTCTCAGCTGGTGTGCCAGTCGGTGGCTAGCGTTGTCCCCATGCTCTTAAAAGGTCCCCGTGTCTGCTGGAGCTGGTTCACTGCTTTCCTAGTGGTGTGCAGGTCAAATTCCATTTTTTCTTCTCTGCCAGCAGTTCCAAGGTCAGGTCTGTGAAATACTTTATCACCACCTGCAGTGACTCCCAGAATGTGGAGGGTGAGATCTCTTTCTGGTTGCAGGATACATACCTGTCGATGGCTTTCAAAGAATGCCTGTCCAGCCTCCATGGGGGCCATGTGCGACCTGTTGTCGCCAGCATTCTACACTCCTCCCCACCCCCACTCCACTTAATTCCTGAGCCACTCTGCCTCTGAAACAGCCCCCCCCCCCCACACCGTCCTTCCTCCTGACCCAGTGTCCTGCACCCCCTCCCCTCACTTCTGCAAGGCGCTCCCTCCCTTTTGGTAGCTGTGCCGCTGACCCCCTCTCCTCTTACTGCCCTGTACTAGCGTGTTCGCCACCATGGTGGCTTCCCCCTGAGAGCGACTCCTCCACCCATTTTGTGACCTTCGCCTCTTCCCCACCCCACCAGGACGTGCAGTTGTTAGGAAGTGAAGAAACACTACCATTGTCAATGGTCCATATGTGTCCATTACTTCCAGCCTGTTCTTGTGGATTAACTCCTGTGCTTCTCCCGGCGTGGTGAATTAGCGTTTCCTATTTCCATAAGTCACCCAGAGTCTTGGCGGTTCAGCATCCTGAACTGCACCTTGCTCCTCAATATAGCTGCCTTGGCTCCACTGAACTTGACCCGGTGCTTGGCCAGGTTAACCCCAATGTCTTGGTATATTCAGATTGTATGCCCGTCCCATTTGCAGGGCCACATGTTTCTTGTCCAATTCAAGATCCATTCCTGGAATCGGTGGACCTTGGAGATGATCGCCCATGGTGGTTCTCCTGCCTTGGGCCTCAGCTGGAGCGATCTGTGGGCCCTGTCTACCTCAGGGAGCTAGGGGAAGCTTTCTCCCCCAATACGCTTTCCTTACATCTGTGCCATGTAGTCCGTTGGGTTTCTACCTTCTGTGCCCTCCGGCAGGTCAATAATCCTAAGATTCTGGCAGCAAGACCTGTTATCCTGGTCGTCCACCTTCCCCTTAAGCGCTTCCTGGGCCACCACCAACCTTGCCACCTCTGCTTCGAGTGCAGTGATCCGAACACTCTGGTCGTTGGCCGCCTTCTCCGACTCCCATACGGTTGTCTCCTGCATCTCCAGTCGACATTCCATCCTTTCGCGCCTCTTTGAAGGGAGCCAGGGTGTCCTCTACTGCCAACCTCACCGTCGCCATGAGGTCCTCCTTAATGGAGTTCCTCAGCTTTAGGTGCTCTCGTGTCAGGAGCTCCATCCATTGCCTTGTTGACTCGAGGGCCGATGGTTGATTCTGTGACTCCACTCGATCTGCCACGTCCTGCTCAGCCTCGCTCCTCGCATCTATAGCCTCGATCATCCTTTCCTGGCACTTACTGTTTTTATTGTCTTTCAGCCCCGGAGATCCAGAGAACTGATTTCTGACAAACTATCATCCTGTGTTTTGCAATCAGTTATTAGATTAGTGTCATATTTCAGTTGTGATGTACCATTTTTACAGTCAAGATAGTGCCTATTGAAACGATCCAGTGGTGAGAATGAACATTTTCTAGTTCTGGTAGAAAGTATCTGTTCCAACTGGGGTTGTGTTCTTGACCACAGTGATGATGTGCAGTAGTTTTGTATTGTCTTTACTTCCAGCTCTAGAAGAGAAGATTATTTAAAGACAGGTGGAAGAAAATGAGAGTGCAGAACCCATTTTTCCTCTGCAGTAACATTATTTTCAAGATACTGGTTTTGACAGAAAAATGAACAAGCATAGAATTCACGACCTAAAACACAAGTGTCCCACACATGGAAAGAATTTGACTTAGTCAGTCATTGAAAACCTTATCCTTTTTCAAATGTTGCAGCTAATTTGACCTAATGTCTACATGAACCACTTTCAGCCAGTTTTGCTCGATAATAATCAGCATTGTTGAGCTAAATGGTGACTGAAACTAAGTAAATCATCACAGAGCAAGGATTGAGGCTGGCATCCATCTACCTGTGTTTATGGCTTAGCTATTCATCGGTTGTAATTATATTTTAATACATACAGGCTAGTGATATTGGAATATGTTAACATGATGACTAAATGAACAGTACTCCCTGGAATCTATTCTCAACATTAAGTAATTAAATAATCACAGGCATTATGCTGGATTTAATGGTTCACTGATATTTTCATCACTTCCATCTGTGAATCTAAGATTTTGATGGAATACACATTGTGGGGAAAGGTTTCTTTTGAAGGACCTACTATCGGTTGGGATATTATGTCAAGGTTAACTATAAATGTCAAGTGTAATATAGATCCTGTGTCCGAAACATGTAGAATATAGATCCTTTATATTTGGAAATTAGCAGTTTATGCTTTCTGTATGGTACATGCACCAGACTAACTACAGTCAGCATTGATAATTACACTTGACTTTTATCACCGTTGAAGCAAACAAACTAAATAAATTTGAATTGTCATTGGTGAAGATTACTATAAGAGTATAATATTTTGTACTCCGAAAGAAGTTTTTCAGTTAAATTGTTCCATATAAGATTTCACTTGATACTGACATAATTACATTACAGATGGCATTCCAATTCATCTAGATTTATTTTGTTTTGCTAACTCTATTTGAACCCTAATTATATCCACTTTATTAAAAACAATTTTATTGTATTGATGTACTCTTTCCCAAAGTCACTTAATTCATTTTTTTAATAACTAAATGAATACTTTGCTCTGTTACTTGCATTGCTTAATTACATTAAAAGACGCTTAAATTATCAGGAGTAAACTAATCACCAAAGTAGAATCTGCATACTAATCATCTGATACTATTGACTTGTGCAAATTTGTTAAATATGGTTCCTAATTATAAGGGATGAGCTGAAATCCTGTATGGATCACAAGTATAAAAGAGTGAATGTATGACCTCTTGAAAACTGGAATAACCACTTGATAAACATAATCACTCCATAATTAAACAATGTTTTAGTTTTATATACAAGTCTGTATTTACATGTACATATATATATATATATACACAGACATGCTATTCACTTCTATATAGGTGTGTGTACGTAATATGGTCAGCATGGTAGCACAGCGGGTAGCACTGTTGCTTCACAGCACCAGGGTCTCGGGTTCGATCCCAGCTTGGGGCACTGTCTATGTGGAGTCTGCATGTTCTCCGTGTGTCTGCGTGCGTTTCCTCCGGGTGCTCAGGTTTCCTCCCACAAGTCCCGAAAGATGCGCTGTTAGGTGATTTGGCCATTCTAAATTCTCCCTCTGTGTACCTGAACAGGTGTCGGAATGTGGCGACTAGGGGTTTTTCTTTGCAGTGTTAATGTAAGCCTACTTGTGACAATAAAGATTATTATAAATGCCTGGTGAAGACAGAATTGTGTGAATCTGCTAAATGGAATGGTGGTAGGAATTTAGTGAGATCCCAGATTTGTTTGAGACAGACCCTAATTGAAAAGGGAAACAGACGGGGGACTGATCCTTCCTGTTTCTAAGGAAACGAAGATTGAAACTGATTGGAAAACAAAACTTCTGGGGAGCCTGAAACTGGTTGAAATCATGTATGGAAGGGCATTGTGGCATCCCAGCTCAGGTGATGATGACCCCAGTAGTGCAGACAGGCTGAAGCTGATGTAAGCTAAATCCAGAAGCTGAGAAGGGGCAAGTATGCAATTGCTACAGCTGTTCCTTACCTGAAAGTAACATTGGTGGATCTACACCATCTAGACCATCATAACATAAGAACTAGGAGCAGGAGTAGGCCATCTGGCCCCTCGAGCCTGCTCCGCCATTCAATGAGATCATGGCTGATCTTTGTGGACTCAGCTCCACTTTCCGGCCCGAACACCATAACCCTTAATCCCTTTTTTCTTCAAAAAACGATCTATCTTTACCTTAAAAACATTTAATGAAGGAGCCTCAACTGCTTCACTGGGCAAGGAATTCCATAGATTCACAACCCTTTGGGTGAAGAAGTTCCTCCTAAACTCAGTCCTAAATCTACTTCCCCTTATTTTGAGGCTATGCCCCCTAGTTCTGCTTTCACCCGCCAGTGGAAACAACCTGCCCGCATCTATCCTATCTATTCCCTTCATAATTTTAAATGTTTCAATAAGATCCCCCCTCATCCTTCTAAATTCCAACGAGTACAGTCCCAGTCTACTCAACCTCTCCTCGTAATCCAACCCCTTCAGCTCTGGGATTAACCTCGTGAATCTCCTCTGCACACCCTCCAGTGCCAGTACGTCCTTTCTCAAGTAAGGAGACCAAAACTGAACACAATACTCCAGGTGTGGCCTCACTAACACCGGAAACAATTGCAGCATAACCTCCCTAGTCTTAAACTCCATCCCTCTAGCAATGAAGGACAAAATTCCATTTGCCTTCTTAATCACCTGTTGCACCTGTAAACCAACTTTCTGTGATTCATGCACTAGCACACCCAGGTCTCTCTGCACAGCAGCATGCTTTAATATTTTATTGTTAAATAATAATCCCGTTTGTTGTTATTCCTACCAAAATGGATAACCTCACATTTGTCAACATTGTATTCCATTTGCCAGACCCTAGCCCATTCACTTAACCTATCCAAATCCCTCTGCAGACTTCCAGTATCCTCTGCACTTTTCGCTTTACCACTCATCTTAGTGTCATCTGCAAACTTGGACACATTGCCCTTGGTCCCCAACTCCAAATCATCTATGTAGATTGTGAACAATTGTGGGCCCAACACGGATCCCTGAGGGACACCACTAGCGACTGATTGCCAACCAGAGAAACACCCATTAATCCCCACTCTTTGCTTTCTATTAATTAACCATTCCTCTATCCATGCTACTACTTTACCCTTAATGCCATGCATCTTTATCTTATGCAGCAGCCTTTTGTGTGGCACCTTGTCAAAAGCTTTCTGGAAATCCAGATATACCACATCCATTGGCTCCCCGTTATCCACTGCACTGGTAATGTCCTCAAAAAATTCCACTAAATTAGTTAGGCACGACCTGCCGTTTATGAACCCATTCTGCGTCTGCCCAATGGGACAATTTCTATCTAGATGCCTCGCTATTTCTTCCTTTATGATAGATTCCAGCATCTTCCCTACTACCGACGTTAAGCTCACTGGTCTATAATTTCCTGCTTTCTGCCTACCTCCTTTTTTAAACAGTGGTGTCACATTTGCTAATTTCCAATCCACCAGGACCACCCCAGAGTCTAGTGAAGTTTGGTAAATCATCACTAGTGCATCTGCAATTTCCCTAACCATCTCTTTTAGCACTCTGGGATGCATTCCATCAGGGCCAGGAGACTTGTCTACCTTTAGCCCCATTAGCTTGCCCATCACTACCTCTTTAGTGATAACAATACTCTCAATGTCATCACCTGTCATAACCTCATTTCTATCAGTCACTGGCAGGTTATTTGTGTCTTCCACTGTGAAGACCGACCCAAAAAACCTGTTCAGTTCCTCAGCCATTTCCTCATCTCCCATTATTAAAACTCCCTTCTCATCCTCACAAGGACCAATATTTACCTTAGCCACTCTTTTTTGCTTTATATATTTGTAAAAAGTTTTGCTGTCTGCTTTTATATTCTGAGCAAGTTTACTCTCATACTCTATCTTACTCTTTATAGCTTTTTTAGTAGCTTTCTGTTACCCCTTAAATATTTCCCAGTCCTCTAGTCTCCCACCAATCTTTGCCACTTTGTATGCTCTTTCCTTCAATTTGATACTCTCCCTTATTTCCTTAGATATCCACGGTCGATTTTCACTCTTTCTACCGTCCTTCCTTTTTGTGGGTATAAACCTTTGCTGAGCACTGAAAAATTGCTTGGAAGGTTCTCCACTGTTCCACCATAAAGTCTTTGCTCCCAGTCTACCTTAGCTAGTTCTTCTCTCATCCCATTGTAATCTCCTTTGTTTAAACCCAAAACACTAGTATTTGATTTTACCTTCTCATCCTCCATCTGTATTTTAAATTCCACCATATTGTGATCGCTCCTTCCGAGAGGATCCTTAACTATGAGATCATGAATCAATCCTGTCTCATTACACAGGACAAGATCTAGGACCGCTTGTTCCCTCATAAGTTCCATTACATACTGTTCTAGGAAACTATTGCGGATACATTCTATAAACTCCTCCTCAAGGTTGCCTTGACCGACCTGGTTAAACCAATCGACATGTAGATTAAAATCCCCCATGATAACTGCTGTACTATTTCCACATTTATTGCCTGCCCCACCATAATGTTACTATTTGGTGGCCGATAGACTACTCCTATCAGTGACTTTTTCGCCTTACTATTCCTGATTTCCACCCAAATGGATTCAACCTTATCCTCCATAGCACCGATATCATCCCTAACTATTGCCCGGATGCCATCCTTAAATAACAGAACTACACCACCTCCCTTAACATCCACTCTGTCCTTCCGAATAGTTTGATACCCTCGGATATTTAACTCCCAGTCGTGACCATCCTTTAACCATGTTTCAGTAATGGCCACTAAATCATAGTCATTCACGATGATTTGCGCCATCAACTCATTTACTTTATTCCGAATACTGCGACCATTCAGGTAAAGTACACTTATGTTGTTTTTTTTACCTCTGTTTTGAATCTTAACATCTCCAGTTTTACTCCTTTTAGTATTACTGGGCCTATTCATTGAGCTCCCCTCAGTCACTGTACCTTGTACTGTCGCCCTTTTTGATTTTTGACTATGTCTTCTCTGTCTTGCACTTTCCCCCTTACTTCCTTTTGCTTCTGTCCCTGTTTTACTACCTTCCAACTTCCTGCATCGGTTCCCATCCCCCGCCACATTAGTTTAAACCCTCCCCAACAGCTCTAGCAAACCCCCCTCCCCAGGACATCGGTTCCAGTCTTGCCCAGGTGCAGACCGTCCGGTTTGTACTGGTTCCACCTCCCCCAGAACCGGTCCCAATGCCCCAGGAATTTGAATCCCTCCCTCTTGCACCATCTCTCGAGCCACGCATTCATCCTATCTATCCTGACATTCCTACTCTGACTAGCTCATGGCACTGGTAGTAATCCTGAGATTACTACCTTTGAGGTCCTTCTTTTTAGTTTAACTCCTAACTCCCTGAATTCAGCTTGTAGGACCTCATCCCGTTTTTTACCTATATCGTTGGTGCCTATGTGCACCACGGCAGCTGGCTGTTCACCCTCCCTCCCAGAATGTCCTGCAGCTGCTCCGAGACATCCTTGACCCTTGCACCAGGGAGGCAACATACCATCCTGGAGTCTCGATTGCGTCTACAGAACCGCCTGTCTATTCCCCTTACGATCGAGTCCCCTATCACTATAGCCCTGCCATTTTTCTTCCTGCCCTGCTGTGCAGCAGACCTTGCTGCTGCTTTCCCCTGGTGAGCCATCTCCCCCAACAGTATCCAAAGCGGTATATCTGTTTTGCAGGGAGATGACCGCAGGGGACACCTGCACTGCCTTCCTACTCTTGCTCTGTCTTTTAGTCACCCATTTGCTATCTCCCTCAGTAACTTTCACCTGCGGTGTGACTAACTCGCTAAATGTGCTATCCACGACCTCCTCAGCATCGCGGATGCTCCAAAGTGAGTCCATCCGCAGCTCCAGAGCCGTCAAGCGGTCTAACAGGAGCTGCAACTGAACACACTTCCTGCACGTGAATGAGCCAGGGACAGTGGGCGTGTCCCTGAGCTCCCACATCGCATACGAGGAGCATGACACGGGTCTGGGATCTCCTGCCATGTCTTAAACCTTAGGTAAACTTATACAACTACAATTTCAAAATAAAAATAAATAAATTAGACAATGAAAAGAAAAACTACTTACCAGTCACTTACCAGGGTTAAAAAGCAGCTCCGAAAAAGCACCTCTCACTGCACCAAATTACCACGTTGCAATTCCCACTCTGGATGTGCCTCACTCCGGCTGTGTTTCTTTGACCTGCGCAAGCTTCTTACCTGATATTCCCTCAAACCCTTCGGTTAGAGGAGGTGGAAGGGTGGGGGACACTGCAAGTGTAGTATCTAGGGTTTAGCAACCGCCCGACTTGTTACAGGCACTCACCTTCGCTCCCACCGAAAATCTGGAGGCTGCTCCCGCTGAAAGGTAAGCAAATTTAAAGGCACTCACTCGCCTTCCTGACAGGCCCCTGCTCCCGCCGAAAATCCGGAGGCTACTCCTGCTGCAAGGTAAGCAAATTTAAAAGTACTCACTCACCTTCATCACAGGCCCCACTTCCCAACGACCGTGGTTGTTTTTTTTTTGGTTAGAGGAGGAGGTAGGGGGGAAACACTGAGTAAGTGTTTTGGGTTTAACTGTCACTTGACAACAGTCCCTCCACAAACTACCTTCAAATTAGGCTGACCGCACTGCACGTATGCAAATTCCCCGGAACAGCCAATCAGTAGCTCTGCTCTGCTGCCCTCTGCTGGATGCTTGCCTTCACTCAAACTCCTCGGGTCTCTTTCGCAGGTACACCTTCAAATTAGGCTGACCGCACTGCAGGTATGCAAATCTCCCCGGAACGGCCAATCGGTAGCTCTGCTCTGCTGCCCTCTGCTGGATGCTTGCCTTCACTCAAACTCCTCGGGTCTCTTTCGCAGGTACACCTTCAAATTAGGCTGACTGCACTGCACGTATGCAAATCTCCCCGGAACAGCCAATCAGTAGCTCTGCTCTGCTGGATCATAATTAGAGAATTGGGGAGCTTGTGCAAATGTGTGCCATTTTTTGGTGAAGACTGTGCCCATGGAACTTGGGTTGGTTCTCTGCTGCTTTTGGCTGGGAGGCAGGCTAAATCTTAAGAGCTGAAATAATTCATGAGGAGGACAGAGTTCTGAAGGATTTTATGGTTGAGTTTTTGATGACCTATATGGTGAATGGACTGCTGAGCCAATTTGTAAGATTTTTCTTATTTGTATCTTCTCATTTAATGTGCAATTTTTAGTTTATAATTTGCCTGTTAGTTCAGGTTTAAATTACATTGATTCTGAATTTTAGAATGTAGGTGGTAACCCAAGTGTTTAACATTTGCTTTGTTTGACTCTTGTACAGAAACCATTATTTTGTTTTAAATAGCAGAATCTTGTGGCTTCATTCTTTCAGTAAATAACTGAGATTTTGGATTCTTTTTTATAAAGAAGTTACTAGTCTTGATTGAGATCATTACAGGGGCAGTAACAGTTAACAATCAAATTGTCTTGCAAAACAGTAATTAACTAGATCTAAGTGGATAACATTAGAATGAATTATTGCACAGGATTGAATAAGACATTTGGCACAGGCACAGGCCATTCACCCCAACCAGCCAATGTTGGCATTTCTGCTGAACTCTCACCACCTCCCATCTTTCCTTATCTAAATCCATTGTCGTAATCCTCTATTTTCCCTCGTATGATTACCTTCCCCTTAACTGCATCCATACTATTTGTTTCTACCATTCCCCGTAGTTTCACATTCCCATCGCTCTTTGGATAAAGAAGCACAGTTTGCTGACATTAAAGGAATCCAAATTACATTAAAGAAAATGTGGTATACATAAATAACCAAAACACAGAATACTGCAGTGTAAAAGAGGCCCTTTGGCCCATCGAGCCTGCACCAACGCAAGAAAGGCTCTGACCTGCCCACCTAATCCCACTTGCCAGTACCTGGTCCATAGCCTTGAATGTTATGGCATGCCAAGTACTTATCCAGATACTTTTTAAAGGATGTGAGGCATCCCGCCTCTACCACCCTCCCAGACAGTGCATTCCAGACAGTCACCACTCTGGGTAAAAATGGTTATCCTCAAATCCCCCTAAACCTCCCACCCCTCACTTTGAACTTATGTCTCCTCGTAACTGACCCTTCAACTAAGGGGAATAGCTGCTCCCTGTCTATGCTCCTCCAATAGGAGTATGTTAAAGCATATTGTACAGTAATTAGATAGATTTTTAAAAAAAAAATTAGAGTACCCAATTCATTTTTTCCAATTAAGGGGCAATTTAGCGTGGCCAATCCACCTAGCCTACACATCTTTGGGTTGTGGGGGCGAAACCCACGCAAACACGGACAGAATGTGCAAACTCCACACGGACAATGACCCAGAGCCGGGATCAAACCTGGGACCTCAGCGCCTTGGGGCTACAGGGCTAACGCACTGAGCCACCGTGCTGCCCATTAGATAGCTTTTTAAAGCAAAATGGACTGCTGAGACCGGTAGCTGTCAAAATCCTGTATGAGGTGAGGGCTCCCAAGATGCCTTGTGTGTCCTGAGTGACCACACCTGCAGGGTGTGCCTCCAATTTCTCTAACAGAAACCCATGATTTCTGAGACTAAAGGAGTGACTGGAGTCACTTCATGGCATAGGGGAGCCTGGAAATATTCTGGAGTGCACATTCCAGGAAGTGAGCCAAGTGTGTGGCCATCTGGCAGGAGATAAAAGACAGGCAGTACAAAATTTCTCAAAGTGTAGCGCACTCAATCCAATTATCAGTGTTAACAACTGGTGAATGTGGTGAAACCTCAGATGTGAAATCCATGGCAACATAGGATAGGTAACTGTGAGTGGAACAGAAAAGTATGAAATATTCTACACTAATTGAAATCTAGGGGGGTGGGGGGATAAGCACTGGAAAGCTGGTACAAACTATATAAATTCCGTCGGGGGGGGGGGGGGGGGGGGGGGGTTGAACAAGGACGACATTCCCACGAGGAAGGTGCAGTCAAACCAAGATTGCCCTGGATTACTACAGGTATAGGGATTGCAATTTAACAGAAATAGGAATCTCATGATATTATGACAATAAAGCCTGTCTCAAGTCTAAAGCTCCTAATCTCTGAAAGATTCCTGTCATCACCACCAAGTCACTATGCCAAACTCAATTTGCCACAACATCAACTTTGAAAGACTTCACCAACTCTCGCTTTCAGCAAGCTGAACCCACCTGAACGGTAACTCCGACATGAAGAAACCTTACTGGACACTTAACATTCGCGTGAATTAATATTCCTATTTTTTTTTGCTCTCCATTATTCCTGGTAATAAAACTCTTCTCTCCTATCTCTGTGTGCTTGTGTGTGTATGTAATTGTGATCACCATCCACTGGGTTTGAGTATATGAATAAACAATACTGATTTAACCCGAAGGAGAGTTTGCTGCGAGTCACTTTAAAATTTCGCAAACAAGGGGGGGGATTCTCCCCTACCCGGCGTGACGGAGGGTGCCGGTGTAGGGGAGTAGCGCCAACCACTCAGGGGTCGGGCCTCCCCAAAGGTGGGGAATTCTCCCCACCTTTGGGGGCCAGCCCCGCGCCGGAGTGGTTTACACTAGAAGACTGGCGCAAAAAAACGGCTCCCCCGGCAGCGGGGCTGGCCGAAAGGCTTTCGCCGGTTGGCGCATGCGCCAGCAGTGATGTCAGCGGCAGCTGGCCGCTGACGTCACTGCCAGAACATGCGCAATGTGGGGTTCTCTTCCGCTTCCGCCATGGCGGAGGCCGTAGCGGCCGCGGAGGAGAAATAGTGCACCCAGGGCACTTTCCCGGAGTCTGAGTGGGGGGCCCCAATCACGGGCCAGGCCACCGTGGGGGCACCCCCCGGGGTTCGATCGCCCCCCAGGACCCCGAGGCCCACTCGCGCCGCTGATCCCGCCGTTCCAGAGGTGGTTCAAACCTCGGCGGCGGGAGAGGCCTCCCAGTGGCGGTACTTCGGCCCATCCGGGCCGGAGAATCACCGCAGGGGCCTCTCCGATCGGAAGTGGCGAAATTCCCGCCACAGCCACTTCCCGGGTGGCGGAGAATCTCTGCCACGGCGGGGGCGGGATTTTTGGCAGCCCCAGGCGATTCTCCGACCCTGCTGGGGGTCGGAGAATTTTGCCCAAGGTCTGAGAAAACGGCACCAGTTTAAAAAAATTAAAACACCTCTGCTTATGGACAGGAAGTGAGAAAAATAAAAGTTAATTTTGACTCTTTCCCCTGTCTGAAACATTCCCAACCACATGCCATTTTCCTCTGGGCTTTTTTAACAGGTGAAGAATAACGTGGGCAACACTGAGGTTGGTTTTCCCATTTCCCCCGGACTATAATTTCTTCAGCACACCATCTTCATCTGGTGGTGCCATGTTTTGGAATCCCATTAAAAGTAAATCAGATTTGAGAGTTTGTGAGGAAAATGGACGACCTATTAAGGAGTCTGGAACATTCTGAGAGGCAAGTGTAAAGTCTTTTGACACCTTCAAATGCCACTATTAGGCACTTCAGTATAATGTAGATGTGTTGATAGTGATTCACCAATGGGATCTGTCCTTTAAAGGTAAGTTGATCCTTTCATTGAGCAGCCTTGTGTATTTGTGCACATGCATTGGTGTTTTGCCAATGGAGGAAGTACCAAAACGGCTGTGTAAAATGTTACAAAATGTCCTGTCAGCTTTTGTGTCCTATTTTCTACTGTGATTTAAATGGTCTGGCAGATTTTTTTTTAAAACTGCTTTTGATGCTTGAAACAGAGTACATTCCTTCTCGACATTTCCCTGTCGAGGTGGCTCCTGCTAAAAAAGGTGGTGAGAAGAAAAAGGACCGTTCTGCCACCAACGAGGTGGTTACGAGTAAATATACAATAAATGTGCACAAGTGCATCCTTGGCGTGGGTTTTAAGAGAAGTGCCATTGAGGAGATCCGTAGATTTTAGTGAAGGATATGGGCACTCCAGTGGCCGCATTGATACTCGTTTGAACAAGGCTGTTTGGGCCAAAGGTGTAAGGAATGTTCCATATTGCATTCGTGTGCGTTTATCCAGAAAACATAACGAGGATGAGGACTCTCCGAACAAACTTTACACATTAGTAACTTATGTTCCTGTCACATCGTTCAAAGGTCTGCACACAGTTAATGTTGATGAAAACTAAATTGTAAATGTTAACAAAATAAACTAAAAAGTGGGAAATAAAGGGTACATTTGAAAATAAAAATCTAATAACCGTATTGATTGACAGGTATCCTGCTTTGAAATTGAAATGAACATTTGTTCTTTCCTCCCCAGAGAGCAGGCTATTGATTGGAAAGCTGTGACCATCTTGAATGTTTGGTTGAGTTTCAAGTGCTACTTTTCAAGACGTTGCAACAACAAATTGTCCCTTTCATGTGGTTTCTAGTTTGTTGACACTAAATCATAGAATTATAATTATCGCAAGGTTTCTTTTTAAATGGCAGAATGCATTTTTTCCCTATGATGATTATTTTCTCCCCCTTCCCCCACAAAATATAAAATATTTTCTATTGATATGGCGTGGAATCCCAGGATTTTACAGACTGGGTGAGTGGCTACGCATGGCATGTAGGGGAATAGAATTTGCATGGGTGATCAGAGTGGCATGACGGACATATGAGTGACTTGAGGGGCCTTGGGTTGGTAGGGGGTTGAGGGTGAGGTTTAGCGGACATTTATACATTTTGGGGAGCTGGGATACTGTGTTGAAGAACTGAGGTGGGCTTTCTAAACATCTCGTCTCTTAAACGACAATCCACAGGCATGGCTTGAACCTAACCCTGGTGTGAAAAGACAGAAATGGCATGTGAAGTCACATGTCAGGTGTGAAGTTTGCAAACCAGAAAAGTTGTGGTTTCCTGAACAGAGAAAAATATTCAGTAGGTAACCAGACTGAATCAAAAAAACTATAAAAGCGAACTGAGAAAACAAATAAAAGAGGGGAAGAGTGTATGAGAATCGAGAAAGCATATGACCAAAAGAAAAACCAAGGTCTCTACAAATGTATGAATAGTAAAAGGATAGACAAAGAAGGATGGGGGCTGATTTAGAGTCACAGATGTTTACAGCATGGAAACAGGCCCTTCAGCCAGCTTGTCTATGCCGCCCAGTTTCTATCACTAAGCTAGTCCCACTTGCCTGTATTTGGCCCATATCCCTGCCCAATGGGCCAAAATGGATACACAATGTATATCGACAGCGGCAGCAATGTTTTCAGTGACAACGGGTGCACTGTACAGGAGGATATAGTACAGAAATGGGTTAGGATAAAACGTTCAAAGTTGAAAAGCTGCCCAGTTCAGGTGAATGCATTCACGTTTTCTGATGGAACTATAGAAACTTTGGCTCCTTCTTAGATCTGCAGGTGCTGTCAGAGAATTGGAAGATTTGGAAAGTTATCTGGACACTTTGTACCAGAAACAGTCACACCCCAGAAACAGTCACACCCGAAGCTAGAATCTGGTAGACCATGTGTGTAGCCATCTGGGATGGCCACTTCTAGAATACAAAATGGATGTCCATATTTCCCTATAGTCTTTGCAAACAATGTCAGGAAAGCAAGCAGGCACAGAGCCTGGATGCGTATTGAGAAGGCAACTCCCAGACCAGACTGAAACTGTAAAGCAATTAGCATATTGATGGCCCATCTCCAGGAACAAAGGAATAACATTCAAGTAACTGATACTATAGCAGTCAGCCCGGCGCCAGAAAGACACAAACAAAGCAAGGCCAACAGCCACCTAAGACACACCCAGCCATCAGGGCACCCACCCCTTTATTGATCAAGATCAATACCAGTGATCAGGATATGACCCAATTAATCGGGGCCAAGTTCAGGCCCGCCCAAAAGCACGCGAAGCCCCTTTGGGTATAAGAAGGAGCCCCCGAGAGAGGGGGCTCTCTTGGACTTGGCTCTCGAAGCGTAGAGACCCGTCCACCAGAAGCAAGTAAGTCCAGGGTCAACGCTCGCCATCAGACGGACAACCTTAGCTGTTCTCCTGTTACCTCTTCAAACCCAACAGCCTCAGATCCGAACAATGGCCATTGTTCCTCTGACTGAGTGGGCACCCGAAGTTAAGTATAGGCGTTAGCGTTAGAGATAGTTTAGTTTGTGGTACTTTGTGCAGGAGTAGATGTTACTGTGTGTGTAAATAAATAGTATTGACTTTGAACTAACTAACTGGTGCATTGGTTCTTTGATCAGTATTCGGGTTTGAACCTTGTGGCGGTATCGAAAGATACCTGGCGACTAGAGCAAACATAATTAGGATTAAGGAAGGCGACCATATTGACCGCTGTATTTATAACCAGATAAATATAGCAACATTTACTGGTGACTCTGGTGGGACTCGACCTAGAAGTGGCCTAGTCACTCAGAGAACCCAACATTTGAATTAGAATCCAATTGGAAACAGAAAAAAACCCACAAGTGTAAGACCAATACTGATCAAACCATCAAGATTCGGAAGTATGTTATTTGCATGCGTAATAACAGGGATACAAGGTAAACCTGAGAGATTTTGTTGTGTAAAACTGTTGGGAGTTTTGTAGGTCGGAAAATAGCTTAAGTCATACCCATGTCTACATCACCACTTTATCACCCCCTGTTCCAAATTCAGTAGACCCCAGAGATAGAGAGAAAAATGGCAATGAAGGCAATGGAACGCCTTATGAACCCCCAAGAATTCGAGGTCGCAGCGACCAGTAGAGTAGGACAGTGTCCCATGTGGGAAGAGGAAATCAGAAAGTACCTCAAAGGGCAAGGTTGGCCCCTTTGGAGCGGATTCTGTGTGAATGATGAAACAGGTCCCAGAAGTATAGTGCATACTTGATGGGAGAACCTGTCAGAGATTCATAAGAATAGCTTAGGGAAAGCTCGCAAGCCGATGACAATCATGTCCTGCTTGGCACAATTTTGAGGCACAGAGGAGGTCGCGAGGACGCTCCATAGAGAGATTGAGGAGAGAGACAGGAATAGTGAAGGAGATGTGAGCGAATATGAGAGAGAACAGGGAACTGAGCGAGCAGTTAGCAGCGAGGGACAAAGAGGTGGCTGATGCCAAGCGGGCACACCAATCTTGCCTCGCCCATTTGAGTAGTTTTCAGTCCCAATATGACAAAGCCTACCAAGACACGCAACGCGCGGTAGAAGGCCTAAACAAGTGTAGGCAAAAGAAGACAGAGCACCCCACAGCGTTTGCTGGAAGCTTGTGGATACATTTTACTGCAGCGTTCAGAGAGTTAGCACATGCCCATTTGTCCCCAGATAATATGGCCAAATGGACCCGCATCCTAGTCTTTCATGCGACAGAGGCAGGACAGAGAGCTTGCGCAAATTACAACCTTCAGACGAGGCCCACAACGAGAAATGGGTTTTGAAAAGATTGTCCCGCGCTGGGGAACAGTCCATGCAGGGAAAATCAGCGTATGATAGAGCAGAGGAAGAACAGGCAGATATGCATCCAGTTAGGACGCACCACAACCCCGCATGGGTAAATGAGGGCAGGAATAGCCCACAGCAGACCAAATCCCTGGAGTGTTATAATTGCGGCAAATTCGGACACTTCGCACGAGAGTGCAATGCAATGTGCAGAAGCAGCAGAGAAACCAGCAGATAGGCACCCTAAATAGGAATAGGGCAAAGCCAATTCACAGTGTTAGCGCCCGTTCTGACACCTCTGATATGAACGGCACTGATTGACAGTGTTCGGACTCCCCAACTTGGGTCTGCGACACCCTTTGGGACAAACCCGGTAGACCGGCAGTGGCAGGCACAGTCCGGGGACACCCCGTGGAATTTCTTTGGGACACAGGAGGGTTCCGTACCATGATAAATTCCTCCACAATGTTTCAGCGAGACACATGGCCCACCACGGGCACCATTACCCTCAGCGGTTTTACAGGGCACTTACAGCAAGGACACATCACAGCCCCTGTAGCGATTCAGATAGGGAACATTAAAACTAAACACTCCGTAGTTCTGGTCAACCTACCCCAGACAGCCAAACACATTTTAGGAATTGACTTTATGTGCTCCCACAATCTATCATTCGATCCGGTAAATATATGTGTGTGGAAAAAGGCAAAGGCAGCACGAGCCCCCACCACGCTCATAGTTGGAGACTATGAAAATAGGATTAGCACAGTAGGAGACTTCTGTATCGACCCTCAAACCATTAGTCAGGCCAAACAAGTTAGGGAAATCCTGCAGCGACACAAAGCGGCATTGCACAGCACAAGCACGTCTGTGGCAAGATCACTGGCTTAGTGAATATTACAGGTCCCGACCCCAAAAGCAGTACGGTTTTCCCCAAGAAGCAGAGCGAGAAATCTCAAAAGTTATACAGAGTTTGCTTGACCAAGGCGTACTCCAATCAGTAGCCTCCATGAACAATGCCCCAATTTGGCCTGTCAGGAAACCCGATGGATCATGGTGACTGACCATCGATTATCAGGCACTAAACAAAGTAACCCCAGTAGCAGCTCTCCCCCCCCCCCCCCCCCCCATAGCCACAAGTCCTGAGACCATGCTCAAACAGGGACTACAGTCAAAAAACTTTTTGGTTTTGGACATTAGCAACGGCTTTTGGTCCATTCTATTGGATAAAGCGTGCCAATACAAATTTGCTTTCACATTCCAGGGACAGTAGTATACTTCGACGAGCCTTCCACAAGTCTTCCACAACTCCCCTCCATTTTCCACCAACAGCTGGCAAATGGTTTAGCCAAATTTTCCCGACCAGATTGTCTGGTCCAATATGTAGATGACTTGCTTCTGCAGACAGACACAAAGAAAGAGCACCTTTTGCTTCTTGAAAAACTATTAGGACCCCTATAACAAATTGGATGTAAAGTGAACCCAAAGAAGGCCCATATTTTACAGGAAAAGGTGATTTACTTAGGTACAGTAATCACACATGGCAAACGTGAGATCGAGAAGAAAAGGATTGACTCAATCGTCAAATAACCCCTGCCCCATAATGTCACAGCCCTCCGGTCATTTCTAGGACTGGTTGGCTACTGTAGAAACCACATCAACGGTTTTGCCACAAAGGCAGCGCCCCTATCCGACCTTCTCAAGAAGCAGGCACCTTGGGAATGGCTTCCACAGCACACGGATGCCGTGGATGCATTAAAAAGAGCCCTCAGGACTTCTGGTTGTGGCGATGCGGAGCTAAGCCGCATGTTCGGTGGCTCCTGCTATTTTCGGACTTTTGGGCTCTTTTTAAGGCCCGTAACTGCGCTTGACGGACTTTTCCCGGTGTGGGAAGACTTCAGTAATGCTTCCCTGCCGGTGGATGGACTGGACCAGGAGCGGGGCGATAAAAAAAATCGGCGCTGGAGCAGAGAAAGGTGCAAGGGAGGAAGAACAAGATGGCGGCGCGCGGGAATTGGCAGTGTGGATGAAGTGGGGGCAGGAGCAGCAGGAGCTGCTCCATCGCTGCTTTAGGGAGCTGAAGGCTGAGCTGCTGGAACCGCTAAAGGCCTCTTTCGACATGCTCCTGGCGGCCCAGGGGGTGGAGATCCGCGAGGTGCGGCAAAAGGCCTCGGAGAACGAGGATGAAATCCTAGGCCTGGCAGTGAAGGTGGTCGCGCACGAGGCGCACCACAAGAAATGGCAGGCGAGGCTCGAGGAAATGGAGAACCGCACGCGGCGGAAGAATCTGCGGATCCTGGGCCTCCCGGAGGGGCTGGAAGGATCGGACCTGGGGGCCTATGTGGTCACTATGCTGAATTCACTAATGGGAGCGGGATCCTTCCAGGGGCCCTTGGAGCTGGAGGGGGCCCACCGAGTGCTGGTGAGGAAGCCCAAGCCCAACGAGCCGCCAAGGGCAGTGCTGGTGCGGTTTCACCAGTTCGTCGATCGAGAATGTGTGCTCAGGTGGGCCAAGAAGGAGCGGAACAGCAGATGAGAATGCAGAGGTCCGAATTTACCAGGACTGGAGCACGGAGGTGGCGAAGAAAAGGGCCGGTTACAACCGGTCGAAAGCAGTGCTGCGCAGGAGAGGGGTGAAGTTTGGCCTGTTACAGCCGGCGCGCCTTTGGGTCACCTATAAAGACCGCCAGTATTACGTTGACTCCCCGGAGGAGGCCTGAGCCTTTGTCGAGGCCGAAAAGCTGGACTCAGGACTGAGACTTGGGGGGGGGGGACAGTGTTTTGGGGTTTTTCTTCCTTGTTCCTTTGTTCTGTTTTTTTGTGGGGAAGTTTGAAAATGAAAATCGCTTATTGTCACAAGTAGGCTTCAATGAAGTTACTGTGAAAAGCCCCTAGTCGCCACATTCCGGCGCCTGTCCGGGGAGGCTGGTACGGGAATCGAACCGTGCTGCTGGCCTGAGTGAGCTAAACCAGGGGATGTTTTGTAGGCCCGTTGGATGGGCTCCGGGAAAGGAGGGAAGGTGTTGGGTTGAAGGTTGGTGAAGGTTGATAGAGCCTCGGGGGAGGGAAGGGTGGCCCGGGCCGGGGCGGGGGAAGGGAGCTGCGGCAGTGGGCGTCCGCGCTTTGGGCTGAGGGGCGGGACGCAAGTTGGATGCGCAGGCTTTTTCCCATGCTGGGGCCGGAATTGGAGGGGACTGTGCCCGTCGGCGGGTAGGGAGGGGAGGAGCAGTGTTACACCGGGGGGGGTCGTTGGGATGGCGGGAGCAGCCGGGGTCAGCAGGATTCAGCTGACGTATGGGGGGGGGGGGGGGGGGGGGGGGAGTACCGGGTTGCTGCTGGAAGGGCCGAAAGGGAACTGAGGTCTTTAGGGGGGGTCGGGACGAAGATCTGCCACTGTGGGGAAGAGGCTGTGCGGGGACCGCGGGCACGTGGCTGGCCCTTCTCGGAGGAGATATGGATGATCGGCCGGGGGGAAAGGGGGGAAGAGAGCCCCCCCGAATCAGCTGGTCACCTGGAATGTAAGGGGTCTGAACGGGCCGGTCAAGCGGGCCCGGGTGGTCGCGCATTTGAAGGGGCTGAGGGCGGATGTGGCCATGCTCCAGGAGACGCACCTTAGGATGGCGGATCAGGTAAGGTTGAGAAAGGGGTGGGTTGGGCAAGTGTTCCATTCGGGGTTTTCTGCGAAGAACCGGGGGGGTGGCGATTTTGGTGGGGAAGAAAGTTGTTTGTGGCGTTGAGTGTGGTGGCGGATAGCTGTGGCAGATATGTGATGGTGAGTGGTAAGCTCCAGGGTGAGCGGGTGGTGCTGGTCAATGTGTACGCCCCAAATTGGGACGATGCGGGCTTTATGCGGCGTATGTTGGGCCAGATTCCGGACCTCGAGACGGGGGTTTAATAATGGGAGGGGATTTTAACACAGTGGTGGACCCAGCACTGGATCGCTCGAGGTCCAGGACGGGTAAGAGGCCGGTGGGGGCCACAGTGCTGAGGGGGTTGATGGACCAGATGGGAAGGGTGGACCCCTGGTGATTCATGAGGCCGGGGGTTAGGGAATTTTCGTTCTTCTCCCATGTACACAAGGCTTACTCCCGGATTTACTTTTTTGTTCTGAGCAGGGCGTTGATTCCGAGGGTGGAAGGTGCGGATTATTCGGTGATAGCTATTTCAGACCACGCTCCGCTTTGGGTGGATTTAGAGCTGGGAGAGGGGAGGGACCAATGCCCGATGTGAAGGTTAGAGGTGGGGCTGCTGTCGGATGAGGTGCGCGGGCGTGTCCGGAGGTGTATAGAGGAGTACCTAGAAATTAATGATAACGGGGAGGTGCAGGTGGGGGTGGTCTGGGTGGCGCTGAAGGCGGTGGTTAGGGGAGTGCTGATTTCCATCAGGGCATATAGGGAGATGGGGGGAGAAAAGGGAAAGGGAGAGGCTGGTGGAAGAAATGGTGAGGGTGGACAGGAGGTACACAGAGGTCCCGGAAGAAGGGCTATTGAGGAAGCGTCGTAGCCTCCAAGTGGAGTTTGATATATTGACCACCAGGAAGGCGGAGGTGCAGTGGAGGAGGTCGCAGGGGGCAGCATACGAATATGGGGAAAAGGCGAGTCAGATGCTAGCGCACCAGCTCCGGAAGCGGGAGGCGGCTAGGGAGATAGGGGGAATTAGGGATGGAGGAGGAAGTCTGGTGCGGAGTGCGAGGGGCATTAACAGAGTGTTCAGGGCCTTTTATGAGGAACTATACCGGTCAGTGCCCCCAGTTGAGGAGAGAGGAATGGACCGCCTTCTGGGCAAGCTAAGGTTTCCGAGAGTGGGGGAGGAGCAGGTGGGGGGGTTGGGCTGGAGGAGCTCGTTAACACGATGGGGAGCATGCAGTCGGCGAAGGCACCGGGACCCGATAGGTTCCCGGTTGAATTCTATAAGTAGTTTTCAGACCTGCTGGGCCCACTGCTAGTAAGGACCTTTAATGAGGTGAGGGAAGGGGGGGGGGGGGCTTTGCCCCCGACGATGTCTAGGGCATTGATCTCATTGATTCTGAAGTTGGAGAAGGACCCCCTTCATTGCGGGTCGGATAGACCGATTTCGCTCCTCAACATGGACGCGAAACTGCTAGCCAAGATCTTGGCCAGTAGGGTGAAGGACGTGGTGCCACAGGTTATACACGAGGATCAAACGGGTTTTGTGAAGGGAAGGCAGTTGAACGTCAATGTACGGAGGCTTCTCAATGTCATAATTATGCCGGCGGTGGATGGGGAGGCGGAGATAGTGGCGTCGATGGACGTGGAGAAGGCCTTAGATAGGATGGAGTGGGGATATCTTTGGGGGGTTTGGGTTTGGAGAGGGATTTATTAGGTGGGTGAGGCTGCTGTATGATGCCCCGGTGGCGAGTGTGGTTACAAATGGGAGGAGATCGGAGAATTTTCGACTGTACCGGGGGACGAGGCAGGGGTGCCCCCTGTCTCCCCTGCTGTTCGCGCTGGCGATCGAGCCCCTGGCCATGGCGCTGAGGGAGTCAAGGAGCTGGAGGGGGATAGTGTGGGGGAGTGGGGGGGAGGAGCATTGGCTGTCATTATACGCAGATGATTTATTGTTGTATGTGGCAGACCCTGTGGGGGGGGGATGCCGGAGGTGATGAGGACGTTTGAGGAGTTTGGGGGCTTCTCCAGGTATAAGCTCAACGTGGGGAAGAGTGAGCTGTTCGTGGTGGATCCTGGAGACCAGGAGAGAGGGATTGGGGAACTCCCACTGAAAAGGGCGGAGAGGAGTTTCAGGTACCTGGGGGTCAGATAGCCAGGAGCTGGGGGGCCCTACACAGGCTCAACTTTACGAAGCTGGTGGAGGAGATGGAGGAGGAGTTTAGGAGGTGGGATGTGTTGCCACTCTCCTTAGCGGGCAGGATCAAGTCTGTCAAAATGACGGTGCTCCCGAGATTCTTGTTCCTGTTCCAGTGCCTCCCTATCATGATTCTGAAGGCTTTCTTCAGGAGGGTCAATAGGAGTATTATGGGGTTTGTGTGGGCGCAGAAGACCCCGAGGGTGAGGAGGGTGTTCCTGGAGCGGAGTTGGGATGTGGGAGGGTTGGCATTGCCCAACCTATGTGGGTACTATTGGGCCGCCAATGTGGCGATGATACGTAGGTGGGTGATGGAGGGGGCAGCTTGGAAAAGGATGGAGGTGTGGGCACGAGCCTGGAGGCGCTGGTGATGGCGCCGTTGCCACTCCCCCCAACAAGGTATACTGCGAGTCCGGTGGTGGCGGCTACCCTCAAGATTTGGGGGCAGTGGAGGCGGCATAGGGGGGAACCACCGGTTTATACCTGGGAGGATGGACGGAGGGTTTTTGAGCTGGCACAGGACAGGTATCAGGCGGATGAGGGACCTCTTTCTCGACGGGAAGTTTGCGATCTTGGAGGAGTTGGAGGGAAGGTTGGGCCTCCCCCCAGGGAACACCTTTAGATACATGCAGATTAGGGCATTTGTTAGGCGGCAGGTGGCGGAGTTTCCACTATTGCCGCCAAGGGGGGTTCAGGACAGGGTGCTCTCGGGGACGTGGGTCGGTGAGGGGAGGACCTCGGCAATCTACCAAGTGATGCAGGAGGGGGAGGAGGCCTTGGTGGGGGAGCTGAAGGATAAGTGGGAGGAGGAGCTGGGAGAGGAGATTGGTGAGGGAACGTGGGGGCTGCCCTGGAGAGGGTGAATTCCTCCTCCTCCTGCGCGAGGCTTAGTTTGATTCAATTAAAGGTGCTGCATGGGGCGCACATGACTGGGACAAGGCTGAGCCGGTTCTTTGGGGGAGAGAACAGGTGTGTCAGGTGTTGGGGGAGCCCGGCAACCCGCACCCACATGTTTTGGGTGTGCCCTGCACTGGAGGGCTTTTGGAGGGGCATCGCGGAGACATTGTCAAGGGTGGTTGGCTCCAGGGTTGAGCCGGGTTGGGGGCTCACAATTTTTGGGGTGGCAGCGGAGCCGGGAGTGCAGGAGGCGAAAGAGGCCGGTATTCTGGCCTTTGCATTCCTGGTAGCCCAGGATTCTTTTGCAGTGGAAGGATGCAAAGCCCCCGAGTGTGGAATCCTGGATCAACGATATGGCTGGGTTCATCAAACTGGAGAGGGTCAAGTTTGCCCTAAGGGGGTCGGTGCAAGGGTTCTTGCGGCGGTGGCAGCCGTTTCTAGACTTCCTGGCGGGGCATTAGAGGGTGGTCATCCAGCAGCAACCCGGGGGGGGGGGGGGGGGGGGGGGGGGAGATGGGGGCAGGGGTGTTCTTTACTGGGTGTTCTTTACTGGGTATGTGCATTTGTTTCCATGTTATTTAATTATTTTTGTTAATTTATTGCTTCTGTATTTGGGGGAGGTTACTGTTTTTTTCTCTTTTCTTCTGTTTTGTTGGTTAAAATTTGTTGAAAATTTGAATAAAAATTATTTTTAAG
Source organism: Scyliorhinus canicula (assembly GCF_902713615.1). Lineage (NCBI taxonomy): Eukaryota > Metazoa > Chordata > Chondrichthyes > Carcharhiniformes > Scyliorhinidae > Scyliorhinus > Scyliorhinus canicula. Next base: position 58,136,009 of record NC_052165.1, on the reverse strand, counting down.
AAAAGAGCCCTCAGCGTTACAGGTCCCAGATCCGCTCTCCCCGTACGCAATTTAAGTTGCAAGCACCGACCGAACCCTTTCGACCGTGCTCCTCCAGGAATGACATGATCGTTTAGGCCCCGTAGCGTACGCCTCACGCGTTTTAGATCCAGTCAAGCAAGGATTTTCTGCCTGTGAAAGGCACCTGCTCGCAGTTTTTTGGGCAGTACAAAACTTCGCCTATATTACAGGACTCAACCTCATCACCATTCTAACAGAACACACCCCAACACAACTCCTACTCGACGGTAGACTTAAGGATGTCACAGTCAGCCAAATCTGCACAGCCCGTTGGACCCTTCTCTTACCGGTACGGGACATAACAGTTAATAGGACAAAGACCCACACTTTCCTCGCTGATAAGTTACAGTATGCAGGCACCCCACATGAATGTGAAATCCGCCGGGGAGTGGGGAGGAGGACGGGGAAACAATGGGAATGAGACAGGAAGGCGCCAGAGTGTTGAGTCACCGGGCTAGCAGATTGGCTAGTCAAGGGAGTCAGGTGGGGGGGGGGGGGGAGATCACAGCCAGTGGATGGCAGGGGTGGGGGCATCGGGGGATGTGGTTAGGGGGGGGGGGGGGGGTTGTTCTGCTGACGTGGGAGGGACTTGAAATAGGCACTGGAAAGGAGGTCGAGGGTTGAGGCAGCCAACGGGCGGGCCAGGAATGACGTGACGCTCTGGCCGGGGGCCGGCCCGAGAAAGGCTATAGCTGACCAGCATGGTGGGGGGGTGGGTTGTGCCCCCCCGACCAGGCTGATCACCTGGAACGTCAGGGGACTGAATGGGCCGGTTAAGAGGGCGCGGGTGTTCGCGCACTTGCGGGCCCTGGGGGCGGACGTAATTATGTTGCAGGAGACACATCTGAAAGTGTCTGACCAGACCAGGCTAAGGAAGGGTTGGATTAGCCAGGTCTTCCACCCGGACTTGGACTCGAAGTCCAGGGGGGGTGGCAATCATGATCAACAAGCGGGTGCAATTTGAGGCAGAGGGCATAGCCGCAGACAGGGGGGGCAGATACCTGATGGAACGGGGCAGACTGGAGGGGAGAAGAGTGGTGCTGGTGAATATATATGCCCCGAACTGGGATGACGTGGACTCCATTAAAAGAGTGCTGGGGAAGATCCCGGACCTGGACTCTCGCAGGCTAATAATGAGGGGGGGGGGACTTTAACATGGTCCTTGACCCGGCTTTGGATCGGTCGTGTCCCAGAACGGGTAGACTCCCAGCAATGGCAAGGGAGCTGAAAGGGTTTATGGAGCAAATGGGGGCAGTGGACCCCTGGAGAGCTAGACAGCCGACAGGAAGGGGCTACTCGTTTTACTTGCACGTCCATAAAGTATATTCTAGGATAGATTTCTTCGTACTAAGCAGGGATTGTATTGGGGAGGTAAAGAACACGGAATACTCAGCAATTACTATCTCGGACCATGCCCCGCACTGGGTAGACCTGCAGTTCAGAGAGGCGAATCACCAACGCCCGCAATGGAGGCTAGACGTGGGACTGCTGTCGGAGGAGGGGATCTGTAAGAGGCTTCGGGAGGTGTATGCAAAATTATTTGCAGGTGAATGACACGGGGGAGGTCTCAGCGGCGACCCTGTGGGAGGTGCTAAAGGCAGTAGTGCGGGGGGAGCTGATTTCAATTGGGACCCACAGAGCCAAGGCAGTCAGGGCAGAGATGGATAGATTGGTCAGGGAAATGGGTCGGATAGATGAAGAGCACGCGGAGTCCCCGGGGGAGGTTTTACTCAGGGAGAGGCAGAGACTACAGGCGGAACTGGGGGCATTATCCACGAGTAGGGCCGTGGAACAGCTTAGGAAGGCGAGGGGAGTGGTGTACGAGTATGGGAAAAAGGCTAGCAGACTTAGCGCAGCAACTCAGGAGGAGGGAGGCGGCCAGGGAAATAGGTAGAGTGATGGATGGGGAGGGGCGCAAAGTGGAGGACCCGGCAGGATTGAATAAGGTATTCCGGGACTTCTATCGCAAGCTGTATACTTCGGAGCCGCCGGAAGAACCGGAGGAGATGGAAAGGTTTCTGGACGGGTTAACCTTCCCAACAGTAGGTGGGGGGCGAGTGGATGAGCTGGGGGCCCCGATTAGAGTAGAGGAGGTATTGGGGGGCCTAAAGGCCATGCAGTCGGGGAAAAGCCCCAGGGCCGGATGGATACCCAGTAGAGTTTTATCGGAAGTTTTCTGAGCTGGTGGGCCCGGTCTTGGCGAGGGTTTTCAATGAGGCAAGGGACAGAGGGACCCTGCCGCCGACAATGTCGCAAGCCACTATATCACTGATATTGAAGCGGGGTAAAGACCCGGAGGCGTGCGGGTCCTACAGGCCAATCTCCCTGATTAATGTTGACGCCAAGCTCCTGGCAAAGGTACTGGCGGGTAGAATGGAGGACTGCGTACCGGAGGTGATTGGGGAGGATCAAACCGGGTTCGTGAAAGGTAGGCAGCTGGCGGCCAACCTGAGAAGATGACTTAATGTGATAATAATGCCCCCGGCGGGCAGGGAGGTGGAGGTAGTGGTGGCGATGGACACCGAGAAGGCCTTTGACCGGGTGGAGTGGGACTATCTATGGGAGGTGCTTGGACGGTTTGGGTTCGGGGAGGGATTGGTGGATTGGATCAAATTATTATATCAGGCCCCGAGGGCCAGCATCAGGACTAACAGAGAAGTGTCGGAGTACTTTAGGTTGTACCGAGGGACCAGACAGGGCTGCCCGCTCTCCCCGCTGCTGTTTGCGCTGGCCATAGAGCCGCTGGCGATTGCGCCGAGAGCTGCAGAGGGATGGAAGGGGATGGTGAGGGGCGGGGTAGAACATAGGGTCTCTCTTTACGCAGACGGCCTGCTCCTATACGTGTCGGACCCAGTGGCCGGGATGGGAAGTATACTGGGAATGTTGAGGTGGTTCGGCCAGTTTTCAGGATACAAATTAAATACATCCAAGAGTGAAATGTTTGTGGTACAGGCAAGGGGCCAGGAGAACAGATTGAGAGGGCTACCGTTTAGGTTGGTTGAGGATACTTTCCGGTATTTGGGAATCCAGGTGGCACGAGACTGGGGCAGGATGCACAAGTTAAATTTGGCCAGGGTGGTGGAGCAAATGAAGGGAGAGTTTTGGAGATGGGATGCACTCCCGCTGTCGCTGGCAGGGAGGGTGCAGACTGTAAAGATGACAATCCTCCCTAGATTTCTGTTTGTTTTTCAGTGCCTCCCGATCTTTGTCCCACAGTCCTTCTTCAAAAGAGTTAACAGGATGATCATGAGCTTTGTCTGGGCGGGAAAATCCCCGCGGGTGAAGAAGGCGATGCTGGAGAGGAACCGCAGCGAGGGAGGGCTGGCTTTGCCGAGTCTGATTAATTATTACTGGGCGGCCAACATCGCTATGATAAGGAAGTGGATGGTGGGTACGGGGTCTATCTGAAAGCGGATGGAGGCGGCTTCGTGCAGGGGCTCCAGCTTGGCAGCCCTGGTCACGGCTCCTCTACCGCTGCCGCCGGCCAAGTACTCCACCAGCCCGGTAGTAGTGGCGACCCTGCGGATATGGGGCCAGTGGAGGAGGCATGTAGGGGAGACAGGGGCGTCGGTTTGGGCGCCAATCTGCGACAACCATTGGTTGCCCCTGGGAGTATGGATGGGGGGTTTCGAGTATGGTGGCGGGCGGGGGTGAGAAGGGTGGGCGATATGTTCCTGGAAGGGAGCTTTGCGAGTTTGAGGAGCTTGGAGGAGAAATTTGGGCTGGTAAGGGGAAATTATTTTAGATACCTACAGTTGCGGGACTTTGTTCGTAGACAGGTCCCATCTTTTCCACGCCTCCCGTCAATGGGGATCCAAGACAGAATAGTCTCTAGGGGGGAAGAAGGGTAGAGTCTCTGGTATTTATAAGGTGCTCATGAGGGAGGAAGGGTCCCAGACGGAGGAACTGAAACTTAAATGGGAGGAGGAGCTAGGCGGGGAAATGGAGGACGGGCTGTGGGCAGAGGCCCTGAGTAGGGTAAATTCGACCGCGACATGTGCCAGGCTCGGGTTGATTCAATTTAAGGTCGTTCACCGGGCCCATATGACGGTGGCTCGGATGAGCAAATTCTTTGGGATAGAGGACAAATGCGCTAGGTGCCCGGGAGGACCAGCGAACCACGTTCACATGTTTTGGGCATGCCCTAAGCTTAGGAGGTACTGGGAGGGATTTGCGGGCGTCATGTCCTGGGTGCTAAAAACAAGGGTGGCGATGGGTCCAATTTTTGGGGTTTCGGAAGACCCGGGAGTCCAGGGGGAGAAAGAGGCCGATGTTTTGGCCTTTGCTTCCCTGATAGCCCGGCGACGAATACTATTGGCGTGGAGGGACTCAAAGTCCCCGAAGACTGAGTTGTGGCTTGCGGACATGTCGAGTTTCCTGGGAATGGAAAAAAGTAAGTTCGCCTTGAGGGGATCTGTACAGGGGTTCGCCCGGAGGCGGCAACCATTTATTGACTTCTTTGCGGGAGAGTGAGCATCAGCAGGGGGTGGGGGGGGGAGTAGAGTCGAGTAGGAGGGATAAAACGGCGGGTAGTACCGGTGGGAGAGGAGCGGGCTTGTGCAGTATGTTACGATTGAAGTATTGAAAATACTTGGATGTTTGCACATTTTTGCTTTCTTTCTGTTGATGTCTGTAACTGTTTACAAAGCCAAAAACTACCTCAATAAAATTGTTTATTAAAAAAAAATGAATGTGAAATCATCTCCACTAAGCACAATACAGGACCCTTTATACCTAAGTCAGCTCCCCCGAAACCAGATACTTCACTCCAGAGACCCCAGCCCACAGAAACATGCGCACCCCTTAGAATTTATGTGGATGGCTCCTCCACAGTTTTAAACGGCAAAAGGATTACCAGTTGTGGTATCTATGTAGAGGATGCGCAGGGATGCATGTTAGAAGAGATTTCGTTAAAATTGCCAGGACATTTCGGCTCGCAGGCAGCAGAACTGGCAGCCATAGTGTACATTGTAGACCACCCCGACTTGTTCCCGACCCCAGCCGACATATATTCTGACAGTCTACATGTCTGCAATAGTTTAACCGAATTCCTACCCCTAGGGAAACTAGAGGATTTGTTTCCGCAGATGGAAAACCCCTACCCTCAGCCCCATTACTCCGGCATATCCTAGAGATAGCTAAAGATAGGAAATATGGCATTATTAAAGTACGCAGCCATCACCGTCTCCCCCCCCCCCCCCCCCCCCCCCCCCCCCCGGTAACGTTAAGGCAGACGCCCTTGCAAAGGCAGGTTCCAGATACGGTCACTTTTGCAGCCCCCCCCCCCACCGCGAGGGCGCCCCAGTACACGTGGTTCAGGTCTCACAGACCAACATTCAAGATATAGCGAAGACCCAAAAAGATGATGAGAAGCTCAGGGAAGTTTTAAAAGGCAACTTCCCAGCTCCTTATGATAAGTTTAAACACTTGTTAACCACACATGACGGTGTGATTTTAAAAGCCGGAATTTATGTAGTCCCCAGCCAGGACAGGAATCAGATTATTTATCAGTTCCATGACAACCATGGACACCAGGGCATTGAACCCACCCTATAACCTCAGACCTCTCTGTTGGTGGCCTGATTTAAAGACTGATGTGACTCACTACATCGAGAACTGCTTGACCTGTGCCCAGAACAATCCGGACAGATACGCAAGAAAAGGTCAGCTTAGTCACACCGGCCCTGTTAATGCCCCTGGACGAATTTGCAAATCAATTATTTCGAACCCCTAGCCCCCTGCAGGAATGGTTTCAAGTATGTGTTGGTGGTCACCGACACCTTCGCAAAATGGATGGAAGCTTGCCCATCCAGAACAAACACAGCCAAAACGACAGCTAAAATCCTCACTCAGCACATCTTTACAAGATGGGGACTCCCACGCAGTATAGAGTCCGATCAAGGCTCCCATTTTACAGGATGTGTAATGAAAAACGTCCTTACAATTTTTGGAATAAAACAGAAGTTCCATATCGCATACCACTCCCAGTCAAGCGGCATAGTAGAAAGAATGAACATAACTTTAAAAGCGATACTTCGAAAAATGGTGCAACAGCACAATAGCACCTGGGACACAATTCTCCCCTTTGCATTAATGTTCATTTGAAACACGGTATCCACGTCCACAGGATACACCCCTCCACACCCTCATGACCAGACCATGAAAGGGACAGAATATTTATTAGGACTGGATTTGGCCAGCCCCGCAGTCACCGCCCTCACGCATGAGAAAGCAATGCAACAGATTATCGAAAACATAAAGGCAGCCCAGCTTGCAGCAGCTTTCAGACTTGGGACCCACAAGAAGCAAAGAAAAGTTTGCTTTGATAAGACGGTACACGCCACAGAATTTGTAGTAGGGCAGCAAGTTATGCTAACCGTATACAACCCCAGTTCGTTCCTCTCCCCCAAATTTGTCGGACCGTACTCCATCTCTGACAAAGTCAGCCGCTCTGTATACAAGATCACATATCCTAATGGCACGTCTGCGTGGTTCCACATAAACCAGTTTAAGGCTTATGGCTCGCAGAACAACCATTTGCACCACATCTCGCTTGCAGCAGCAGATGAGCACACCCCGCCCACAAACAACATATTCCTACCCACCCCCAACCTGTCCAGCCCAGCCTCAGACACCACTTCGACTCCACCCCCAGAGGCACGACTCCACCTCTCCCCTCCTCCAAGCGACAGCGATAGCAACAGCCCCAGCACACCACGCTACGATTACACCCCTGCACCAGGCCCCACTCCCAGCGACCCCTTCAAGATAACATACATGAAAGCCCCTGATCCAGACGCACCACCCGGCGACTATGGATTGCCTCCAGCACCTCCAACCTCAATTCAAAATACTGGCACCGAGACAATTCGTTCAGGCTCATCCGGAATGCTGAGATGGACCCCAATTCGCCCCAAGCTGCTTTAGCACGATTACTCCAGTCAAGAGTATGGCAGTTTATAGTTTATAGAGAAATACAGCACAGAACAGGCCCTTCGGCCCACGATGTTGTGCCGAACTATTGTCCTAGGTTAATCATAGAATTTTGGACACTAAGGGCAATTTATCATGGCCAATCCACCCAACCTGCACATCTTTGGACTGTGGGAGGAAACCGGAGTACAAGGAGGAAACCCACACACACACGGGGAGCACGTGCAGACTCCACACAGACAGTGCTCCAAGTCGAAATCGAATTTGGGACCCTGGAGCGGTGAAGCAATTGTGCTATCCACAATGCTACCGTGCTGCCCTTAAGAAGAAATTAATCTACACTCCATTACTTTACCCTAATCCATGTACCTATCCAATAGCCGCTTGAAGGTCCCTAACGTTTCCGACTCAACTACTTCCACAGGCAGTGCATTTCATGCCCCCACTACTCTCTGGGTAAAGAACCTACCTCTGACATCCCCCCTATATCTTCCACCATTTACCTTAAATTTATGTCCCCTTGTAATGGTTTGTTCCACCCGGGGAAAAAGTCTCTGACTGTCTACTCTATCTATTCCCCTGATCATCTTATAAACCTCTTAGAAACCATTAAAGATTTTTAACACTTGTAATAAAGAATAAATAAAGGCACAAAGGTAGCAAACTCCAATTTATATTCTCTATAACTGCAACCACCACGCCGACCACACTGTTCTTGTCCGGTCACTCGGGCAGTGGAGTAACGGCACTGGCCCCAGCCCTGCCTGAGGACCCCCTGGTCAGCTACACTCGGGTAGAGCACATATGGCACTGGTTACCGTCCTACCCGGGGATTCCACCCATTCTTACCCCCCGCAGCCCATACGCACCCCATTTTGGCACTTTTAGTTCAAAACTCTTCTGTTTGTTTATGGTGACTCTTGGGTTGCTTCCAAATGCTATTTACATCCTCGAACACTGGGATGGTAGATCGCACAAGCTGCGAGACGGCTCGCACTGTGTCAGTTTTTCTCAGATGTCTTGTCCCAAAGATTTGTTTTTTATTTTAAATGAGGGAGTCACAGATGGTGACCAATTATAACGGGTAATTGGCAATAAAAGGACAAGACAGACATACGAGATCGTAAACAAGATAATAACAGAAATTATGCTTGTGTCCATAGAACTCCGGAACCACAGAAGCCTCAAGAGGAAGAAAGAAAGACGAAAAGATGAAGAAAACCATCATGCTCTACAGTTGGATCTTAGCGGGATCCCTCCAGTTGCGTGCGAACGCTACCCCCGACCCCTACCACGCAGGCCGTGAATGTTTCCCACCCCTACCATACACTGTACCCAGAGACCGTAACCTATACACCGACCTGGTGTGACAAGTTCATAACTTGGTATTCCCTATCCTACTTTGTCACTATTAGTACTTGCGATACTCTGCAGTGTCATTCAGACCCTAAGACTCAGGAAATGGCAGAGGAAAGCCTCCCACACTCCGGTATACACATTCAGATCCCCTATTTTCAGACTTCAACAAAACCCCCCAACCCCTTTAAGTGAATTTAAGTGCATCCGTTTTTTTTTGTTTGTTCGTTCTAATAAAAGAAATGTAAAACTCTGTTCTTGACTGCCAAGCCAGAGAGACCTGTGTTGCTGCTATTGTACAGTTTAAAATGTTATAAATTCTTTTGATTGATTGAGTAAGGATAGTTTAGTTAAGGATAGTTAGAGGTTCCAATTTGTTAAATTTTGTAATGCATGCCTGAATGTCATAGCGCCCCGTAGAATTTTATAATGATGTATGTACATAAAGTAATTTAGGTAAAGGTTTCCATTCATTGGACAGAGTAGTGTAAGGCCTGTCCTTACTACGGGTGCCCAATTTAGGAGGAGAAGGAAGAAGATGCAGTAATTCGATCCTTCACGCTTTGCGTTGAGGATCACAAGGAGGGAGTGTAGCCATCTGGGATGGCCACTTCCAGAATACAAAATGGATGTTTGCAAAGATTATAGGGAAATATGGACAATGTCAGGAAAGCAAGCAGGCACAGAGCCTATAGATGCGTATTGAGAAGGCAACTCCCAGACGAGACTGAAACTGTAAAGCAATTAGCATATTGATGGCCCATCTCCGGGAACAAAGGAATGAAACTCAAGTAACCGATACTATAGCAGACAGCCCGGCGCCAGAAAGACACAAACGAAGCAAGGCCAACGACCACCTAAGACACGCCCAGCCATCAGGGCCCCACCCGTTTATTGATCAAGATCAAATCGAGTGATCAGGATACGGCCCAATTAATCGGTGCCATGTTCAAGGCCCGCCCAAAAGCACGCGAAGCCCCTTTGGGTATAAGAAGAAGCCCCCGAGAATCGCTCTCTTGGACTCAGCTCTCGAAGCGGAGAGACCCGTCCACCAGCTGCACCAGAAGCATGTAAGCCCAAGGTCAACGCTCGCCATCAGACGGACGACCTTAGCTTCGAACCCAACAGCCTCAGATCCGAGCAGCAGCCATTGTTCCTCTGACTGAGTGGGCACCCAAAGTTAAGTATAGGCGTTAGCGTTAGAGATAGTTTAGTTTGTGGTATTTTGTGCATGAGTAGATATTACTGTGTGTGTAAATAAACAGTATTGACTTTGAACTAACTAACTGGTGCATTGGTTCTTTGATCAGTATTCGGGTTTGAACCTTGTGGCGGTATCGAAAGATACCTGGCGACTCTCGTGCAAACATAATTAGGATTAAGGAAGGCGACCATACTGACCACCATATTTATAACCAGATAAATATAGCAACATGAGTTTCAAAAATTTGATGCGGCTTCTCAATTATCACAGGATCTGTAATATTACTCACGATCTGTGCTTCCAACCATTTCAAATGCATACCTACGACAAACAAAAAACATGTGGTTGATTAAAGGTCCTGCAAAGTCCACATGCAGTCTGCCTATCATCTAGGATAGTTGGCCATCCTTGCATCAGAAATCTTTAAACTTACAACAGAATAAAATCCCTGTTCATCCACTGCTTAATCTGTTTCACACTCATTGGAGAATGTGCATGTCTCTCAAGTAAGAAAATTGTCTCAAGACACAATTCCTTCGATGGCTAATCCGGTTAAATGAGACGACTCAACGTATCAGCATTTGTATTGTCTTTCCCTGCTCTATACACAATGTTGTACTGATAAGCTGACAATGTAAGTGCCCAGCGATGTATTCGTGCTGAGGCCATAGGAGGAATACACTTTGACTTCCTGAAAAGATTAATCTATGACTTGTGGTCGTTACATACGGTGAAAGAACAACCATAGAGGTACTGATGGCATTTTTAAGAATAAATTTAAAGTACTCAATCATTTCTTTTTCCAATTGACGGACTATTTAGCATGGCCAATCTACCTACCATGCACATCTTTTTGGTTGTGGGGGTGAGACC